>NC_142533.1:6480000-6850000 GCF_056151865.1 Erythranthe guttata | reverse complement strand
CAAGGCCTTGATAATCAGACCAAGATATATGCGTGTATATATATGTATTTATTTATTTTTCTAAAACTTATGAATGAAATTTCCAGAAAGCTTAACAAAATTCGGTTATGCCCCTTCTAGTTTTAAAGATTCTATCTAGAGAATCTTGAATGTGCTATGGATTCGTGCGCTCGATTGACTAGGTAAAGGAAGCAGAGTATAATATCGTTTTGTCAACAAGACCGGGTAGTTTTGTTTGGATATATTTGAAATCAACGACGCTATATTTTATTTTACAAATACTAGTTTCAAAATGCTTAAGGTTTTAATATGACTCGATTGATCGCATCCGATTGAGCTAACATTTATTCTTAGAGTCTTTCAGGGAATAGTGAATCATCCAAGACAGTAATATTAATTAAAATAAATTTTTTTGTAAGGACAAAAAAAAAAAAAGAGTCAATTAACAGTTAAATTACTGTCTCCGACAGTTAAATAACTGCTGGAGACAGTAATTTAGCAACGAATACAGTAATATTAATTAAAAATATTTTTTTTATGAATAAAAAAGTCAATTAACAGTTAAATTACTGTCTCCGACAGTTAAATAACTGCTGGAGACAGTAATTTAGCAACGAATACAGTAATATTAATTAAAAATATTTTTTTTAAGAATAAAAAAGTCAATTAACAGTTAAATTACTGTCTCCGACAGTTAAATAACTGCTGGAGACAGTAATTTAGCAACGAATACAGTAATATTAATTAAATTTTTTTTTTTATGAATAAAAAAGTCAATTAACAGTTAAATTACTGTCTCCGACAGATAAATAACTGCTGGAGACAGTAATTTAGCAACGAATACAGTAATATTAATTAAAAATATTTTTTTGAAGAATAAAAAAGTCAATTAACAGTTAAATTACTGTCTCCGACAGTTAAATAACTGTTGGAGACAGTAATTTAGCAACGAATACAGTAATATTAATTAAAAATATTTTTTTAAGAATAAAAAAGTCAATTAATAGTTAAATTACTGTCTCCGACAGTTAAATAACTGCTGGAGACAGTAATTTAGCAACGAATACAGTAATATTAATTAAAAATATTTTTGAAGAAAAAAAAAAAAATAGTCAATTAACAGTTAAATTACTGTCTCCGACATTTAAATAGCTGCCGGAGACAGTAATTTAGCAGCCAAGACAGTAAAATTAATTAAAATATTTTTTTTAAGAAAAAACAAAATTATTAAAAAAAAAAAAAAAAAAAAAGTCAACGCCGGAGACCCGGCGGTCAACGGCCGATGACCGGCCGGAAAAAAAACTTCAGGAAAACAAAAATTAAAAAAAAAAAAAAAAAAAAAAAGTCAACGCCGGAATCTGGCCGGAAAAAAAATATTTCAGAAAAAAAATTTATTTTCTGAAAAAAAAAAGTTTTGGGGGTTAATGTGATATATTTGTTTAAATCCGGGGTCAATGTGTAATATTTAAGAAGTTAGAGCATAATGGGTGGAATTGTTAAGAATTAGGGTTAAAATTGGGGTCAAAATTGAAATTAGGGTTAAAATTGGTTAATTGATGAAATTGGGCTAAATTGGGGTGTAAATCATGAAATTGGAGTTGAATTGGGTTTCAATGAATTGGGGGTAATTTTGGTATATATAAAGGGATTTTCCTTATTTGCAAATAAGTTTGAATGGGTTGGATTTATTTGAAAGACAAAAAAATTGGATGTCCTTCTTTTAATTAAGTGCCCTTGTCATGGGCCTATTTGCCATTACCCCTTTTTGAAATGGGAAGGATTGAATTGCAAATTTTGAAAACTGCATTTTGGGGCATATAGAATTTTGGGTGACTTTGTAATTTTTGAAATTTATAATTTAAACGGTATTTTGGTCTTTTTGAGTCAAAAATATACTCTCAGTCGCACAATCCGCGCGTGCAGCACACGATAAGCTGTTAGGGACCTTATTCTCTTTGATTAATTTTTATAGAGAGTTTCTTGCCATTTTTTTAACACGAGTACTTTTTCAGCAATACAAAATTACACAGGAGTGGTTTTTGCTAAAAACCCCCAAATAATAACAATTGAACGGAAACAAAACTGACGACACCAATTTGTAAGTGTTAGGCAACAAATGAATATTAAATGGGAAGATTCTTCTTGGTGATCAGCTATTGTCATGACACAGCTGTAATGCTAATTGTTAAATCCCAAAAAAAGTGGTAGTTGTTTTTGAGAAAGACCATTTCAACCCCAAAAAAAGTGGTAGTTGTTATATTCCTTTCCTTTTATTTTTCTTTTTCAAGAGAAGAGCCAAAATGTCAAACTCCAAAAGTGATCCCAAGAAAACACAACCCACATGAACTCCAGTATTTTTTCTGCAAATCTTATCTAGTAATTGAGCCTTATTATAACTACTTTCTCTCTCTTACACACACACAGAGAGAGAAAGAAATGGGTTCTTCTGCTGCTATACTTTCCCTTCTGCAGACACTGAATCTCATTTCCGAATCCGATAGTTTTCTTTCCCATTCAGACAAGCTATCTATCCTTGTTGAAATGGATTCAGTTGCTGAAACAATGGCGGAGCTTCCCGGCAGCAAGAAAGTTGATGCGGCAGCTTATGAAAGACAAGTGATAGATGCTGTCCTAATATTCCTAGATCTTATCCACTCTCACTTGTCTGATCCAGATCATGATGACATCGGTTTCACTTTGTCTCTCTACCAACAACTGCAAATAGTCCAAGAAGAAATTACTTCGTTTTTCACAGCAACTGACGAAGAAGAACAGATCTGCAGCAGCAGCAGCAGGTATTCTAATTTTGCTTCTTCAGAATATAATACTCACAATCAACAACAGAATCTTCTGGTGGGATTGGATGACCAAATTAGTGCACTTAAACAATTGATTTTAGATCCCAATTCCCATTACTTAGTTATACCAGTTGTGGGCATGACCGGAATCGGCAAGACTAGCCTTGTTAAACAAGTTTACAACGATCCACTTGTAATAAAAGAGTTCGAAGCTCGTTTATTTCTGCACATCGGCCCTGACTACACTCGATTGGAAGATATTATGCTGCGTGTTCTCGATGAACTTGGCGTCGTCATCCCTTCTGATAAACTAGACGACAAGGATTGTTTGCAGAAGCAATTGTCGGAGGCTTTATCTACTCAAAAGTATCTAGTTGTCTTAGACGATGTATGGGATGGCGACGCTGATCTAATCCTTAGTGATTTTCCAGAAAACAGAAAAGGAAGTCAGATCATCATCATATCTCAGATCCAAGGATTGCATGACTACATTTATACACAAAAGTTTATTATATTACCATTTCTCAACGACGACAACAGTTGGAAACTACTTCATCAGACCGCATTTAGTAATAGAGAGGAGAAGTGCAGTCGTGAACTTGAGAAAATTGGGAAGAAGATTGCCAAAAACTGTGAAGGACTCCCTGCAGCAATTATACAGGTCGGAGAGAATCTACGTGGAAAATCTTTTGAAGAATGGAAGACATTATCAGAAAAAGAAGATCCACTCGTCATCACAAGATATGACGATACGCCACTCTCAAACGCACTATTTTTTAGTTACATGATGTTGCCTCAGTATCTAAAGTCATTCTTTCTGTATATGGGTGTGTTCCCAAAAGATTATGGGATTTCTCGATCAAAGCTCATCAAATTATGGGTCTCTGAGGGCTTTCTGGATACACACCCGGGGATTGAAGAAACTTTCGGATACACCTTGGATCTACTTATTCTTCAAAGTGTTGTTTTGAGAGGAAAGCACACCTCTGTAGATATGTATAATTTTAAGAATTGTAGACTGCATTTCACCTTTCGAAGTCTATGTGTTAGTGAAGCTAAGAGTGAAAAGTTTTTCCATATCCTGAAAAAGTACACCGATTGTACTCCAGAGAACATCAGAAGGCAGCAGCGTCTGTGCGTCCACAATAATGTTGTTCTTGCTTTAACACAAGTTCATGAATGGATGGAATATGTTCCGAATGCACGATCTCTTTTGTGTTTCGGTCCAAAACAACAATATCCAGTATTGTTGCCCTTTTGTTTTAGATTGCTCAAGGTACTAGATGCACTTGCGATCCGCTTCTACGAGTTCCCACATCAACTACTTGCATTAGTTCACTTGACTTATCTTTCCATCACGTGTGATAGAGATCTCCCCAACTCTATATCCACACTTTGTAACCTCGAGGTATTGATTTTCACTCGGCATCATAACATCAAATTGTCGAATAATGGTCCAGTTTATCTGCCTGTAGATATCTGGAACATGCATAAACTGAGGCAACTCTATTGCAAGGGCTTCGACCTCCCACCTCCTCCGGATGATTCTCATCTTGAGAATCTTATAACAGTTTCAGGTGTGAGTGTTCACAGTTGTAACACAAAGGTGCTTTCAAGAATTCCCAATCTGAAGAGAATAGGCGTTCAGATTGAGTCGGCACACGACTCAACCGAAACCTTCAATTTTTTCGATCATGTTGCGTCTCTCTATGAGGAATTTGAGTCATTCAAATGTGTCGTTGTAAATCCTAATTTGAGCTCTCAAATTGTTCGTTCAGTTCCAAACTTTCCTATGAACATTAGGAAGATAAGCATGAGTGGATGTGGATTGCCTTGGGAGAATATGGAAGTGATTGCTTCATTACCGAATCTTAGAGTGCTCAAACTGCGATGGTATGCCTTTTGCGGCCCTTTGTGGAAAACCACCACAGGACAGTTCCCCAGGTTGGAGTTCTTGCTGCTGGAAGACTTGGATATAGAGAACTTGGAATTTGACATTCGATCCTTAAGGTGGGTGATTGTTAGGCATTGCTATAAATTGGAAAACATCTCGAATCAATTCATGCACACCAAACTATTAGAGATAGATGATTGCAGCCCATCATTTATGAAGAAAATGTGCGAGTGGCGATCCTTTGTGGGTGCAGAAGCTAAAATGTGTTCTTCAATTACGGATCTATAAAGGTAATTAATGGTCGTCAAATCTATGTGAATTTTTTTAGGGTCAATTCAATGGTACACTTGAAGAATCTAATATTTAGATGATCATATCCTAGCAATTTCTCCAACTTTTACTAAGACTATATTTCTCTTTCTTTTTTGGTGAACACGAAAATACTCTATTATAAAAAAGAGTATTGGCCTTTATAATAAATTTTCTTAGATTAGAAAACTAGCGAAAACTATTGCATTCTATTTCACTGACCTGCATTCTCTTCAAAGTGTTTCGAACCATTGAGCCCTTGAAACTCGAAAGAACGAAGATTTATACTCTGAAGAGTGATACCAAAAAATCAGTGGCGTTTTAGTTAATATTGTATCTTTCATCCTATAATCATTTTTCAGTTCATTAACCATTATATATCTACCAGAGCAATTCTTTGTTGATTTTCAACTTCTCCACTCGGTGAATTTTGCTTTTTGTGTGTGAATTTTCGGTAAGCTTGATCCTTGAAAACGTTGAAGAGAGGTTTTGATTGATTGTTCTTTATCTGTGTGTACAGGAATATAATAAATTCCAAATGGTTAATCGTGTGTTGCTCTGCGCTTGAAATTCCTCAACTATTCAAATGAAGATGAAGATTCCTATTCGGCAAGTGTGGCAGAATTTCAAAGCTTTCATATATCTGTTTATGATTTGAAATTTTCCAGTTTTTGTAAACCTTTTTTTTTTTTGGGTGATCATTGGCCATTCTTATAATGTAAAAGGTAATTAATTTTACATAATTTTTACTTTTGCAATGGCTGGAAATAAAAAAAGTTTGATGGATTGAGTATATCAAATGATTGTTGAATGTGAAATGTACCTCCCTGTAAGTTGTTAATGAATATGGTTAAGGTATGAAAGCTCATTTCAAGCTCAAGTTCAACTCGTAACTCGACTACAACAAACATTCTAAAATATGTATAAAAAGAATTAGGTTACTCGAGACCAAGATATATGTGTATTTATATATTTATTATTTTTTTCTAAAACTCATGAATGAAAATTTCCAGAAAGCTTAACAAAATTCAGTTATACTCATTGTGTTAAAGATTCAATCTAGAGAATCTGGAATGTGCTATGTCAAGACTCATCGTGCGCTCGATTGATTGGGTAAAGGAAGCAGAGTATAATACCTTTTTGTCAACAAGACCGGGTAGTTTTGTTTGGATATATTTGAAATCAACGTCTCTAAATTTTGAATTAATCTTTGAATTTTTTATGGATTTAGAATTTTGTTTACATTTTTGCACGAGCTCTATTAGGGTACATGCATCGATAACTACAGTTAAGTTGTTTTCTCCAAGACCTTTTATTGCTTTTGTTTTATCTTAGTTTGTATTCATACATACTGCTTTTGAATTATATATTCTAATTATGAAAAATTTGAACTAGCTTGTTAAAATTTAAAACCTTGCTTAACACATTACCAGTATGCAGTAGTCACTTGAGATTTATATATTTTTTTTT
Source organism: Erythranthe guttata (assembly GCF_056151865.1). Classification (NCBI taxonomy): domain Eukaryota; kingdom Viridiplantae; phylum Streptophyta; class Magnoliopsida; order Lamiales; family Phrymaceae; genus Erythranthe; species Erythranthe guttata. The sequence continues at coordinate 6,843,529 of NC_142533.1, read as the reverse complement.
TTTTTTTTTTTTTTGAGGAAAAATTAACTTTATTTATTTAGGCATGCCTTGCCAAATCTGAAGGAAGATTATAACCTTCGTTACACGAGTCACCATAATTTTTAGCTATAAGATGAGCTAAAATATTTCCCGAACGTTTAATAAAATTAAAGACACAACTTTCAAAAAATTTAGCCACACACCAGCAATCTTCGACATAAGCGCCAAACGAACATGATTGAGCATCCTCTCCTCGAAGAGCTTCGACAACTTTGAGGCAATCTCCTTCCAGAATAATTGATGGCCAACTTTCCTCTTTGGCTCTAGTCAATGCGAATAGTGCAGCATGAGCTTCACAATCGACTGCCCTTGGTCGGCCTCTAAAGCTTCTAGCTGCCCAAAAGATACAGTGACCCTGCCAATCTCGAGCTATCACAGCCACCGAGTAATGGTCTGTACCAGCTGGAAGAGCTGCATCAAAATTCAGTTTAATTATTCCTTCTCGAGGCGGTTTCCACTCCGTTGGATGAGCGCGTTGCTGTATGGGAGTACGAGGAAGTTGTGCTTGTTGATACAAATTGAGAAAAGTCAGACCCCAGCTAATAAACTCGTCCGTCGCCATCCCTTGCTCTCCATGCATCTCTCGATTTCTTGACTCCCAAGCTTTCCACACTACGACGACCGCCAAGAGAAAGGAATCCTCTGTTAACTGTTGCTGCCATTGAATTATCCAATCCCACATAGACACTGGTTTTGGCTGCCCTATAATGCCAAAAGGGTGTGACTTCCATATTTTTTCCATTCCTCGACAACGGAGAAAGACGTGCATAGGTGTCTCCCACTCTCTCCCGCAATGGTTGCACATTGGAGAGGTGGCAATTTTTCTTCTAAACAGCTCGGCTTGTGTGGGGAGTATATCAGAACAGGCCCTCCAAAGAAACATACGAATTTTCGGGGGAAGTGCCAAATGCCATATGTTCCTCCATCTTCTGCTTGATAGTCCACTCGACGATTCATTCGCTAGACCACTATTAGCATGATAGTTGTGTGTTGTTACTAGGGCGAGTTGATAACACGACTTAACCGTAAATTTTCCGTCCTTCGTGTAGTGCCAAATCCATTTGTTCGATGCATATGAACTTCCAATCGGTATAGCCAGAATACGTTCTCGATCCACTGGCCAAAACTGCTCATTAATAATCGAGATATCCCACGACTTTGAAGTCTGGTCAATTAAATCTTCGACTCTATCTGGGAAACACGAGTGCAGAGGTCTTCGAGTAATAACTTTGAAATTTCCATCGTCACCGAGCCATGGGTCCGCCCAGATAGATGTGCTTGAGCCATCACCAATTCTCTTTCTTAAACCTTTGAGCAGATGAGACCGTGCCTTAACTAAACTCCGCCAAGTCGCTGAAGGCCGCGAACCTAATTCAGCCGTGAGAACTTCACCATTGGAGAAATAACGAGCTTTCAGAATTTTGGATAATAGAAGGTCAGGGTAATTTAAAATTCTCCAGGTTTGTTTGGCTAATAATGCTATATTGAAACTACGCAAATCCCGAAATCCAAGACCACCATCAGCTTTCGACATGCACATTCTATTCCACGCTAACCACGGCATCTTCCTGTCATTTCCATTTCCCCACCAAAACCTTCGGATGGCCGATTCCAGATCATTAATGAGACCCACCGGTAGCATAAAGCAACTCATCATATATGACGGAATTGCTTGCAAAACAGCCTTAATAAGAACCTCTTTTCCGGAATTTGAGAGTTGTTTCTCGCCCCATCCTTTAATACGTGCCCAAATACGATCTCGAAGAAAACTAAATATTTCTTTTCTTGTTCTTCCCATCGAGACAGGCATACCTAAGTATCTTTCATGTCGATCCACCACTTGGAAACCCAAAATATTGCAAATACTCTCCTTCAAAGCCGCGGAAGTTGTTGGACAAAAACTCACATTAGTCTTTTCAAAATTAATCTCTTGTCCCGAAATCCTTGCGTATTGATCAAGAATGTTTTTCATAGTAATCGCATCGGCTTCAGAAGCTTTACAAAACAGATGAGTGTCGTCCGCGAAGCACAAATTGGAAATTGTGGGAGCTGATGGAGCAATTTTAATTCCATGAAAGTTACCTTCATTGACTGCCTTCTGAACCATATTAATTAAAGCTTCTACACAACATATAAACATATATGGGGACAAAGGGTCGCCTTGCCGAATACCTCTAGATGGACGAAGCGAGCCAAATTGTGAACCATTAAAGAGAAATGAGTACGAGAAAGAAGAGATACACAACATAATAAGATCAACAAACCCAGGCAAAAAACCCAAACGACAAAGAATTTTTCTCAAAAATAACCATTCAATCCGATCGTATGCTTTACTAATGTCTAACTTGACTGCCATATAATTATTTCGATTACTAGAGTTGGACTTAATGAAGTGACTGATCTCGTAAGCAACGAGAACATTATCGGTGATAAGACGTTTGGGAACAAAAGCAGATTGGGTAGGTGAAATAATATCACAAAGAATCGGTTTGAGACGATTAGCAATAGCCTTTGATCCGAATTTATAAAACACATTGCATAGACTGATAGGTCTATACTCTGTCATTTTTTCCGGTTTTTTCACCTTAGGGATAAGAACAATGTAGGTGAAATTAAGGGCAGAAGGGAGTCTCTTATTATTAAGAAACTCTAACACGCAAGAAATAACATTAGACCCTAAGATATGCCAATATTTAGTATAAAAGATAACAGGAAGGCCATCCGGGCCAGGAGATTTTAAAGGGGCCATTTGAGAAATAGCACAGGTTACCTCATCAGCAGTGAAAGGCATGGATAACATCTGATTCGCTTCGCTCGTAACTCTCGGCTCAAAATGCTCCAAAACCTCATCAATCTCCCTCTCACTCGGATTGGTAGACTTGAAAATGTGAGCAAAGTATTCAGCAATAATTTTTTCGATGTCTTCCTCATTCACCTTCCAGTTCCCATTCATATCTTTTAATCGATCTACTCTGTTAACACGATTACGAGAGGAAGCCTTTGCATGAAAAAACTTTGTATTTCGGTCTCCTTCTTTCATCCATTGAACTTTGCTCCTTTGACGCCAATAAATATCGTTTTCCTCATATAACTGCTCCAAGTTTTCCCTAACGGCCCTCAATTCAGCCCGAACAACCTCAGTTTGTATTTCACTGTTCAAGTAATGGATTTTTTTATGTAAAGTCTCAATCTGTCTTACGGTTTTTTTATATTTTATTTTACAAATACTAGTTTAAAAATGCTTACGGTTTTAATATGACTCGATCGATCGCATCCAGTTGAGCTAATATTTGTTCATAGAGTCTTTTAGGGAATAGAGAAATCATCAAAGGGAGTTTTTTGATACATTTTCTTCATCGGTGTGCAAGAAGTGAAGAGAATAAGAATAAATTCCATGATTTATTCGTGAGGTGTAGCACCCCGTTTACTTTATACTCTATACCGGCAAATGGTATAAATGTTTTTCTATTAAGTTGCAGCGGAAGACCTTTTGAAAAATACGGTTTTGTTTTTCGAAACAAAGTTCTAGAGAAAGGTGGTAAAGTTTTCTCTAGTTTTGAAAATACTTGAAGTGTTTCGCTTCAATTTTTTAGTTCGATAAAATTTTTTCTTGAAAAACCCTTGAAGTCGAACACTTCATAGAATTAAGTCAAAACAACTTCACTCTTTATTCGGTGCCACATTTTCCTTAAAACATTTTCTTGCTTCAAATAATAAATTCGGATTGTGGTGGAGCTCTTAAGAAATCAACATTAGAAAAGAACAAGAATAATCGGAAAACATTATATTATACATAAGGATTAAAAATCATTTCCCGATAACATATTCAAGTACTACGGATTACAATCCACTAAAAAGATTGAAGTACCAAAACAGAAGTTAATTAAATCCACATAAATTCCATACGGCTCGATTCCTCGGCTTTCCCCGGACTTGGTTCAACTTTGCTCCTCGGATTCGGATCATGAGCTACCTACACCAAGATAACATCTATATGAGCCTTTAAAAAGACTCAGTAAGAATCCGGAAGTAATAACAAGGTTTTGAAAAAGACTTTACACATAATTTATATATACACACACATATATATATATATATATATAGGCATACACGAACACATAATAAATTTACGATCATTCGAAACTTGCACTTACTATACCTTACCTTTACCTTTCCTTAAAATCTTTCAAGGATACTTTACATCCTTTCATTTCTTTCAAAAGTCGGGTACTTAACACCCTTCTTTCTCTTTACTTTAATATGCAAAAGTCGGGTACTTAACACCCTTCTTTTCTATACTATAATATGCAATATGCATGAAAATGAGACTTTAGACTTTTAAAACTTTTCATGAGAAAACTTTGGGCCCGTTTGGAAAAACAATCGTGGAGTTCGGCAATAAGCCGTGTATTTTGGAGCTTGTGATCTATAACTTTACTATAGTCACGACTATAACTTTACTATAGCCGAGTTAGTGGTTTATAATCCCGATTCCTATGTGAATCAGTCCCTATGTGGACAGGCCCCTATGTGGACCCCAACTATCAACCACTAACCGGAATATAGTCACGGCTATAACTTTACTATAGCCGAGTTAGTGGTTTATAATCCCGATTCCTATGTGAATCAGTCCCTATGTGGACAGGCCCCTATGTGGACCCCAACTATGAACCACTAACGGAATACCAGCCCCCCGTATCCCATACTTATTCACCTAGATCCACAACCAATTTCCAAACATTTTTAACTTTGAAAAGTCATGATTTATGCATCTTAGACTTACTAATGAATCATATGATGCTTACATGATCTATCTATGTTACTTTCACATAAACAAGCATAAAGGTAACAAGTATGAAAACAACTATACTTCACATCTTCAATCAAATTACTGAGCACATAATCATATAGAGCATAACACTTTTGTTTCACATTTCATTTTCATAAGTACACATAAACATTTAATATCACATAGCAGCACCAAGAAGGGCATTCTTCAACTTTAACCATATTATAATCACATAATAATATAATCATATCATTCATAGCATATCAATATCACTCATATCATGAATTATGAAAATTACCACATACGACATTTATTTACTCTAATCACTTAATACATACACATTTATTTCAAAAGTGACACACATCATAGCAAATAATATACGAGAACAATCAAGTATTCTAACTCATCATAGAAATCAGTTAATCATATCTCTACATATTGTACTTGCTCCTTAACACCATTCTAGGCTAGTAGATTGTAATTCTTTCTTAGGACATGCAACAAGATACATAAACTTAGATTATTAGGACATAACTTAGAGATTTCACCTTCATCACTAACTTATCTTTCCTACCTCGGATATTAGAACCATGATCACAAATCATACTTTGATAAAAATAGTAATCTTAAGAAAATCAAACAGTTTTGGTATCCTGACTTTGAAAAATCATTTCTCTTGAACCACAAATCAAAAGCCTTTGAAACTTTATATGTATTTAAAATCAGTGAGAAACAGTTTATAAAAATCATCATCGGAGTAAAAGATATAAATAAATTTCTAAGGTGGTACAGTTTTGAAATCTGAACAGAGGGAGTGACTTTAAAAATTCATTTTGCTTTACTGATTCATCCAAACATTTTGAAATTTTAACTCCATATACTATTAGGAGTCTTATACACCCCTGAAAAACAGTTTTAGAAAATACTTAGTAAATTAGGATAAATAAGTAAAATGGTACAGTAGTGCAGTTTAAAACTCAGAACAGGGGAGGGGACTTAAAAAATTTCTTATAAATTATCTACTGGGTCAAACACTGCCAAATACTATCTCAAACGAGTTTTCTAAGTTGGGGTTATGTTCCAAGTTGATTCATTAAATTTCAAATAGGGAAACATTAGATTTCATTACTAATTCTAAACTAACTCTAGTTTTGTACAGTTTCGGTCAATAATTCATAACTCATTTATTTCTACTCCAAACATTACAAGCCACATATCAATATGACCATAACAGAGAGATCTATCGTCATATAAAATTTCGTAGTTTTCATAAATAAACTCGTGGGTGAAACATGGGTTAAAATCCGTACCTATGAATCTGTAAATTTTACATATAACCATCTATTTCAAGATTCTAGACTCAATCAACTTCGATGACTCAAATCCAAACCCTTAAACATGTAAGACCACAACTAGTAAATCAATAATATTAACATGCAATGATAAGAAACATAAGTGTTAGAATCTAATTGGATTCTAATAAACGAGGGATGAGTAACGACTTGTGCAACAAGTCCTTATGTACCGTAAAACACAAAAGGGAAGTCTCCTTGTTTACTTTAATTCTTTAATTTGTCATTAATTGTTTCTTTTATATAGGAAACTATCTTATTGATTAAAAAGAGTTATTCTTAACTTAATGACTTGTGTAGAAGTCTTGTGAAAGAAGAATTCCTTTTTTTTACATATATTTCACACCGTGAGAATCAAGAGATAATGTTTTCTTATTATTTGTTATTAATTGGTATTTTATATATATTTTTGGGAATCAGTGTTTGAATAGGAGTTAATATCTTTTGATAAGATTTATATCCTAATATGCCTGATACGTATTTTATGTTGGACTCTTGTAGGTTTCTTTCATCAGGCTTATAAAGTTGGAGCAAATACACGTTAGTGTTTGACGTCTTTTTTGGAGAAAACATATCTCTGTTTTCTTTGTTGCTGGTGTGCTTTTTTTTGGAGAGAAAGATTTTCTCTTTTCTTTGTTGCTCCCGGAACGTCCTTTTTATCGAGAGAAAATATACAAAGAAAATATTCTTGGCTCTCGTTTTTATTGTTCCATCGTGATACGTGATTTTAATAGAAAATATATTGGCTTCAAGGCTTTGTGGTGAAGACACCAAGATTCAAGGAGTATCACAAGTTTGCTTCTTCTATACAAAAAGAAGATCGGTTCTTCGGGAGATGGGCTTAAACAGATCTCGGGAGGAGATCGATCCGCCGACTGAGGGATTCAGCGTTGAAGGGAGTTCAACCGTGCGGAGCAAGGGACGTGCTACAAATTGAAGATTTATAATTCAGCGTAGTATACAAGAACGGCGTCAACAAAGAGGGAGTCTTTGTATTTTGATTAACTCCTATTATTGTATTCGTAAAACTAAAAATTAGTAAATTTTATTTGCAGGTCCCCGTGGATGTAGGGTACAATTGTATCCGAACCACATTAAAATTTGTGTCTTGTTTATTTCTGTTTTTACGAACTGCTTCACGAACTGTTGCAACACTTCACGCAACAGTAAAAAAAAAAAACTGAATCTGACACAAATAATTTATATCTGCACGAAATAAATTCTAACAATTGGCATCAAGAGCCTGTCACTAGATACACTTAGTGAGATTTTGGGATTTAATTTTTTTTCATTTTTTTTGTGCAGATATGAATAATCATCGTGAAGGCGCATTCCTACCACCTCTCTTGGGTGAATTAAACTACTCTGATTGGAAAATAAGGATGAAGATGTTCATCAAATCTATTGATGAATGGGCATGGCGCGCGATTCTAATTGGTTAGACACCTCCTACCTCAATGAATGAGTCACACGAGATCATTCAAACGCCAAAAGAGAAGTGGAGTGATGAAGAAGTACGAAAAGCAGATTATAATTCCAAGGCAACCAATGCTATCTTGAGTTGTATCGATGAAGACCAATTCAAATTGATATCAATGTGCAAATCAGCAAAGGAGGCATGGGATGTTCTACAAGAGGTCTACGAAGGAACTACTCAGATAAGCGAGTGCAAACAGACTGTCGCTGAAACTATTGCAACAGTTGGACAGACTGTTCAGACATAACTTAGGTATGATAAGTTGCATTCAATACCTGCTAAAAGATTAACTCCGTTAAATATTGCAGGTGATGATGGCGATTCAGAAAACAACAGTGATGATGACGTGTCAACCTTGGAAGAATTAAAGGAGTGCTATTAAAGGATGTACGAAAAATTTCTTCAGGTATGCGAGTCTAATAAATTCTTAGAAAAAGAGAAGCTTGTCCTAGTTGAGGAAAATAAAGTGTTGAAGGTAAGAATTTCTACTCTTGAACAAAATGCTATTTCTTCTAGTAGAGAAACATATAGCTTGAAGGCTAAATTTGCTCAAACCCAAGATGCTATTTCTAAGTTTAATACTGGTAGGGTTACATTGAATGAAATTTTGAACAAAAATCAGCCGAACTGCGGTCGTATAGGTATAGGGGGTAATCAACTATCTAATGATGCATTGAAACAGAAAGAAGATCCAAAAAGAAAAATCAATTTTGTTAAACAATCCACTGTTTCACAAGCTGTTGCGACAGTTGCATCAACACAGTCATCTCAAAGAAAACGTTTTGTTCCTACCTGTCATTTTTGTCATGTTCCTGGTCATATACGACCCAGGTGTTTTAAGTACTTGAAAATGGTTAAAAGAATAATGGCCCGCTCACCACTTTCCGCTAAAATTGATCACACTTTTGTGTCGTCTCAAAAACCCAAGATAAAGGTTGATGTAGTGAATAAAACTCAACAAAAAATCTGGGTAAAGAAATCTGATCTTAATTGTTTATCTGCCATTACTTCTTTAAAATCGTGTGATGATAGTACTAACTGTTCCAACAGTTCTGGTGACAAAACTAGTTTGGGAAATAAAAACTTTGGTAATCTGAATTGTGATAATTTGTGTGCGAAAAATAAGTTTATGAATCCAATTCAACATTCGAGAACTAAGCTTACTGATATTTGTCATCGTTTCATAAGGGACTTGGTCGAAAAGGGGGTTGTCTCAATTGATTATGTTGCAATGGAGAATGAATTAACTGATGCTTTTGCAAAAACCCTTGATGCACAGAGATTTGATTCCTTGCGAAAATCGTTGGGAATTTATGTTGTTTAATCTGATGCAGTTGCATGAACTGTTGCAACAGTCTGTGTGTCCAGACTTGCAACTTTTAGTGCTAGGACACTTCATATGTTTTTGCATCTCATATATGACCTGCATTAAGCATACTGCATATGATTGAGACAAATGTGAGTTTGATACTTCGTGTACTTCTAAATTTTGTGGGGGTAGAACTTCACAAATTCCCAAAATGATTACTTAAAAGGCTCCAACTTATTTATTTCTCTGAATAGTCTTGTCATGGTTGGATGTTTTTATAGGGAAAAGCTGTCTCTTTTAATGAATGAAATCTCTCTTGAATTACTGTTACTAATATATATATATCTACAACCATTTGGTCAGTGAATAGTTCGAAGCCTTTTTGAGCCGAGTCAGTAAATCACGTGGCCGAAAGCTCGCTACATGGCCCAATTAGAAAGCCCAGGGGACTACACATTGCACGGCCAATATAAATTATACATATGGTCAGTGAATAGTTCGAAGCCTAGTTGAGTCGAGCCAGTAAACCACTTGACCGAACACTCACTACAAGGCTCAATTAGAAAGCCCAGGGGACTACACATTGCACGACCACCATAATCTCGTTCCTTTTAATTGCTCTATTTTTCATGAGAAAAAGCTACCATTAGACGTGTGTGTACGCTACCTAATACGAGCATCTTTGTGTTTGACTTGGGATTATTAAGTTTGTTGGTTGCATTGGCAGTCGGATTTTTGGGGATTGCGCTTATCGTTAATGTGAAGATAAATCCCATATGTTTTGTTTGTCCATGCAGTATCCTATTCACATATGTCTCTTCACTCATGTTTATTTCTCATCTTTACTTTTTGTACTGCATTAGGCAATATTTAAAAAAAAAAAAAGAGAGAGAGAGAGAGAGACGGGATTTTTGTTCATGTGCCGGTTAAATTTGATTCTTATTGCAACCGGATCTATTGGGCCTACTACTCACATGTCCACGTTTCTTATGAAGTTTGGCAAAGTCTGTAGTCTTTGCTATTTAATGTTGAATTTGATATCACTATCCTTTGATTTTCGCATTGCAATTATCGTGTGGTATTGAGTTTTTGAGTTTGTGATTTTGTTTGCAAATTGTGTATGGTGATTCTTCTCACTTACTTTTAAGATTCTCTCTTCGTTTGATATTTTTGTTAAGTGTTTGCACAGCTTGCTCGAATCATCAAGATCATTAGTCCATGTTGATTTATCTATGCATGGTGATTGCCCAGAAAGGGGGAGAGAACAGTAACGATGGCATGAACACAGGGGGAGTTCCGACAACTGTTGCGACAGTGCATCAGACATTTGCTGGAACAGTGCAAAAATGCAGGGGGAGTTCAGACAACTGTTGAGACAATGCATCATACAGTTGTTGGAATAGTGCAGAAATTCAGGACAAATAAGGAGGAATTCATTGTAAAGGGAAGTTGATTCTGCTACTACATATTTTTTATTGTTCTTTGCTTAATTGAACAACTGTACACTATCTGCTGAACTGTTTGATAAACTGTTGCAACAGTTTATATTTGCAGATGTTATTTTGAATTTGCTGACCCTTGTTCATGCATGTATCATATATTTAGGGGGAGTAAATGTTCTGACCAATCAATGCCAAAGGGGGAGAGTGTTAGAATCTCGGTGGGATTCTAAGTCCACAACACCAAGTGGAATTCTGTGGAGATGCGTATTAATATGATGAACATATTTTCCTTAGTTATCTCATTAGATAATTTGTGAAGAAATAATTTATCTCTCCACACTAACACCTGAACGTGTGTATTCAAAAGAGAAGGAATTTCACTTTTTCTAATATTGTGTTTATTGTCATTAATTGGTTTAGATCTTCACAAGAATGAAGTCATTTACAAGAGTAGCTGCCTAAAGATCATTTACAGGGGGAGAAACACATGCAGGGGGAGCTGACTCCGTTGTGAACCACCTGCCGAAGCCACTACTGTGGGAACAGTTGCTGAAACTGTGGCACTTGCTATTGCAGCAGTTCATGCCACTCTTGTTGCTGAAAGAGATTATGATGATGAGCTGTTCTTTTGATGCTGAGGATGATCTTTAGTTTTATTGTTTCCTTATATGCTCTATTGTTTTATTTTCAGGCATTTTATTCAGGGGTAGAAAATGATTAGAATCAATCAATGACAAAGGGGGAGATTGTTAGAATCTAATTGGATTCTAATAAACGAGGGATGAGTAACGACTTGTGCAACAAGTCCTTATGTACCGTAAAACACAAAAGGGAAGTCTCCTTGTTTACTTTAATTCTTTAATTTGTCATTAATTGTTTCTTTTATATAGAAAACTATCTTATTGATTAAAAAGAGTTATTCTTAACTTAATGACTTGTGTAGAAGTCTTGTGAAAGAAGAATTCCTTTTTTTTACATATATTTCACACCGTGAGAATCAAGAGATAATGTTTTCTTATTATTTGTTATTAATTGGTATTTTATATATATTTTTGGGAATCAGTGTTTGAATAGGAGTTAATATCTTTTGATAAGATTTATATCCTAATATGCCTGATACGTATTTTATGTTGGACTCTTGTAGGTTTCTTTCATCAGGCTTATAAAGTTGGAGCAAATACACGTTAGTGTTTGACGTCTTTTTTGGAGAAAACATATCTCTGTTTTCTTTGTTGCTGGTGTGCTTTATTTTGGAGAGAAAGATTTTCTCTTTTCTTTGTTGCTCCCGGAACGTCCTTTTTATCGAGAGAAAATATACAAAGAAAATATTCTTGGCTCTCGTTTTTATTGTTCCATCGTGATACGTGATTTTCATAGAAAATATATCGGCTTCAAGGCTTTGTGGTGAAGACACCAAGATTCAAGGAGTATCACAAGTTTGCTTCTTCTATACAAAAAGAAGATCGGTTCTTCGGGAGAGGGGCTTAAACAGATCTCGGGAGGAGATCGATCCGCCGACTTAGGGATTCAGCGTTGAAGGGAGTTCAACCGTGCGGAGCAAGGGACGTGCTGCAAATTGAAGATTTATAATTCAGCGTAGTATACAAGAACGGCGTCAACAAAGAGGGAGTCTTTGTATTTTGATTAAGTCCTATTATTGTATTCGTAAAACTAAAAATTAGTAAATTTTATTTGCAGATCCCCGTGGATGTAGGGTACAATTGTATCCGAACCACATTAAAATTTGTGTCTCGTTTATTTCTGTTTTTACGAACTGCTTCACGAACTGTTGCAACACTTCACGCAACAGTAACAAAAAAAAAAAACTGAATCTGACACAAATAATTTATATCTGCACGAAATAAATTCTAACAATAAGGATAATAAATTTCATAGCATATCATCATCAAATTACGGGTTTCTCACCAATCTTCTATTTTCTTTCAAGAATCAAGAATCAAGAGCTAGATTCTCACATGCAAAGCTTTAAACATGAAATTAAACATATCAAAACATCATCATCATTTTTCTCATCAAAGATCAAGGATTCAAGCATGGATCTTAACATGCATGAGGTTAAATATATAATATAACATACTATGAGCACTTTATTTCATAAAACTTTCGATTTCTTCAAACACTCAAGAAGGGGAGTTTTTCAAAAAGAGAAGAGAAGGAAATACTATTGATGTTAGCTTGATGTAGCAAGAATTCCATGATTCTTACCTTAGGGTCTTTGAGAATTTGAAAGGCTTTGTATATATTTGAAACCCACTAGAGAATCCATCAAGAATTTCGAAAATTAGAAATAGGAACTATAGGGGATTTCGAAAAGTTTAGGAAAGAAACAAAGAACAAGGATTTGCTTACCCTTCTTGGTTGAAGAATCTCCTTTTGGAGATGAAGAACTATCCTAGCTAGGAATTTATGAAAGAAAAACGAGAAGAAGAAGAAGAAGAAGAAGGAAGAGATTTAATGGAGAAGGCTTGAATTAGAAGAAGAGATTTCTTCTTCTACTTTGGGCTATTTTGATCGATGGAGAGGGGGAAGGAGAAGGGGGCTTAGCTGATTTTTGGTGTGAGAAAATGAAGAGGAGAGGGTGGTATTTATAGAATTGAAGAGGCTTGTATTCTTAATGAGTAAGTATGAAGAGGGGTCTTTTTGCAATTAGGACTAACTTGAAATAATCTACAGGGACTTCTAGGCAATTTCATTTAAGTTATCTTAAAAATAATGCTAAATGAAAAGCCAAGTGGAAATGCACATGGAATAAGTGTATGCATGCAACACATACAATCATAGCCAATTTAAAGAGAGGAAATTACTATCAATTAAGCATATAAACTTTCTAGTGTGAGAAAATAAATTCTTATGTTACTAAAACTAAATCCACGTAAATCACATAATTTCACATGTTCAATTATATTAAACACATAAAATACATTTTAGTTGCGCAAATAGAGAATAAAATCAAAAATATTTATGTAGACATATAATGCACATTAGTTCACATAATTTCACATAAATAGCAAATAAAGCAAATTGAAAAGCAACTAATAAAATTCGCACATACAACACATATTCATGCAAAGGAGACGAGAGGGAAAATACGGAAATCGGGTATCGGAAACGCGGGGTGTTACATGAGGCCATTCTTGCAATGAATGTAAATAGGCAATTAATTTTACATGATTGATGCTACTACGGCGCAAATCTTGAAATAATGATGATTTTGGAGTAGATAACTAACTACTATTTTTACTTTTTGCAATGGCTTGACAGCAGTGTTTTGGAACCCGGATCGGACCGGCTGGTATAACTGGTTAAACAATGAACTGTTGTCTTTCCCGATCCAGGTTAACAGGTTGAACCGTAAAACCAAAACCCTATTGAAAACGGGATTTCTTTTTTTACACCAAAATAGTGTTTTTTTATCAAGTTTTTTTTTAAAATAAATAAAATGGCTTAAATGACGTCTTTTTACAAAGAGAAAAAAAAATCAATTAAATCTATATCAAAAAAACTTTGAAATTAGTAAATATATTAATTTAGGTTGAATTTTCTATATATTTTGAAGTGATTGGGTGTGAAATATTTGTTTCAATATGTCACATGTGTAAAAGAAAATTAGACTTGATTCACGTTTTCAATTGAAGGGGAGTAACGAGTTAATATGCGTAAAATAAAATATGTTTTGTTTACAGTCAAAATTAAATATAAATGATTATAAATAAGGGTATATTACAACCACCCCTGAGGTATGGTCAAATTACGAAAAAACCCATCATGTTTGGGTAATTAATTACAACCACTCCCCTAAATTAGGGGTGGGAACGAGCCGAGCTTGAGCCGAGCTCGGCTCTTTTGGCCAGCTCGAGCTGGAGCTCGAGTCCATTTTGCCGAGCTCAAGCTCGAGCTCGAGCTCGAGCTCAGGCTTATATAATTTTTTTTTTATTATTTAATTTTTTTTTAAATCATTTTATATTTTATTAAAAATTATTCATAGGAAAATAACAAAAGAATTATAAAATAAATAATGAACTCTAGTTATATATATTTTTTATTTTTTCTATTATTATTATAATATTTTATATTATTATGAATTATTTAAGTAATATAGATTTGTTTCTATTTAAATACTAGATATATTTATTATTACATACTATTTACTATTTAGTTAATAATACTAATACTAATAATAATACTAATAATAATAATAATAATAATAATAATAATAATAATAATAATAATAATAATAATAATAATAATAATAATAATAATAATAATAATAATAATAATAATAATAATAATAATAATAATAATAATAATAATAATAATAATAATAATAATAATAATAATAATAATAATAATAATAATAATAATAATAATAATAATAATAATAATAATAATAATATATATATATATATATATATATATATATATATATATATATATATATATATATATATATATATATATATGTAAAAAAAAAAAAAAAAAAAAAGAAGGCAGCTCGTGAGCTGCCGAACAACTAACTTCGGGCTCGAGCTCGAGCTCGTCCGAAGCTCGAGCTCGAAAAATCCGAGCTCGAGTTCGAGCTTTTTTCGAGCCGGCTCGTCGAGTTCGCGAGCCGGCTCGGCTCGTTTATAAACCTCAACTGTAATTACCACCCCTACCCTCAACTATAAATCTTCTTACAAATCCACCATTGCGGTTTCAAATTTAGTGGAATTTTCGAGATTATATGGAATATTATCACTTTTCTACTCGCTTTATCCCATTCGAACTCCACATTTTGAAGCAAGATAATCATAATATCTGTTTTTTGGCTCGTATATATCAGATTGTGGTGTATCAAAAACTGTATTTTTACACAAAACGAGTACAAAATATGGATGATTATGTTGAATTTGACACCATAAGGGTCGAGGTGTAAGAAAAAATCATAGTTGGGGTAGATATAATTATCCAAACAATAGGGTTTTTTTGGTAAATTGACCATACCTCAAGGGAGTTGTTGTAATTTACCCTATAAATAAAGGTCATTTTACAAATAAGCCCATCGATGGGTACTTATTCATAAAGGGGTATGGACAAAAAACTCTTTTACAAAAAAATCCACACATTGTCCAGAGGTTTGTAAAAGAAAAAAAAAATAGTGAGGGGCAATTTCGTCATTTAATTTAATTTAACCTCAATTTGATCCCAAATTTCATCATTTAATTTAATTTAACCTCAATTTGATCCCAAATTTCACAAATTATTCAATTTTGAACCAAAATACAATTTTGAGTACAATTTCGTTCGTCAACGACGGTCTCCGTCGTTGACTTGTTTTTCTTCCTAATTTTTCCGCCGGTCTCCGGCGTTGACTTTTTGAATAATTTTTTCCTCTTCCTGATTTCCCCCCCCCCCCCCCCCCCCCCCCCGTTTAAATAACAATATTGTTGTGGTTGACAGTAATATTAACTATATTACTATTAAACACAGTAAAATTAACTATACTTCAGTTGAACACAATAATATTGCTATATTAATCTCTAGCACATTAATATTAACACAACTGTAGATAAATGAATTTTATCCAAAAGAAAGGGACAATTGTGCAATTACGAAAACAAGAAATTCTATGGCCTATCGCAATTCCGTAATTAAATATTTAAATACAAATCAAATCAAGATTATATTCCGTATATTAATATCTATATTTAAATATCAATTACATATTTTCTATTTTAAAGTTACGGATTTAATTAAATTAATTCCTAAATTAAATAGATAATTGATTTTAAATATATATTTGCCAGTAGAATTATTTATTCTCTTCCAAATTAGAAGAGATAAATATCAATTAATTATTGGCCAATAGAATTGTTTCTTCTCTTTCAAGTTACAAGAGATAAATATCAATTTAAATCAGGCCAATCAAACCGCGCCACGTCATCAAGAAGACCCATCAAAGACTCTCGTTCTACCACTATAAATAGGGACCCTCCATTCACAATTCAAGACACAATTGAAGGAGCAGAAATCGTAGGAGCAAAATTCTCTCTACAATTCAAGAAGCAATGAAGAAGAATCCGTAGGAGGTAAGATTCTCTCTCTACATTCAAAGTGTTCTTCGTCAAATTCGAGGTGTTCTTGAGCAAATTCAAGGCATTATTCATCAAATCCAGCGTTCGATCCGTGATAACGGTGCCAAACCTTCGGATTAACGTTAATCAATTCAAGTGAAGATCATTCGAAGATTGAAGGGCCAAATCCATCAAGAATTTCAAGATCTTCAAGTCAAATTTAGTCAAAGTTAAACGTTTGATCCGAGATTCAAGTCGCAAGACCCTTGGAAAACGTTATTCAAATCCAAAATCAAATCCGGAGAAGATCAAGTCAACGACCCGACTCCAAAAATTTAAGTCAACTATATATTGTTCTAGAGAGAAGAATCAGAGGATTAAAATAGAAATTGTAACCCGCAACTTATTTATTTTAATTCAATAAAATTATCTTTGTTCAATTTTTCTTGTTTGTTTATATCGCAGATAAGAATTTGTTGTTACAACAACAAAACTCATTATTATTGTGTAATAGACTAATATTAATATGTTGACCGTTCAACAAAGGTAAACATAATAAAAAACAAAATAATTAACATTACTGTAGTTGACAGTAATATTACTGTAACAACAAAAATATTACCGTCAACCACAATAATATTACCGTGTTTACAATAATATTACAAAAGTAGACAATAATATTATTACGTTACTCCGTCAACAACTCAAACAAAACAAAAAACCCAAAAATAATAATATTGATGTGGTTGACAGTAAGTTTATTGTGTTTACAGTTATTTTACTATCAACAACAGTAATATAATTACGTTGACTTGTCAAAAAATCAAAAAATTAAAAAAAAAAAAAAAACCAAAAAACCAAAAAAAAAATAATATCGTCGCCGACTCAAATTGTACTGTCGACGACAGTACAATAACATAAATGTACTGTCAACGACAATACAATTACGTTAATGCACTGTCAACGATAGTATAATTACGTTAATTTACTGTCAGTGATAGTACAATTACGATCAACATTTAGCGGTGGGCGTAAAACAACGGATTAAAAAAACTCACTAAAAAAAGTCAACATCGGAAACTGGTGGCGGAAAAAACAGACCAGAAAAAAAAAATTCGAAAAGGTTAACGCGGGAAACCGGAGGCTGAAAAAACAGACCAGAAAAAAAAAACTAAAAAAGAAAAATCAAAAGTCAAAGCCGGAAACCGGCGGCAAAAAAATAATTTCTTAAAAAAAGGTTTTAAAAAAAAAGTCAAAATTGAATTTTGTGGTCAAAATTGATTAAATTGGGGTTACAATTAAGAATTGGGTGTAAAAGGGTTGGGTTAATTTTGTCATATACATTAATATTTCCTTTATTTGTAGGGCGAATGGCAAAAAGGTTCATCCATCCCAAGGGACTTAAATGCACATTGGTCCACAAAAAAAAAACAGTCTTTCAAATAAACATATCTCCATGTCTTTAGTCAAAAATACCCTCCATATTATATTTTTTGTCAATTCCATCCATTATGCTCTAATTTCCTTAATATTACACATTGATCCCATATTTAAACAAATATATCACATTAACCGTCATTTTAATAATATTTTGAAAAAATATTTTTTTTTTCAGAAAATAATTTATTTTCAGAATATTTATTTTCCGGCTAGATTCCGGCGTTGACATTTTTTTTTTCCGAAACTTTTTTTTTTTCTGAATTTTTTTCGGCTGGTCAACCACCGTTGACCGCAGGTTTTTTGGCGTTGACTTTTTTTTTTGGCGTTGACTTTTTTAATTTTGCTTTTTTTAGAAAAAAAAATATTTTAATTAATGTTACTGTCTTAGCTGCTAAATTACTGTCTCAGACAGTAATATTATAAATTTTATTTTTTCAGAACAATAATATTACGAATATTACTGTCCAAATAGTGATATTATTGAATGGGACATTAATATTACGGTCGGAGACAATAATATTACAGTCGAAGACAATAAAAAATGCAGGCGAAGACGATAAAATTAACTAATACAATAATATTACAGTCTCAGACAGTTAAATTACTGTTGGAGGCAGTAATTCAGCAGCCAAGACAGTAATATTAATTAAAATAACCTTTTTTTTTAGAAAAAACAAAATAAAAAAAAAAAGTCAATTAACAGTTAAATTACTGTCTCCGACAGTTAAATAACTGTTGGAGATAGTAATTAGCAGCCAAGATAGTAATATTAATTAAAATATTTTTTTAAGAAAAACAAAAGTCAATTAACAGTTAAATTACTGTCTCTGACAGTTAAATAACTGATGGAGACAATAATTTAGCAGCCAAGACAGTAATATTAATTAAAAAAAATTGATAAAGAAAAGTCAATTAACAGTTAAATTATTGTCTCCGACAGTTAAATAACTACTGGAGACAGTAATTTCAGTAATATTAATTAAAATATTTTTTTTTTCAGAAAAAACAAAATTATTATAAAAAAAAAAAAAAAAAAAATCCACGCTGGAGACCGGCGTTCAACGGTGGCTGACCGGCGGTCTCCGGTAGTGGCAGGTCAAAATTGAAATTAGGGTTAAAATTAGTTAATTGGTGAAATTGGGCTAAATTAGGGTCTAAATCATGAAATTGGAGTTGAATTGGGTTTCCAATGAATTGAGGGTAATTTTGGTATATATAAAATGATTTTCCTTATTTGCAAATAAGTTGGAATGAGCTGGATTTATTTGAACGACAAAAAAGTTGGATGTCCATTTTTTAATTAAGTGCCCTTATCATGGGCCTATTTGCCATTTACACTTATTTATAAGACATATTAACGGGATGAGCTTATTGACGAAAGAGATATAGCCCTGAACCTAGAATAATAAAGATGGTTGGTGAGAGACTTATGCACAAAAACCTCATAAATAAATAAAAAGAAAGAAACCCAGTTGACCGGTTCAATCGTGAGCCAATAGCAAATGATGTTAGCCCTCCACATAGCACAAAATATAGGAAAACTATTGGATTGTAGCATTATAATCTTTTCATTTGAAGTTTCGACAAGAGAGAGCTATGTCCGAATTACATGATGTCAAAATAATTAAAAAACAAAAAATTGTATATATAATTAACTTTATTTTCCGTGTCACTCTTCCATATTTTATTAATAAAAGTAAGATTGCTCATGATAAAATCTAGGAAATTTTTTCGCTTATTTGATAGTTATAATTGTCATTTATTTAATTAAATATTTTTATTATTTTATTTCATTTAATATAATCTAGTTTAAAAAAATCTGTTACGCATCCAGATTTTTTGCCCCAAATACGTATCTTTTCCCACTAAAATTGCCATTTACTTAATATTGTTGGGCATTTTACAAATAAGCCCATCAATGGGTAAGTACTTATTCATAAAGGGGTCTAGATAAAAAAAAAATTACAAAAATAGTCCACACATGGTCCAGAGGTTTGTAAAAGACTAAAATAGCCCCTCACATTTTAATATGCTCTAATTTCATCATTTAATTTAATATAACCTCAATTTGACCCATATTTCACAAATTCAATTTTGACCCAAAACACAATTTTATGAACAATTTCGTCTGTCACCGCCGTAGACTTTTTTTTTCTTTAAAATATCTTTTGTTGTGTTAATATTCGTGTGCTAGAGATTAATATAGCAATATTGTTGTGGTTGACAGTAATATTAACAATATTGTTATTAAACACAGTAAAATTAACTATACTATAGTTTAACACAGTAATATTGCTATATTAATTTCTAAAACACGAATATTAACATAACAAAAGTCATTATTATTGCGTATAGAGTAATATCAGTATGTTGACCGCTCAATAAAAGTAAACATAATAAAAAGCCAAAAGAATTAATATTACTGTAACAACAGTAATATTACCATAAACCACAGTAGTATTATTGTGTTTACATTAATATTAAAATAATAATCAATAAAATTATTACATTACTCTGTCAATAACTCAAACAAAACAAACAACCCAAAAAATAATAATATTGATGTGGTTGACTGTAATATTATTGTGTTTACAGTTATTTTACTGTCAGCGGCAGTAATATAATTACGTTGACTTGTCAACAAATAAAAAAAAATGACAAAAAAATAACCAAAAAATAATAATATTGTCGTTAACTCTAGTTGTGCTGTCAATGACAGTACAATTACATAAATGTATTGTCAACGACAATACAATTACGTTAATGTATGTCAACGACAGTATAATTACGTTAATTTACTGTCACTGACAGTATAACTACTGTTAATGACAGCACAATTACGGTCAACATTTAGCGGCGGGCGTAGTAAAAAAATCGAAAAAGTCAATGCCGGAGACCTGCGGCAAAAAACTAATTTCTGAAAAAAAAAGTTTAAAAAAAGAAAGTTAAAATTGATTAAATAGGGGTTACAATTAAGAATTGAGTGTAAAGGGTTGGGGGTAATTCTTTCATATACATTAATTTTTCTTTCATTATAATATATATATATATATATATATATACCAAAATTACCCAAAATTCATTGAAACTAATTCAACTCCAATTTCATGATTTACACTCTGATTTAGCCCAATTTCATCAATTAACCAATTTTAACCCTAATTTCAATTTTGACCAGCCACCACCGGAGACCGCCGGTCTCCGGCGTTGACTTTTTTTTTTTTTTTTGAAAACTTTTTTTTTCCGGTAGGTCAACCGCCGTTGACTGCCGGGTCTCCGGCGTTGATTTTTTTTGTCTTTTTTTTTAATAATTTTTTTTTCTTAAAAAAGATATTTAATATTACTGTCTTGGCTACTAAATTACTGTCTCCAACAGTTATTTAACTGTCGGAGACAGTGATTTAACTGTTTATTGACTTTTTCTTTTCTTTTTTCTTCAAAAATATTTTAATTAATATTACTGTCTTGGTTGCTAAATTACTGTCTCCTGCAGTTATTTAACTGTCGGAGACAGTAATTTAAAATTGACTTTTTTTTTTTTAAAATAATATTTTATATTAATATTAGTCTCTAGGCTGCTAAATTACTGTCTCCAGCAGTTATTTAACTGTCGGAGACAGTAATTTAACTGTAAATTGACTTTTTTATTTTGAAATTTTTTTCTAAAAAAAGATTATTTTAGTTAATATTATTGTCTTGGCTGCTAAATTACTTTCTCCAACAGTAATTTAACTGTCTTAGAAAGTAATATTAATAGTATTACTGTTCGGGGAAATAATATTCATAATATTACTGTCTCAAACAGTAATATTACTGTCTGAGACAGTAATTTGGTAGCAAACACATTAATAATAATTAAAATATTTTTTTGTACAAAATAAATTTCGAAAAAAAAAAGTCAACGCCGGAGACGGCGGTCAACGGTGGTTGACCGGCCGGAAAAAAATTTCAAAAAAAAAAAATAATAAGTCAACCCCTGAATCTAGCCAGAAAAAAAAAATTCAGAAAAAGAAAATATTCTTTCAAAAAATTATTATTTTGGGGGTTAATGTGATATATTTGTTTAAATCTGGGGTCAATGTGTAATATTAAGGAAGTTAGAGCATAATGGATGGAATTGATAAGAATTATATTATGGAGGGTATTTTAGACTAAAGACATGGGGATGGGATTATTTGAAAGACTGTTTTGTTTGTGGACCAATGTGCATTTAAGTCCCATGTGATGGACCTATTTGCCATTCGCCCTATAAATTGAGGGGATGGGGTTATTGTCGAAAGAGATATAGCCTCTGAACTTAGAATAATAAAGACTGTTGGTCACGAACTTATGCACAAAAATCCTAATATTATTTTGGGTAAATTACAAAAAACCCCCTGAGGTATGGTCAAATTACAAAACCCCCCCTCTTGTTTGGATAATTACATATACCTCCCTCAACTATGATTTTTTCTTACACCTCCACCCTTATTGTGCCAAATTCAATATAATCATCTAGATTCCGTGTAATGTGCTCTAGTTTGTATTCGTTTTGTATAAAAATACAGTTTCCGATGCACTACAAACTGATATACACAAGATAAAAATCACATATTATGATCATCTTACTTCATAATGTAGAGTTTGAATGGTATCTTACGGGGGTGGTTGTAATTATCCAAACTAGAGGGATGTTTTTGTAATTTGACCATACCTCAGGGGGGTGTTTGTAATTTACCCTATTATTTTTATGAGAAAATTATGTAATAATTTAGAAAAAAAAAATTATGCACGTATATCCTTTAAAATAGCTTAGATTTTCTCTTTTTTTTTTTTGTTTTTTTTTTTACTTATACATATCACAATCCTTCAAATCAATAAATTTTCAATTTAAATGATCCAAAAAAATTGAAAATTTTGGCTGATTTCATTTTCCTTGATATCAGCCAGAAATCATGGTAACAAATTTATATATATAGGCAAACTACCAAAACCCCCCTGAGGTAAGCTTAAATAACGAAAATCCCCCCCCCCCCCCCCCCCCCCGTTCTCGTAATTACGAAAACCCCCCTTGACTAACGGTTGACCGAATTTTTTTAACCGAAAACGTGAAATGTCTATTATATCCTTCTGTTAAATATGTGAAAATAAAAGAAAAAAAAAGCTGAAAATGTGGTGGCGGTCACAGGACGCGATTTCGGACGACGATTTTCGGACCACCATGGATTCTTTTGGGTATTTTTATGGTTTAATTATAATATAAAAGTAGAAATTAAATTGATAATTGAGATAGAAATTGGGGGAAGAAATTAGAGAGGAAGAAAACTTGGGGAAGAAGAAGAATACATAGATAAGAGAGAGATTCTGAAAATTGGCTTAATTGCCTTTCATCAACTCGTCCAACCCTTATAACAAAAACCTCTAATAATAATTAAAATCTGAAAATAACAATTAAATTATTTAATTAATTTCTTCCAATCTCCAATTGCACTTGGGCCCGACTCATTAATAAATTTCGGCCCACTTGTTTTCGGCCCAGCTGCAAAACTCAATCCCACTTCACTTCCAAAATTATTGCCGTTCTTCAACTCACCACCGTCGCCACCGTTGTTGCTGGCCGCCGTCACCGTCATGGGTCATGACATTACCCCCCGCTGAAGACGATCCTTGTCCCCAAGGATCATAACCTAGGAAACAAATCAACAATGCACAGTGATCGGCCCATCTAGCAAAAGTGGGACCGGAATTTTTCGACTGACTCAGAAGTTGAGTGACATCCGCATTACATCGTTTTATCATGTGTTTGTCCAGAATTTTGAGAGGATAAATTTTTAAGTGATGATCTTCATCCTTACCAATGACTTCGTAGATACCAAAATATCGATCGTAAAACTCCTGATTCCTGCAAAGTGCTTCGATGTTCTGTTGAAATGGTGAGAGTATATCGTAAACTTCCTTAATTACCCACCTAAAAAACTCGACATGCTTTCTTCTTTACTGCAAACCACTCCATAAACATTGGAGCTCGATGTGTATTCTCTTGAATTACATCAAGTGCCGATGTTCTGTCATTGATAAATGACCATGCTTCTTCGTTAGTACTGCCCAAATAAGGGCATAAGGATAGGAGTGCTAAAGTGTACCCGTAAAGCACTTCTCCTAAGCTCGGTCTGAGTTGAATTTCCACCCACCCATCTGGAGATGATTCATAACGGACCATACTCGGTAAAAATTCGGAACGGACCTGTTGAATTCTAACTTGATCCCCATAGATTGTCTTCAATAATTTCCCCGAATTTTCCCAACCTAAATCTGTCAAGGAACTAGGCAAATGATTCGGTAAATTATGCAGTACAATATTTGCTTCCAGTGTCTTCACAACCCCATAGAATTTGCCCATTGCAAAACCGCAATTGCTCGATTCCGCTTTTCTAACACATAAGAAAATTAGAGAACTCAAGAACATGGCTTTCACCCCTGCCAACACTAAACAATAACGCGGTGGAGGTTCCGGTGATGGCCGAGGTCTTTTCGGTAAGACCATCAACGTAGCACGCTTCAACACCTTGAACCTGGAACAAGCCTGCAATAAAATTATTGAACCAACATTGACAGTTGCAGATCTGAAATCCTCTTCAATGCGATCATTTCGCATCTTTAATACCTCAGGCACAAACCGAACCGAAACTAAAACACCTTCGAGTAATTCTACTCTCCAACCGTGAGAATCACATAGCACTTCGACTGAGCAACCCTTCGTTGTACCATTTCCAACCGCAATTTCCATAAATTCCTTTTCAGCTTCACTTACTATTAGTCCCTTCTCCATCTCCGCTTTATCACTCACAAAACTATTCATGAAATAAGTTTCATCACAAACACTAGCATTTAACAGTAACAAATGAGGCTTTCTTTCCTCAAACTCATCTATGTTCTGCTCAAGTGAGTATTCTTGCGCTCGATTAGATTTTCAAATCTAGCCAACACAAGATTCACAAAAGAATCCCAAGTTAAATCTCTACCCTTTTCTAATATATGCCCATACCAAGTGGCAGCCCTTCCCTCAAAATGACATGATGCCAAATAAATTTTTTGTTGGTCTGACATTTTAGGAATCAACCGAAAGTAGCCTGTCCAATTTAACACCCAAATCCTAGGATTTGTTCCATCAAACGTGGAAAACTCATTTCTAGAGGTAGGTTTAGAATCGACCTTGAATGGTTCAGAATTACTACATGCTTCAAGTACCGACAAATCGGAGTCATAGTAAGTCCCTTCTTCATTAGCTTTGTCCACCTTCCCATCAATAAGCATCTTCCTCGACAGTTGGACAATACTCTTCGATTGATAAATAACAAATAGTGGAGGCGGTTCAGGTGACGGACGAAATATTTTTGGCAAGATAATCAATGTAGCATGCCTCCATATATTTGATCCGGAGTATACTATCCGGCCTGTTACAAACTTCCTCTTGGGCATTTCAACAAATACCTTCGATCTAGGTACTTGAACCACATTTTCTTCACAGGATAACTCAAGTAATTTGAAGGCTTCATATGGCACATTGAAGTTCCTCATGAAATTCCCAGACCTTTCAGAAGTTATATCTGAATCATCAACCTCTTTTATAATAGGAAACTCCACTATATTTTCAATCCCATGCTCCACAGACAACGACTCATCAAACAACAATACTTCCCGATTTTCAGTAATATCTTCACTATCAACCGACTCCATAATGCAGACCTCATCTTCAATCATATCTTCTTCTTTAGCTAATTCTAACATAGGATTTTCTATTTCCTTTTCCACTTCTACTCTTTCAGACAATTCATCGAACACAATCAACTCTTCCATTTTAGGGGATTCATTTTTTTGACTTGATATAAACCCTTCAATGTCGTTTAGAATTAGAGGTTCAGAGGAGTTTCTTACCGAATCTTCAGGGAGAGGGTAATACAGCTCAAACTTCTCTACCAATTTAGCCATTTGAATATGCAGCTCTTCACAAGTTTTCTGAAATTTCTTTTGATTTTCTGCCATTTTTTTGGTCATAGATTCAATATAATCATTATGTGCCTCAACTGTAACTCTCGCAGCCATGCTCCCAGGTTTGAAAATCAAAACCTTGCTCTGAGTACCAAATGTAAGATCCGAGCTATTTTTGGGTATTTTTATGGTTTAATTATAATATAAAAGTAGAAATTAAATTGATAATTGAGATAGAAATTGGGGGAAGAAATTAGAGAGGAAGAAAACTTGGGGAAGAAGAAGAATACATAGATAGATAAGAGAGAGATTCTGAAAATTGGCTTAATTGCCTTTCATTCAACTCGTCCAACCCTTATAACAAAAGGGTCCATTTGATATACACCCTTAATATGAAAAATATATAGGGATAGGTCCACCCCTAAAATTCTTTCTTTGAGATAACCCCTGGAGAGGCAAAAGTACTATTGTGCCCTTATATCTAATTTTTGTTCAACTGCATTCAGCATTTTCGCTAACTGCATTCAGCATTATGGTCAACTGCAATTAGCATTCAGACCTGCATTTATCACATTCTCAGATTTTTTTAATAAAAAATTATAAATGTTTATTTTATTATACTTTTTATATATACCTCTGTTGTAGTTTTTATTTTTTTTATTTTTTAAAATTGCTTAATTTTTTGTAAATTTTAATTTTAATATTTTTTAAAAAAAATTTAATTTTAATATTTTTTTAAAAATTTTAAATTTTTAAATCTTTAATTTTTAATTTTGTTTCAATTTTTTGATAAATTTACTGTATTGAAATTGAGTAGACATGACTCCTGTATATATATTACATATGATTATATAAAAAAAACTTCATCTATACCAAAAGTAAAAATTCACAATTTAATCTTGATATTATAAATCAATTAATACCCAACAAAAAATTGGAAAAACACAATCATCAACATCACTGTACATCAGAAAAAACACATAACTTATATAGCTTATATATAACAATATATTACTACGAGTTACTACACGTGACTATATATGACTACACATGACTATATATGACTACACGTGACTATATATGACTACACATGACTATATATGACTACATGTATATGACTACACGTGACTATATATGACTACACATGACTATATATGACTACATGTATATGACTACACGTGACTATATATGACTACATGTATATGACTATACGTGACTATATATGACTACATGTATATGACTACACGTGACTATATATGACTACTATGTGACTATATATGACTACATGTATATGACCACATGTGACTTATAGTCAGATATAGTGTAGTTTGTATTTATAGCTTCAAATCCTACTTTTCAACACAACAACAATTTCAATCTATCGATTGCAAAACAACTGCACCATGTGCTGCTGTTGGGCGAAAACCTACACGCAAGTGCACGTATCGTACAAGTAATATAGTGGACAATTAAGTCCGGATATCGAACCCACAGGGAATATTTAATTATCTAATCCTAGACGCTAAATTCTACCAATTATTATCAAGCCCACCCTACACAGTCGAATTTTGAGAGAATTAACTAAATTAAACTAAATTAAAAGCAAGCAAAAACAAGAAAGCAATTTAAAACGAAGATTTAATCAATGAAAACAAGCCTAGGATTTTATTCTTCCCCCTATGTGATTATTATTCCCCCAATTCCTTCAATTATGCAAGTTATTAACCCGGATTATTAACCTGAGATGCTAAAATAATCATAACCCGCTTCCGCGTGTATTACGATTCTAATACTCTAGATTCAATTACTATATTCCTATGCAATTAATTCTAGAACACAACATTAAGCACAAATCTCAATAATGGCTACCTAAGAGATTAACTATATTCCTATGTTAATACCACAAAGGCTCTTCTACCACAGTTCTAATTATTAACCCGATCTTCCGATTCATGCGATTAACAATAACATAAAAGCACATAAGTTGATCAAGTTCATGCACTTAATAAAACAAGTAGAAGAAATAATCCGGAATTAAAAGTTGCATAAAATCATAGAATTGGGTTCATAAATCCCACATAGGGTTCCAAATAAAATCCTAGAAATAAAGACTTAGCTACTCGTAGTTCTTATGATAAAGAAAATAAAATAAATAAATAAGAAAAACTATGCTTGAGTCTTCGTTGATCTTCGTTCCTCGCGATTTGTGGTGTAAAATTTCGTGCGTATGGTGTAGGGACTTGTTGCTTTTATAGGCTTTTCTTGATAAGGAAGTAGTAGAAACCTACTAGGAATCTATTTCCGCCACTTTCCTCCACCAGGATTTGTTCTTCGATTTTCGCCATGTTGGAGTCCGAATTTCGGAATGTTGCGTAAATAAGAGTTGTAGCCCTTGAAATTAGGTTTCCAATGCCGCCAAAATCAGCTGATTTGGAGTTCGTATGAGAGAGATATGCTCGAAATGGTGGACACTGCCAAAGCTGTGGCGAGATTCCTTCTTCCAATTTGATTTATTTCCTTATTTGCAACTTTTTCCTTTCTTTTTGATCTTTTTTCCTTCATGGACACCTAATTATCGTTTTCACCTATAAAACACAAAATCAATCAATTAAAAGCACAAATATAATTAAATCTAAACAAAAGATCCACGTAAAGTAAACGTATTGAGCGTAAAATTTACACTCAACACACCCCCAAACTTGAACTTTTGTTTGTCCTCAAGCAAAATCTAATCGATAAGCAAATAACGCAACTATAACATCTCATCACATAGATCAATGATCAACTTCACGTTTTCAGAACTTGTAATTATAATGACAATTCTTAGGCATTCGCAAGCTCAAAATTCAACAACACTTAGTCACTCACCATTACCAAAAACCACAATTCATACAATTGCTTCAAGCATCCAATATTTGCAAATTAAAGATGGAAAGAATTTATACTTACATGCATATGCTTGACTCCAAATACTCACCAAATTATTCTACTCTACTAATATCGAACATTAAGTTATTGGGATCATTGGGGCTTTGTGGCTTTCAATTGTTAGGCTCTTTGGTTCGAGGTAGGAAATATGGGTATATGTGGCTATTCTTCTTGAATTTAGGTGATTACGCCAAAATTTGAAAGATAGGCGTTTGAAACAATGAATTCACCTCTACGGACTTTAATAAACTCGATTCTCAAAAGTTCAAAAGTCTCCACTTTTGCTTTTGAGACAATGGATCGAGTTTTCAAAAAAAATTCAACAACTAGTCCTTATTTCTCCCTTCTAGTCTCTTCTTCTTCTCTTTCTTTTCTTTTTTTTTTTGTTTTTTTTTATATAGAAGCATATATATATATTTGTCTTCTTTTAATTTTTTTTTTCTTCTTTTTTTTTTTTTTTTTTTTTTCTTTTTTTTTTTTCGAAGAAGAAGAAGGACCTTATAAAAAATTTCGACCGAACTCCAAGGGGTAATTTTCAAGAATCTCCACCTATTCTACCTTATACACATGGCTAAAAGAAAGAACACCTTTTCTCCGAGGCTCAAATCAAGGTTCTAAGGAATTTCGATAAAAAGGTCGGCTTGAAAGGCTCAAACGGTTCAAAGAAGGCCCAAATCATATCCCAAATCACTTACTACTCAATACTTCGTATCATAAATTTCCTAAGGTGAGTCTTAAAACCGAACATAGCATGATCTAGCACAAATTAATTCCAAATTTAAAATACAAAACATTCAACAAAAGCAATGCACAAAATGTGATTCCTAGCAATAATTCGCTTCTAAGTCCCGTTGAATCGAAAGCTAAACAAACATCAAATCCTTATCACATAAAACAAGCAATTTCATCATCAAACATTGATCATCTCTCATCATCATAAATCATCGATGCATTCGACTCAAGCATTTTTTTTTTTTTTTTTTTTTTTTTTTTTTTTTTTTTTAATATATATTCCGGAAAAACGAGAAAAACAATAAAAACGAATAAAACCTAATGCATGCAAACTAAAACAAATAAGCACAAAAACATGTTTTTCACCCCCAAACTTAAAATTTTCGTTTCCCTCAACGAAATTAGCACAAAGTTTTAAGGATAGAAAACACCTGATTTATTCGGAGTCGGTGTGATCGGGGTGCTCCTCTCTCGCTCTCTCACGCTCGTCCTCATCAGAAAGCTCGGGTACGGGCTCAAGAATGGGTGCCGGTAAAAATTGGATGAGAATCGGCCTCCAAATTTGGTTGAGGCAATTTGTCGAACACCTTGTGGGCGTGCCTTGAAAGAGTAGATTTTGGAGAATTTGGTTCGATTCTCTAGCTTCCATTTGTGTGTGGGAGTTTGAGAGAAGGAAAGAGGAGGGTTTAGGAAATAATGGGGGAAAAAATCTAATTTTTTTAAAGTTAAAACGCCCTAAAAATCGTCGGACGGCCGTCCCGGTTTTTGTGCTGATTTTCGGACGGCCGTCCGACATCTCTGTCTCCCCACTGTTCACGGGACGGCCGTCCCATGTTTGTGCCTTATTTTCGGACGGCCGTCCCACAGGCAATGATGCCGTTTGGGGCTTTCTGTTTCCCAGACGGCCGTCTGAGATTTTGCTTGCAATTTCGGACGGCCGTCTGGACCCCCTGACCATGTTTTCGACCCTGAAAATTAAAATTCAAATAGATTAATTAGAATGCATGCCTATGAAAATAAAAACGAAACGAAAAATCAAAGAAAACTACGAAAAACAATAAAGCTCGGGTTGCCTCCCGAGAAGCGCTAAATTTTAAGTCTTCAGCCGGACTTTGCTTCTTGAAATTGTTATGTCCAATCCAAAGCCTTGTAGATTGCGCATCCATCCATGAGCTTTGTCACTTCAATTGCAACCGATACAGGGATAGGATTGCAATATGTCAGGGTCCACCTTAGCTTGAAGTCTTTCTTAGTTGTAATCAATCGGTACGAAGCCAAGATGGGATCTTCATCACCCGCTCCCTCAAATCGGTACACAAAAACCTCACGTCCGCGTATAACCTCCACTTCAAACACATTCGTCTTCTCATCAACCTCTATTGATGCCTTCAAAGCCACGTCAGGAATAACAATAAGATCATCAATTTGAATATTTGCACTAACCACATCCATCTCCTTCTTCTCTTGTTCCGAGACATCTTTGGAGTTGAGCTCGATTGCATTCTCATATTCATCCTCCTTAAGCGTCTTCATAAGTTCCTTTTCCTTCTCATCGACAATAAGTTCTAGGTCTAAAGGATTTTTCTCACTACAAGTTGTAGACGGATTTTCATTGTTGCAACCATTCTCGATATTGTCTGAAATATTTTCAAGAGACCTTTGGCGCTTGAATTCTTCCAATTGTAACTCCAGTCTTCGGATAGATGCTTGAGTGGATTTCATAAATTCTTCAAGGACGGAGTTCAAATAACACTCCTGAACAGTTGGTTCTCGTGGCGTGTTGGTGTATGTGTTCCAATAACCGCCGTTGGTGTTATCTATGAAATTATTCGCTTTCGGTGCATACCAACATTGGTTAGTGTAATGATCTCCACCACATCTTGAACAAAGTAACGGCATATTATAGGTATTTTGGAGGTATTCGCCAGACGGAAGCCATTCGTATCCCGTTTGAGGTGCGCGAAAATTGTAACCTGACATGTAACCAAAGAAAAAAAAAATATATTAAAAAAAAAAAAATTAATTTGGGTGAATCGTGAAAATTGTTCAAATTTAGAGCTAGAATAAAATAAATAATTAAAATATTCCCCGGCAACGGCGCCAAAAACTTGTTGGGCGAAAACCTACACGCAAGTGCACGTATCGTACAAGTAATATAGTGGACAATTAAGTCCGGATATCGAACCCACAGGGAATATTTAATTATCTAATCCTAGACGCTAAATTCTACCAATTATTATCAAGCCCACCCTACACAGTCGAATTTTGAGAGAATTAACTAAATTAAACTAAATTAAAAGCAAGCAAAAACAAGAAAGCAATTTAAAACGAAGATTTAATCAATGAAAACAAGCCTAGGATTTTATTCTTCCCCCTATGTGATTATTATTCCCCCAATTCCTTCAATTATGCAAGTTATTAACCCGGATTATTAACCTGAGATGCTAAAATAATCATAACCCGCTTCCGCGTGTATTACGATTCTAATACTCTAGATTCAATTACTATATTCCTATGCAATTAATTCTAGAACACAACATTAAGCACAAATCTCAATAATGGCTACCTAAGAGATTAACTATATTCCTATGTTAATACCACAAAGGCTCTTCTACCACAGTTCTAATTATTAACCCGATCTTCCGATTCATGCGATTAACAATAACATAAAAGCACATAAGTTGATCAAGTTCATGCACTTAATAAAACAAGTAGAAGAAATAATCCGGAATTAAAAGTTGCATAAAATCATAGAATTGGGTTCATAAATCCCACATAGGGTTCCAAATAAAATCCTAGAAATAAAGACTTAGCTACTCGTAGTTCTTATGATAAAGAAAATAAAATAAATAAATAAGAAAAACTATGCTTGAGTCTTCGTTGATCTTCGTTCCTCGCGATTTGTGGTGTAAAATTTCGTGCGTATGGTGTAGGGACTTGTTGCTTTTATAGGCTTTTCTTGATAAGGAAGTAGTAGAAACCTACTAGGAATCTATTTCCGCCACTTTCCTCCACCAGGATTTGTTCTTCGATTTTCGCCATGTTGGAGTCCGAATTTCGGAATGTTGCGTAAATAAGAGTTGTAGCCCTTGAAATTAGGTTTCCAATGCCGCCAAAATCAGCTGATTTGGAGTTCGTATGAGAGAGATATGCTCGAAATGGTGGACACTGCCAAAGCTGTGGCGAGATTCCTTCTTCCAATTTGATTTATTTCCTTATTTGCAACTTTTTCCTTTCTTTTTGATCTTTTTTCCTTCATGGACACCTAATTATCGTTTTCACCTATAAAACACAAAATCAATCAATTAAAAGCACAAATATAATTAAATCTAAACAAAAGATCCACGTAAAGTAAACGTATTGAGCGTAAAATTTACACTCAACAGCTGCTGTTGGAGCAGCCTTTGGCGTTGCTGATGGAGCCTGAGACAGATCAAATCCAGCTACCAATGGCTGTCATCGCTGAATTTTTCAAGTTTTCCAGCGAACAAAAAAATTGAAAAAACACAATCATCAACATCACTATACCTTAGAAAAAACACATGTTTATATATAACTATATGTCGCTATATGTTAACACACGTGACTATATATGACTATATGTATATGACCACATGTGACTATATATGACTATATGTATATGACCACATAAGACTACATATATGACTACAATTATATGACCACATGTGACTATATAGTGTAGTTTGTATTTATAGACTCAAATACCAATTTTCAATACGACAACAACTCTAATCGGTTGCAAGAGAACTGTTTTGAATTGAAGAACACCGTCCACTTCTTACCTCCGTCTCTCTCTAAAATCTCAATCTGAAGGCTCTTCCACCATTTTCTAAAAAAAGATGATGCAAGAAATGTGAATGGGCCACCCGGATTTCACCTACTAAGCCTCTCGGAGTATCTAGAACCAGATTCGAATCCTTCCACATGGCACACAAGGTTCTAGTTGGGGACACTCCTTACGTCCCTACCAAAAACATTCAAGTGAGTTTTAATTTTAATTTATTTAATAACTTTTATTTTATATATTTTTTTATGAATTTCAAAATAATTTGGTTTAAAAAAAAAAACTGGTATATATATACTACCAGAAGGAACATCCTTCATCTCATCAAAATAGCAAATTCCCACTATTTAAATCAACAATCTCTAAACACATTCATCCAAGAACAGAACATATAAATATATATATATATATATATATATATATATATATATATATATATATATATATATATACTAATTAGGTTTTAGGCACAAAGCAGCATCTTTCACATACCGGCGGGATCAACTCAACGTCACAGCGGCGGGCGGCGGGGGGCAGCAGCTGGCGGCGAAAGGCGGTGGGGAGCAGCGGCGAAAGACGGTGAGTGGGTAGCAGCCGGCGGCGGAAAGCAGAGGAGCAGCGGTTGGCGGCGGAAAACGGTGGGGAGCAGCGGCGGAAGGCGGTGATGGGGCAGCAACCAGCGGTGGAAGGCAATGGGGAGGAGCAGATCTGGCGAGAGAGGAGAAGATGGAGAGAGAGAGAGAGAGAGAGAGAGAGAGAGAGAGAGAGAGAGAGAGAGAGAGAGAGAGAGAGAGAGAGAGAGAGAGGGGAGATGTGTCGTTTGGTGGGTGTGAGACGGAAGATAGAGAAATTTAGGGAAATATGGTATTTATTGAATTGAAATTAAAAGGGTAAAACAGGTATTTTAATTTGTCTAGGGGGGTCTGTCAAATTAAGATTAGAATTTGGGTTTTTGACTAGGAAAGAAAAATCAATAGGACCTATCCATATATATTTTCAAAACTAGGGGTTATCCCTCATTTCCCCATAACAAAAACCTCTAATAATAATTAAAATCTGAAAATAACAATTAAAATATTTAATTAATTTCTTCCAATCTCCAATTGCACTTGGGCCCGACTCATTAATAAATTTCGGCCCACTTGTTTTCGGCCCAGCTGCAAAACTCAATCCCACTTCACTTCCAAAATTATTGCCGTTCTTCAACTCACCACCGTCGCCACCGTTGTTGCCGCCGCCGTCACCGTCATGGGTCATGACATTCTGCTGCAGGCGGTGATGGTGGAGCTTCTGAAGAAGTTTGCCGACACCGTGAGGCTGAGCTTTGCGGAGTGGGGTGTTGTTACGAGCTCATTCCGGAAGACATAATTATAGCTAGAGGAAGAGAAGACATGCAGAAAAAGAGACGAAGAGGGAAGAAGACATGCAGATTATTCAATATTATATTTACCGCACCTATATTACTAAGACGTAGTTAATAACGCGCTTCGGTTTAGCGTTTTCAAGCCTTATCACGTTTTTATTAGTAGCGGCTCTCATCATGACACGTGGCCGAAGAATAAAGGAAGAAAAGGAAGAGTTGCTGGCTAGTAAATCGTTATTACGTATTTTATCTTAAGTAGCACTTTCTAGTTATAGATTGAGTATAAATAGGGAAAGTTGAGCTGAGAGAAGGTAGCTGATTTTTAGGTTAAGTTTTCTTAGGTTTTGAGCTGAATGTTTGGACTTGTTTCTCGAAGCTTTTCGTGTGTTTAAGCTTCCCGATTCAATCTCTGTTATCTGTAATTTCCATTTATCAATATATATATTTTGTGTTGCTATCAGGTGTACAAAGGCAACCTCCACAAGGTGCCGGATGTTCCCCGCAATTGGCCGTGCCCATCTCCGACGATTTCACCCAAGGACTTCAAAAATCTCCTCCGCCGCCGCGCCAGAGCCCTCTCCCGCCTCCATTCCTCCGACGACGACGTAGCCGCGATTTCAAACCCTAATCCCAATCCAGAGGTCGCTAATTCTGCTCCGATTCTCCCCGATAATGCCGTGAGTGATAACGATGGTGGTGTTATTGCTGATAATCCCTGCTCTGAAGCTGAATTGCTGCCGACGGGGAATTTGAAGGATGAAGAAGGGGAAAAGGAGGAGGAGGAAGTTAGAGAAGAGGGGAAAATGGCGGATGAGGGAAAAGATTCTGTGAGGAAAATGATGGAGGAGGAAAATCCGGTGGTACAGGTACTTTCCTTCGAGATTTTATAACATTTTACGCGGATTTGTAGAACTTTTTCGATTTTTGAAGTGATGTGGAGGATTTGGAATTTCTGATATCTCATGTGAATTAATTTGCTCGTTACTGTGTTTGATACGAACAAACTGAATTTCGTCATGAAAGTTCAAATTTTAAAATTCATTTGTCCTTCACGATTGTGTTTCTTTGCGAATTTGTTCGTACTTGCAGTTACAAATAGTATCTTGTAGTAAATCAGCATTTTTTGATGTGGTAAAGGTAATTGTGCAGAAGATGTTTGGCTTTCTGGTTTCGGTATATGAATTCGGGAACAGGGTTAATAATATGAATGTTCGTCCTCAATGTGGCTAGTTTCGACAAAAGCAAAATAAATTCTGAATGTTTTTATCATATTTGTTTTTCTACTTTTTTCGACTTTGCGGCTCAGCAGATTGGGTTATGAGTTTAACTAGCTATAAGTTTAAGCTAATGGTTGATTATGATAGCAAGGAGAATTCACTAAGCAATATGTATAGCAACCAAATATGAAGCTTCTATACGAGTTTCTCCATTTTTTTCTGTAATAGAATTTGCTTATCAAAAGTTATCAGTGTTGTTGTAGTTGTGTACATATTTATGACCCCTATAAAATGCTTACAATTACCCCCCTAAGGGTAATTTCGTGTACAAGGGCAAAATTGGTATTATCGGAGGAATATTCGGGAGAATCAAAAAGATTCTATCGAGTTTAACACCGTTAGAGCGATTTGTAAGATGTCTGCATACCTCAGGGGGGGTTTCGTAATTACGAGAACGTGGGGGGAATTTCTGTTATTCAGACTTACCTCAGGGGGGTTTTGGTAATTTGCCCTATATATATATATATATATATATATATATATATATATATATATATATATATATATATATATATATATATATATATAGGGATAATTAAATTTTTGGTTCCTATACTTACCATACAAAATGATTTTTGTCCTCAAACATTTTATGTCACGGTTTTTGTCCTCAAACTTAACACTTTTTAACAATTTGGTTCGGCCGTTAGATTTGATGTTAAGTTGGATGGAGTCAGTCACGTGCGCCTCACATAACATCCATTTGGTAGACAAAACATGAGCTCGAAGACAGCTAATCACGCCTCATTCTCTCTCCCCTAATTTCGTAACCCCGCTCTATCCCTATCATGCAATGAAAATGAGTTTTTTATTTATTATTATAGTCTCATGTCCACAACTGTAAAATATAGATCAAGAGATAGAAAGAGAGGTAAAACCATGTGTATAAATTTGACGTGCAATTTTTTATAACATATCCCTTATTGCTGACAAACTCTATCGAATATGCTTAATCAACTATTTATTTGGTGGATGATGAAATTGAGGTCAGCAATCAGGTGGATGATAAAATTGAATAAAGGAATTGAAAACAAATTTCATATCACTTCAAGTTCATACTCTACTCTACCAAAAATAAAAAAATTGTTAGATTTATAGGAATCAAAATTAATATTAAAAAAAGGGAGAGAACCGACGAATAGAAAAATAAATGCATTTTCATCAAAGAAGTTGCGGAAAATTTCCTATCCAACCAGGTTGATGAAATAAATGTGTATAAATCAAACTTGCAATTTCTTGTCAAGAATCTTAATCCATGGTCCAAGATGACTGTTTTGAGGTGAATTTCGTGGTTTACATAGGGTTTTGGGTTAGGGAATCGGGTAGAGAGAATGGGGACTTATCCGTGTCTTCCAGCTCATTTTTTGTTTGCCAAATGGACGTCACGTGAGGCGCATGTGACGACTCCATCCAACTTAACAGCCAAATTTGACGGCCGAACTAAAATTATCAAAAAGTGACAAGTTTGAGGACCAAAATCGTGGCGAAAAATGTTTAAGGACAAAAAGTGTAATTTTCCCTCTTATGTATAAAAGAAAAAAAAAATGGTGTATTTTTAGGGGTTAAAATATCATATTACACATTAGAGATAATTTTTATTAGGCAATTAAGTGATAATGTTAAATCATACATTGTACTAATTATATATACTGAAATGATTTACACAGGATTGAAATTACGAATACCGTTCATTCTATTCCTGACTTTTTCTCTCTAAAACCACCAAAACCCCCCAAAAGCCCCAAAACTTAAAAAACCCCACAACAATTCTCACAAGTCGTCCCAAATCCGAAAATCTCTCTAAAATTAAAGGTAATTTCTCATTTAAATTAGTTATATGGGTTTAATTTGTGGTTAATTTGGTGTTAATCATGTGAAAACCCCCAAGAAATCGTGTTTTGGGGGGTTATCTTGTTGATGTTGCGCGATTTTCACGCCCAAAACGAGCATGTGATAATCGTTTACACGCCCAAAATGGGCGTGGAAATGCACTTTTTTAGTTTATTTATTTAATTACAATCTTTTGTTTTTATTTCATTCATTAGTTAATTAATTTGTATCATTGTCAGACTATTACGTATTTTTAGGTTTTTTTTATTATCGACAGGCTGTTATTTATTCTTATATGTTTTTTTTAATTATGACCGGATTATTATTTATTTTTATGTTTTTTTTTTATTTTACATAAACATCAAACAAATATATTACATAAACATCAAACAACACAGAACTACATAAAAAGAAAATACATCAACAATTGTTTAGAATGGGAATAAACATCAAACAATACAAGAACTACATACAAAAAAAATACATCAACTACTGTTTATAATGTCACACGCTCGACGTCTACCCCACCAATGCATCGTCAAAATCTATCAACTCATCCCTCGAGTTAAATAATTTGGTTACTATAAAATGCTCACTATAATCAACTTCGAACATAAAATAATTTTGTTGCTCTTCCTAAAATTACGAAACAAAATAACGTTAAAAGAGTATTAGAAAAATAAAAAAAACTGCAAAAGTGGTTGGCGCCCAAACGGGGCGCGAGAAACAGTGTCGCGCCCAAACCGGGCACGAAAAGGCCGACTGGGCGCCCACTTTGGGCGTGGATTGGTCTTTTTTGCGTCGAGTTTGAGCGTGAAAATCATTTTTCAGCACCCACTTTGGTCGTGAGTCACGGTTTCCCGATTTATAGAACAAAAACGAACAAATTTTACCTCATTGGATTGTGTATCTCAATATTCATCCGATGCACTCATTTTCCTTTGTTAATCGCTACAATAAGATGGGTTTTGGAACGATTTCTTATATAAAAGCTTGAGATGATTTTTTTTCTAGAGAGAGAAAGAGAGGTAGAGAGTGAATTATTGTAAACCCTTATTCATAAAAATGCTACCACAAATATCAAGTTTTTTATATTTATGGAGGTAACGTCTTTATAGAAATTTGAGCCCAATTTCATCGGCATTCCTTGATATTTAATGGCATCATTGATTTACATTTAATTGAGACCTGTTATGAATGATAAAGTAGAAGATTCGTCAGATTTCTTTCTTAACATGGATAAGATAAATATACAACCATATTACATCAATTACATAAAGTTGAATTAATAAATATGGGGAAAAATGTTTATAGACGGAAATTTATCACTAATACATATAGCAAAACACCATCAAAATGAATTGAAATCTTAATTTTGTCGTTTAAATCAATGTTATCAGAACCGGACCGGACCGGACGGTCGGACCGGTCCTACCGCGACCCGCCACAAAAGCGGTTCGGTCTGACGCTGAAAACCGGGATATTCAAGAACCCGGGTCATATGTCAAAAACCCGGTTCGACCGGCAAAACCCGGCGAACCCGGAAACCGGTCAATGACCCGGGGTTTTATCTAAAACACTTCACGATGGCTGTTAGTGGCCGGATTTGCGCAAAATTCGCCGGAGGTGGCCGGATCTAAAGGCTGTGGGTGGCCAGAATTCAATAGATCTGACATAGAAACTGAAAACAAAAAAAAAAAAAAAAAAAGGAGAAAAAAAAGGGGAGAGAGACGGGAGGAAGGTATGTGGGTAGAGGTGATAAGAGGAGATAAGGTGGAGAGAGGAGAGATAATAGAAAAGAAAAAGGGGTCATTACCAATACACCCCTCCTATAGATAAAAAATAGTGATATGTTCATGCTATAATTCTTTCTTTATGAAAACCCCTTAAAATATTTAATTCCAATTTTACCCTTATACTACTTTTTTTTAATAATTATCTAGTATTAACAAAATTCCTATTAATAAGGAAACTAAATCCCGCACGTTTTTTTATTATAATTATCTACTATTTACAAAATTCCTATTAATGAGCCACCAAATCCCGCTAATTAGGAATAATTAGTATAATTTATCGCAATTATTTATTTTTTCTCTCTTTCCATAATAACAATTTAATTCCTAAAAATGTGCTTCCAAATTCCTAAAAAAATGCTACCAAATCAAAAAAATATATATATTTTCGGATTTTATTTTTTTATTTTTTATTTTTATATTATTTTCGGACTTTATTTAGCCATTTTTTATTTATTTTTATTTTTAATATTTTTTAATAAAAATATTTTTTTTAATTTTTTTTTATTTTTTAAAACAAAAAATTGAAATTTTTCTCTCCACAAGTTTGCAACCCGAATATGACTATAGTTGAATATGACTATATGTGACTATATTAACTGTAGTCATATTCTTTCTTTACATTGTTGTTTTTTTTATTTTGAAATTAAAAATTCCGATTATATGGCATAGTCATGTTTACCAAATCATATAAAACAACGAATATTCCCTATTGTTTACGAAAACAATCCAATCAGTATCCACACAAAAAATCAATTTGAATCTACTTACTAGAAGTCAACTTGAAAACGAGAAGATAGATTATATTCAACAATAGTCATATTCATATTCGGAAAATACATAAATATGACTATAGTCATATTCGAATATGACTATAGTCATGTAACTGCTGTTGTTCAGATCAGGAAAAAAAAATTGAAAGAGAGAGTGGGGAACAAACAAGAAATTCATAAATCACTAATCGAGTGAATCAACAATAGTCATAATTATTAACAGAACAGTGAGAATATGACTATTATGTGAGTCATATTCAGTAAGTCATATTCAGTAAGTCAGTAAGTGAGAATATACCCTCGCCATATCCATCAACATTGTAAGTCATCGATACATCCCTCGCATTCAAACTGCACCACTTATCGGTGACAAAAGCCAACGAGGTCTTCATACACAAAATCACCCTGACATATCTTCACCCAAAACGAGCCTCCATACTTCAACACAATCATCAAGGTTGACGACATGTTGTGCAGTACTACACAAAAAAATTTGAGAATGTGACTACTATGTGACTACTTCTGATGAATAAATCTGCACTACTCTGTAAATGCAAAACACATGATATTATGTGAATTCAATTCAACCACAACAAACACATTGAAACTTACACTAACATATCAAGTAACGCAAAAAATAAATTACAAAAAAATTACACTAGCGTATCAATTAACACAAAACGAACAAAAGATTTACTGAGTAGCCACAACGTGACTCTGTGTAAAACGGAATAAATTTTTCAATCAGTAACGATCCTTTACACCAATTAAGACGACCCAAAAGAAACAATAAAAATTCGGTTCTACATACACACATATCTGGATACACACACTACAACCCAGCCCCATTTACAAAAACCAACAAAAATAAAGCAGAATCTCTAACCTTCAAACGCAGTTTAACTCCGGCAACGAACAAAGAATGTTTGAACGACCATGAAATCTCTATTCTCACCTAATCTCGGCTGAACTCACGTCTGTATATCAAAGAGAATCACGTCCGCCTATAATAAAGGGAAACGGTTATGGAAAGATATCGTGATTAAATATTTGATTTATTATAAAAAACTGTTAATAAGGGTACTTATGTCTTATTATGTTTAATTGAGGGGGTTTCACTAATTAAGTTTGGGATGTGGGTTTGTGCAAAAGTCTTAAAAGTCAATTGGGTTTTACTCATAATATTTTTCATTTGAGGGGGGTATTGCATATTTTCCCAAAGAAAAAAAATAAGTATAAAAAATATATAAGAAAAAATTGGGTGTGGAAAATAATAAAAGGAATAGTTTATATATTTAAAAAGTTAATAATAAAAGGGAAGAGAGTGTGAAAAATAAAATAACATATATAGAAAATATAAATTTAAATATTAAAATTGATAAAATAATTAAAAAATAAAAAACCCGGGTCAAACCCCGTTGAACCGGTCCAACCGTGACCCAAATGCCTATTCGGTTTTGTGTCCGGTCCGATTCTGATAACATTGGTTTAAATTGAACTTTACCCAGTATTAATTTTACTCCAATCTTGTGCATCGCACATTCCAAAAATCTAGTATCTATAAGATAAGGGTAAACTACAAACACCACCCTGAGGTATGGTCAAATTACAAAACCCCCTTCTTGTTTGGATAATTACATCAACCCCCCTCAACTATGATTTTTTCTTACACCTCCACCCTTATGGTGCCAAATTCAACATAATCATCTAGATTCCGTGGAATATGCTCAAGTTTGTACTCGTTTTGTGTAAAAATACAGTTTCCAATGCACCACAAACTGATATATACAAGCTAAAAATCACATATTATGATCACCTTGCTTCATAATGTAAAGTTTGAATGGGATAAAACGGGTACAAAAGTAATAATATTCCATATAATCTCGAAGATTCCACTAAATTTGAGGAGTTGAGGGGGTGGTTGTAATTATCCAAACAAAATGGGTGTTTTTGTAATTTGACCATACCTCAGGGGGTGTTTGTAATTTACCCATAAGATAAATGTAACAAAAAGAAGTACATTTAAATTACAATAGAAGACACACAAAGGTACATTTAATGCAAGAATATTGAACAAAAGATTCCACCAAATAGGTTGTCCATATAGAGAGGACAAGGATCTAGAAATTCACATAAGTTAATTATTTGACTCTACCCAAAAACTAAACAAGGAAAATTTATTTATATTAAATTATGCATTAACTTCCTAATAACAAAATAGAATTGCCCAATTAGGAGTAGTGCAAAGTGGAGCTGCTTGGTGAAGCTGCCAATTTGATATCGGTTGAAAAATACTAAATTGCAATCTCGGTACGGTAT
Organism: Erythranthe guttata; assembly: GCF_056151865.1. Taxonomy (NCBI): domain Eukaryota; kingdom Viridiplantae; phylum Streptophyta; class Magnoliopsida; order Lamiales; family Phrymaceae; genus Erythranthe; species Erythranthe guttata. Next base: position 6,800,819 of record NC_142533.1, on the reverse strand, counting down.
TCTTGAAGCTTGTACTTCTTTCCATTCAACTAATATAAGGAGCAATGTCCCACAAGGGATGGCCTAGCCGTTGGAGCAAGTGAGTTTGTGTCAACTGACCTAGTTTTAATTCTTTTGCCAACGGTCGCTACGTGGAGCTTGTCACACATGGTTAGCCTAGTGTGGTTTATATCTCTCCTATGATTTGCAAGCTATTATACAATAGTGTAGATTTACCCAGTGCACCTATATGGTTGGCTACGGTTTCCTTCATTAGCAAAAAAAATAAAAAATATAAGGAACAACGATGCAAGGATGAACCTAGAGGTTGTAGCAAGAGAGCTTATGTCAATTGACTCAAGTTCGAATCTCATTGTGAGCGGTCGTTAGATTGAGTTTGGCACACATTGTTAGCCCAGTGTGATTTACATCTCTGGTATGATTTGCAAGCTATTCTGCGAGAGTGTAGATTTACACAGTGCTCCTATACGGTTGGTTCTTGGTTCCTTCATTACAAAAAAAAAAAAATTAAGGAGCATCTCGTTCCAGTTAGCTTGCACGATATTCAGGGGAGCAAGCAATTTGATTCTCTACACCAAATCAGCACCATTGACTGCAAATGGATAATAATCTTGGATGATTGTTAGTTCAGTCAGCTGAACTGAAACTTCTATTATCTCTTAGGTAAACGCCTTTGAGTGGTAAGCTTTTCTCCGAGGTCCTCTATCTTTTAGGAGGATTTCTTCGAGCGGTGATCCAAAAAATGGAGGAAAATGAAGTTAATACAAGCGACCAAGAATTCGGTTCACCACTTGAAGAAATCCACCAAGAGATATAAGATCCTAGAGAAAAGCTCACCACTCAAAGGAATCCATGTAAGAGACACAGGGCTAGGTATTAGAAAAGTATTAGAGACTTTAGTTTATTCTTAACTCGAACAGACTACCGATATGCAAATTACAACTCAATATCCCTCCAGCTTAGAAATTTTAAGAGATACTTCTTGAAAATCTTCCATATCGGGCTTTTAGTAATCCCCAACATAATAAAAGACTCTAGAAACAATCGGAAAACTTTTAGAATACTACTAATAAGAGTTCAAATGGAAAAAAAGAAGAAATGATAATAAAGATTTCGAAAAATAGGTGTTAAATGCGTACTTGATCATCTTCGTAGTCAACTTGGACACCTTGTACGGAATTTGTCATAACTTCTTCTAGAAAACTCCAAATGACGCACCGTTTGAAGGGTTAGCAACTACACAGGCAGAGCTTTCCAGCCATATAAGATTAATCCCAGTCACTCCGGAATTAAGTATGAAGCTGACTTAGAAAACTGGTTCAATATGCTCATTTTTCTGCAACTTCATTAATTGTGCTCACTAACCTTTTCTGTTAAAGGAGGATAGTTACTGTTTCCTCAATTTCCCTCGTGGTTTCGAGCCCATGACCAAATAAGTCATTGGTGCAAGGTGCTCACCACCATGTCATTGAATGTGACTACTCTTGATACTTCTTTCAATTCAACTGAAAAATAAGGAACATCTCGTTCCAATTAGCTTGCATCGAAGACAAAGACCTTTTACCATTCGTGGTTGTTGCAATTCTCCTCCTGTGAAAGTAAAACAAAATGAAATTGAATATGCATTAGCCAAATTCAAAATACAAGGGCAAAATGAAAACAAGAATAATGCAAAATACAACGGTGAAATGGAAAACAATTGCTCCCTCAATGCAAAAAGATACAAAAGAAATAGAATATGCAAAATAAGCACTACAACATTTTAGCCTTTATACGACGCATGTTTTACCCGACGGTTTGAAAACCGTCGTATAAAAGACCGTTCTTGACGCTTTTTAAATCGATTTTGACACATAAAAACCGTCGTATAAAAAGATATTGGACACATAAAAACCGTCAAGAAAAAAACTAATTTAATATAAAAATAATCTTAAAAATGAACATGGTTTTAAATAATTAAATAAGTAAAAAGTTTCCTAAATTCACTTTATTACTTTTTCTCTTCCCGTCGATATATCTAGAAAAGCTAGGGCTTTTCTCCACCGCCGCTATCGCCGTCGCGGTCGCCACCTCCACCGCCGCTATCATCGTCGCGTGGCGTCGCAATCATATATCCACCGCCATCGTCGTCTCCATCGCTATCCCCTCCTTCATTGTTGTCTCCATCGCAATCGGGATCCCTTCCTCCACCGCCATCGCGATTACCACCTCCACCGCTACCACCAACGCAATCTCCACCGCCACCGCCGTAGCCACCGTCGTCTCCATCGCCAACGCCACTTAAGTCTCCGCTTTCTTCTCGTATTGATTTTTTGCCCTAAAATTTCTATCTACCTACGTTTTAATTTTTGAACATTTTATTAGATAAATTTTTATTGTTGCCAATCATCATTTCTAGACTGCCGAAATTCACTGTCCTCTTCTTTAGCTCATTGGCTTGAATGTGCAATAGAAAGCTTCAACCAACGTTTTTGGGGATGTGAATGCTGTCTCTATGAGCTTTGGCTCAATTGATTGCTTTCAGATAGTTTATCTAGGTAAAGTATTAATCCTTTCAATTTTAATTTATGTGCTTTTCTTCAAGCATTTGACTATGTAGATTTGTTTATTTTTCCTCAGTTTTGAATGACAAAAAATGCATATTTTTTTAGCTGTATAATATCTTCAATTTTTTTTGGTGAGAATCTTTTGTGTTGCACTTTTGTATTATTATATTTCATGTTAGCTTTAAACCATTTTCAAAGGTATGAAATCTATCTTTCAAGAAATAATTATCTGATTATAACACAGATTCACGGATATATGAATGGTCCTTGAAGTCATCAATATCAGGAGGTATGCATATAATAGTGTTCTGAATATAATAGCCTTAAGGTCTACAATTATCTGTTATCGTGAATTAATTTTAGGTGTAACTTGTTGGTCTTATTTCAGGTTGCTGCTCTCTTTAATGCAGGAACAACTAAATTCCATCCACCAATATCCGAGCATCTGTCCCGTGAAGCAAATGACTTCTGGTTATAATGTTTACACAAGTATGTAGCTAATACTAGCAATTTTCTTTTCTTATCCGCGTCTCTATGTGAATGATTAAATTGACACTAGTTAATCAACCCTCGAAGAATAATGTTAGCTATTGGTGTTTTTGTATCAGATTTTTATTCCCTTCTGACTAAGTCTTCGTGTTCAACTCATAAATTTTGCACCATTTACTAAAAACAATCTGTTTGAGGTTGTCAAAGGTATTGCGCATGATTTTGTTGACGAGGTAATTACTGGAGTCTCCGTACTCAATAATTTCCGTCAAGACTTATTTATGTTGGTGTTTTCTCTATGAGTTGATGTATATCCTTGCGTTCTCATAACTTCTTTTTCCAGCAGAGTAAACCTCTGAAATCGGAGTGTGTTATACATGCTCATTCATCCGAGATTACCGTGCCTTATCATAAGTCTTCAAGAGTTACACATTCGTTTTCCTGTGGAATGAGGGTTAGAATTCGTTTTGAACAGAAGATTCTTTTGAACGAAGGTTAGTATTGTTATACTTTAATCATATGCATATTCTATATCAAGAGTAGTAATTAATTTTAATTTGGTAGGTGCAGTGACCTGCAAGATGACCTGGTTCAAATTGGAAGTGTCTACCGGTAATAGGTAGTTTCTTGATTTTGGCTTGACAATTTCATACTTCATCGGTTTTCATGCTCTACACTTTCAGGTATCTTTGGTAATATTTCTGTTTATATGTAATATTTGGTAATATTGATTGTTAAATCTCTAAATCTACTAGTACTTAGTTGTGTGAGCATGTTTCCTCTATATGAAGCAGTATCACATACATCACATGTATTAGTTTGTTGTTTATTCTCAGAGATTTTTTCACATGAGTATTTAGTTGTTTACTGATTAAATGCACATATATACAGGTTTGAAGTTGGATATTTTTATCACATGGTGAGAAGAGGGCACATGGTGGCAGGAGGATATTTTTGACATCTTTATATTTTTGCGTTTGATTGTCGAGTATTGTGTTCATTTAACTTCAAATGTAGATGTTATTTTGTTGATAGGTTTTGTGAATAGAGTTTGGTTTTAATGTATTCTGCAGATAGGTTTTGTGAATAGAGTTTGGTCTTAATGGCTATGTTTGTTACCGTTTTCAAATTATTTCCACACTTTCCCCAAAATGAAAATTATCTTTCTACACTATTTTCAAAAACTTTCCCCAAAACAAATTCAAATATTTCTCTCTCTAACTAACATGATTTGACGTGAAAATTGTCTTCACTAAAATACAAAATCAAATCACTTTATCTTTTAAATTCTTCTTCCAAAATACTTTTTTCCAATACCTTTCAGACATGATTTGACTTGCTACAGTACAAATTGTCTCCTCCCAAAACACAAACAAACTTTATTTAATTTTCAAATTCTTCTTCCAAAACATCTTTCCCCAAAATAAAATGGAAATGGAAGCCCAAAAGCTTACCAAACACAGCCAATGTATTCTGTAGATAGATTTGGTGAATGTAGTTTGGTATTTGGTAGGCCTAATAGAAATTTCAAATGTAAATATTGTTTCGAAGATATATTTTGTGAATAAAGTGGTATCGCATACTGTGCAGAAAATTATTATTCATTTTTGGCTTTTTTGCATTGACCATTGACAGGTTCCCAATATATTATATACTAGACAACTATCCTGAATGTGGGACAAGAAAAAATGCAAGTATTCCCGACGGTTTTTAAGTGTCGGGAAAAACTTTTCTTGACGGTTTTTTTGTACACAAAAGTATAAACGACGCCTTTTTTCTTGACGGTCTTTTGACGATTTTGCTTTTTATCCGTCGTATAAAGCAATATTTGTTGTAGTGAAATTTACAAACTACAACAGCAAACTGAAAGACCTAACCCAATAAAGAGTCACATATTCTTCAAGGTAGCATTTTCAAGCTTCATACTCATCGCTACATTCATTTTATTCCTCTTCTCAGAGGTAAGCAAAAATACCGAAAACCCGAACCAAAAACCGAAAAAACCCAATATGCACTGTCCCGACTTAAAAATCGTATGTACAGCAAAATTTTCATAAAAACTGGAAAAAACATTGGATTGTGTATGAAAATCACAAAAATACACCGAATTGATTACCGAACCCAGCCTATTAGAGTAGAAAACAATGTCATTTTGTCGCCTAGTATAAATATTTAACTTCCCTATATTTCCTTAATTTCTAAACTATGTTTATCATATAATAATTCTTGCACCTATTGAAATGTACTAAATTGAGTAGGTTAGCAAAATGAGGAATGAGTCCAAACTTTGTTGGTCACTCCCTCAAAATTCCTTCGACCACTCTCTTCATATGGAACTCACTACCAGACTAATGAGTCCATCTCTACATCTTAGCCGTTGCCCCCATACCGCCGGTTTTGAAAGCAACAAAGACGCCCAGGGTGATATCTAAGAGATTGGGGCGGGGCTATGATTGTGATGTCTCTTACACGACAAGGGTATTATCTGAGTGGTATTAAGGTGCACTAGTAGAAAAATAACTTTTTACTAAGATTAATTTTTCTACGGTAAAAAGACGTAACAAAAGGTACATTTTACTACGGGACAATCTTGAGAGTCGTCGTAAATGCTAGGATTTACCGTAGCAAAAAAATATTTGCTTTTGCCATTTACCGTAGCAAAGTTTTTGTCAGGTCTGTATATGGTGCGGGGCAAATACATAGCATAAGCCTTTTTACTACGAATTTGGTACATTTTGCTACGGTGTATTAGATCAAGGGTTCCATTCCTTTAGGATTCAATTGCAGGTCCTTCAGAACGCCCATTCGCTTTTATTTTCTAAAAAGAAAGAAAAAATTACACAACTCTTACCAAAGCCCAAAGGGAAGTATTCATGAAGAAAGAACCAACTTGAGGTTCTAGCGCAAGTCGCAGTATGCCACTTGATCGAAGAGTAGTGTTGAATTCGTTCATTGAGAAAAAGGTGTTGGGGCTTTCAAGTTGGAAGGCTATTAAGAGCTTACCCATCCATCTGGAAAGGAAGAACCAAGAAGCACAAAACATTACAAACAAATAATCTCTAGAATGACAACACCTATTATCGGCTTTATAGGACGATTATTTCTGTCACACTATTATCACAAATAGTCAAGCACTAATTCAATATACAATAATAACATAAATTGAATTAGTGACAACAAAAATAAAGCATGAGTGGCAAAATACAAAATGTTGTCACTTAATAAGCATTTAATGACAACTTTTAATATTGTCACGGAGTATAAGCATTAATAAAGAAAATAGTAAGCAAGCTTGCCAAGCCAAATCTACCAAATGCCCTAAAAGAGAGTAATAGTAATCCATCTCTCCTTCATGCTTAACCCTAACTTTAGGTTCATTCCCAAACAAAAGTAAATTGAACTTCAATCAATAAAAAAATTTCCAAATCACCCAAAAATAATAACATAAACGAGGCTTATTCCATACCTATATCCATTCAAGTTCTACATTACACTCGTTGAAAATTCATCGAGTAATCTACAATCGTACAAAGATATAGTATATATTTCACCTAATAAACGGAGAAATATGACTTGAGAACACTAGAGATAATAGAATGACAATGAACACCGCTTCTCAGGGAACTTCAAAATACTAAAAGAAATCCAATAAACACAACTAAAAGATTAATTGGGCGGGGTTAGCCAAGGTAAACGTGATTGTATGTCGGGCTTTAAAGACCCTTTGGGCAATTTAACCGCAAGATTTTTAAGTATCCGTTGTTGGGATGCGAGTACTCCTTAAACGGTAAGCAACTGAGAAACTCAGCACCATGACGAGGAAGTTTCTGCTCGAATAAAGTGGAAGGGGGCCAGTCTTTCAATTTCAGAATTTCGGGCCACCCTTCCTTTAAAGAAATGGTGGATATTGATATCTACCTGTGTAAGTCACAATGAATTAATAAACAAGAAAATGGAAGAAAATAAAATTATATTAATTCTAGAATAGTAATTCTTATGAGTATCAATCAAAAAGCAACAAAAACTGACCTCACAAAAGTTGATCGTGTTGAAGGTTTTTAATCTGACGAAAGGCACGATACATAACCATGGGTTCCCAGATTTTCTATTCGGCAATGTAATGGTTGTGGCCCAAATGTGTCTTGAGCCTATAGCCCAATATCTCAATACACACACACTTGTCTATTGGAACGGCCCAAGCAGAATAAGCCCATTAGTGGGTATGTGCTAGAAGGCTTAAATCTGAACCCTTGGTTCCAGATTGATCTCAGCCGTTCATTCTAGCTGACTCTCCCTGATACGATCCGCACAAGCTCCAAGACAAAGAATTGGAAGAAGAGAAAGCGAGTGAGATTAATGGAGCCCTTCGTGTTGGGATTGAAGAGTAAAGGCTTGAATCAGGCCTTTGAAGAGTCCGTGGTTTGGAATTGGAAGAAAAGGAAGAGGAAGAATTCGTTGGACAAGTCGAATTCCATGCATCCGAGATTCTCGCCTATTCTGGCAGAGTTTACCATTCGAGTTATAACTCTCGCATCTGAAGTCCATTTAAGCTGATTCAAAATGATTCGGAAAGCTAACTGAAAGATCTACAACTTTCATGTTTTGAGCGAAGAGATATTCGAAGTGGAACAGTGTCGAAATTGAGCTTTAATTGCATGCACGTGCACAGCCCAATGTCGCGAGATTAGAAGGGTGATCGAGAAGCCGACTTGAAGATCAAGTTATTTAATTTACTTATGCACGTTTTTAATTTAGGTTTTATTATGTTTTTATTATTTAAGAGTCTTTTATGGTTAGGATTTGCTTATTTATTTATTTCCTTATTATAGTTTAGGTAGGAGTCCTTTTCCTTGTGAAAAAGAAGTCTTTTTAGACCTTATAAATAGGTTGCCAAATTGGCTTATTTTATAGGACGAATTTTGATGATTTAATTGAGAATATTCTCTTTGGTTCTTTAAGAACTCTTCGAACATATCGGTGGATTCCGTTTGTTCACCCCGACTTACCAATCGATCTTTCACAATCGATTGTGGCGTCTTCACATACCAAGGTTCTTGCCTCTTTATAGGCAACGGGTCGCGGTTCCACCCTTTGAATCTTTGTTTTTGGATGTTTTCGATCTTGATTCCGCGTAGGGTATTAGGGTCCCGTAACGAGTTCTACGGGGTTCGTATCACTCCATCTCCCCTTGTATTCATTTCCCGTTTTGTGCCCTAGACAATCTATGTTCTCTCATTTGGTCCCCCTCTGCTTCTTTCTTATTTTGCTCCAGCAACCATGGGCCATCCGCCGCCGTCCTTGGCCGTGCTTGTCCCAGTGGTTGTCGCTTCAACGGCTTCATTTGACTGGAGTTCCTATTTAATGCTAAGAGATGAGTGGCTGAGGGTATGACCTAGACTAAAACCCTAATTTCAAATGCCTTGCCTTCTTCTTCGGTGAGTTGGACCTGTGGTGAGTGGGTGAGGTGCTGAAAGCATCTTCTTCTTGGTCTTTCCTTGAATCTGGGTGGTTTTAGGGTTTGAGTGCAGAGAGAGGGATTGGTATTCTGAGAATGGTGCAATCCTAGACTGTGTGTGTGTAACAGTGGAGACCTTAGTGAATCTCTGGTGTGAATTGGTTTGGAAGACTGAGCTGTCTTCAAATCAATACTTCTGTTCATACATTTATTTATTTATACTTTATCTTCTGTTTACTAATTTTTATTCTGAGTTTACTTGTAAGCTTTCTTTGGGTAGAAACTCTACAGTGGTATCAAGAGCTTGGTTGCTCGAAGATCTGCTTGAAGAATGCTTACATAACCTAACTTGGTTCTGATAAGGTAAGTCACTCTGAAACCCTAGTTTTTCGTTTCCTGGTTTATTCCTGTGGAGGTTGGGAGCCCTGTGTGGCATTGAGTTGGCCCTGTGTGGCGTGGAGGCCCTGTGTGGCACTACTTGGCCCTGTGTGGCACTATTTGGCCCTGTGTGGCAGATGTGCTCATATTTGATTTATTTTTCCAGCTCTCTATGTGGTTTATCTTTCCGCAATTATTCCTACTGTTAGTGTAGCTTAGGATTGCTCTCAACCACCATTTCTTGTCCGGACCGCCTTTAGTGTCGCAGGAATCTGGAAAGGGGGGGGGGGGGGGGGGGAATCTGATTATCCAGTGTGTGATTCTTTGTGATTCAGTGTGATTCTTTGTAATTTTGTGTGATGCTCTGTGATTCTCTGTGATTCTGTGTAATTCTGTGTGAGTTTGTGCCTCTTATCTGTGTGAATCACGAATGCATATCCTGTTGCTCCTTTTGATGGGAAAGGTGACTTTTCTATATGGCAACAAAAAATGAAAGGTGTTTTGGTTCAGCAAAAATGTTTTAAAGCTATTACTCTAAACTATGAAGATACCACACCTGCTGCTAAGAAAGCTGAATTTGATGAACTTGCTTACTCCTTGATGATCTTGAATTTGAGTGATTCTGTGATTAGAAAATTAGGAAAGCAAGATAATGCTAAAGCTTTATGGGAAAAACTGCAAGATCTGTACACTGAAACCTCTTTGCCCTCCAAAATGTTTTACTTGAAAAGTTTTTCAGATTTAAACTAGATTTGAGTAAAGACATAGATGAGAATCTGGATATTTTTACAAAGCTAGTTCAGGACATTAAATTAACTGGAGATAAAAACATTGATGATTATACTCCTATTGTGCTTTTAAATGCAATTCCTGACACTTATAGTGATGTAAAATCTGCTATTAAGTATGGTAGAGATCAGGTTACTCTTGACACTGTCATAAATGGTTTGAAAAGCAAAGAACTGGATTTAAAAACCAATAAGGGTAACAAATCTTTTGGTGATGTTAACTTTGTGAAAGGAAAGACTAAATTCAAGTTTCAAAACAAGGCCTCTTCCAGTAATAACAACCAAAATCAGTCTTTTCAAAAACCTAAAAAGGGCAAAGAGTGGAGTAAGAACAAGATCAAAGGCAGAAAATGCTATAATTGTGGTAAACCTGGTCATTATGCAAATGAATGTACTGAACCTAAAAAGGATAAGAATAATGAACAGGCTAATGTTGTTGTTGATAATCTGGGTGATGTTTTCATGATTGGTGAGTCTGTGCATGATTGTGTCAACTCTGTGATCTCATCTCTATGTGATAATGATTGGATCTTTGATTCTGCATGCACGCACCACATGACACCAAATAGACACTTATTTACATCCTATGTGGAACTGAAAAATGGCAATGTATCTATGGCTGATAGCAGTGGTATAAATGTGGTTGGTTTAGGAACTATTATCCTTAAGTTTGAATCTGGTTTTGAACTTATGCTTAAAAATGTGAGACATGTTCCTAATTTGAGTAGTAATTTGCTTTCTGTGGTTGTACTTGAGGATAGTGGTCTGCATGGAAGTTGGGGAAATGGTTGCCAAAATATTATGAAAGATGATCAGTTTGTGTTCAAAGCTGTTAGAATGCAAAATTTGTATGTGTGTTCTGCTGAACCCTTGTTGCATGCTAATTCTGTTAAACATGATCATTCTAGTCTTTGGCATAGGAGGTTAGGTCACATAAGTGCTAAAGGGCTTGAGCTATTGCATAAAAACAATTATCTTGATAATGATTGTGTGTCTGAACTGCCCATATGTGACTCATGTATTTTAGGAAAACAGGCTAAGGTCCAATTTCCTGTGTCTCCTTTCCCTATGCACTGATATTCTTGAATATATACATGCTGATGTGTGGGGCCCTGCCCCAGTTCCTAGTCATGGTGGTAATAGATACTTTCTCTCTGTGGCTGATGATTTTTCCAAAAAAGTGTTTGTTTTCTTGCTGAAAAATAAATCTGATGTGTTTCAAAGATTTAAAGCATGGAAAGTTTTAATTGAAAACCAAACTGGAAAGAAAATTAAAACCTTGAGACCAGACAATGGAACTGAATTCTGTAATGCTGAATTTGATGCTATGTGTGTTGAGTCTGGCATAAAGAGGCATAAAACTGTAGCTTACACTGTAGCAACAAAATTCTTATCTGCGATTTAGACAAACAAGAAAAACTTGCACAAATATAAATTTATTGGATTAAAATAAAATATTGCGGGTTACAAACTCTAATTTAATCCTCTGATTATTCTCTCAAGAAAAATATATGATTGACTTTGAATTTCGGAGACGGGTCGTTGACTTGATCTTCTCCGGATTTGATTTGGATTTGAATAACGTCTTCCAAGGGTCTTGCGACTTGAATCTCGGATCGAACGCTGAAATTTGACGGGTTTTGACTTGAAGATCTTGGAGTTCTTGATGGATTTGGCCCTTCAATCTTCCATTGACCTTGATTTGTTCTTGAAGATCTTGGAGTTCTTGATGGATTTGGCGTTCAATCTTCCTTCGATCTTGATTTGTTGAAGAACGCCCTCGATTTGATGAAGAACGCCTTGAATTTGTTGAATAACACTCTCGATTTGACGAAGAATGCCTTGAATTTGATGAAGAACGCTCTCGATTTGATGAAGAATGCCTTGAATTTGATGAAGAACGACTTGAATATTGTAGAGAGAATTTTCTCTACGTTTTTTCTCCTTCTTGAGTTGTGTTTTGAATTGTGTAGAGAGGGTCCCTATTTATAGTGGTAGAATAAAAGTCCTACTTAAAGTCTACTTGATGACGTGGCGCGATTTGATTGACTCTCTTTAAATTGATATTTATCTCTTATAACTTGGAAGAGAAGAAATAATCCTATTGGCCAATAATTAATTGATAAGTATCCCCATGACTTGTCTTGCAAGACAAGGTATAATTTAATTTAGACAGAATTTAATTGGCTAATTTAATTAACCAATTAATTAATTTTATGCGTCTACAAACGCCCCCTCGAGACTTGTTCACGGACAATGCATCTTGGAGTGGATGAGTCTCGATAATTGCTCAACTTCAATTGCAGCTTGATCTAGCAAAGCACATATAACTTTTGAAATCATGATTGGACTTAGAGAGATTATAAGTTGCCTACGTGCCCTATAGAGGGATCAAGTCATAACGTAGTTCAAAATATATCATTTTGAGGGATGTCATGCACAGTTTACACTCATGTGGACAAGGAGAAACATTTGCAGTTTAAGCTCGTGCTCAAGGAGCATTTGACTTGAATCTGTAGATAGTTTACTCTCGTATCAAGGAGCCTTGACTTGATTTGGATATATATATAGTTTATGCTCGTATCGAGGCCTTGATATGATTTGGATATATAGATAGTTTATGCTCGTATCAAGGAGCCTTGATTTGACTTGGATATATAGATAGTTTATGCTCCTATCAAGGAGCCTTGATTTGATTTGGATATGTTGACATTTTAAACTCGTGTCAAGGAGTACTTCGTTTCATTTGGATATATAGACCTTTTAAACTCGTGTCAATGAGTACTTCATTTGATATGGACATGTAGACCTTTTAAACTCGTGTCAAGGAGTACTTCATTTGATTTGGACATATAGACCTTTTAAACTCGTGTCAAGGAGTGCTTCATTTGATATGGACATGTAGACCTTTTAAACTCGTGTCAAGGAGTACTTCATTTGATTTGGACATATAGACCTTTTAAACTCGTGTCAAGGAGTGCTTTATTTGATAGGGACATATAGACCTTTTAAACTCGTGTCAAGGAGTACTTCATTTGATTTGGACATATAGACCTTTTAAACTCGTGTCAAGGAGTGCTTCATTTGATTTGACTTGTCATATTGCATAGGGTATTGTTTCTTCAAAAGACTTGCCCCCATCCTCATGATCTTCTTGTTCTTCTTCAACATGTTCTTCTTTGAGATGATACGACTTTTGGAATGAAGGATCTTCGACTTCATTTGCAGTTATGCTCAATTCCATATCATCTGCTCGAGTGGCCAACTCTTCAAAACTTTTAGGTTGAATTCCTTGAAGGATATATCGGAGTCCCCATTGCATTCCTTGGATGCACAGTTCAATAGCTGATGTCTCAGGCAATCGATCCTTGCAATTAAGACTCAAATTTCTCCAACGGTTGATGTAGTGGATGCCAGGTTCCTTCTTCCATTGGCGGGAATTGGTGAGCTCAATCATGTTGACTGTTCTTCGAGTGTTGTAAAAGCGGTTGAGAAATCCTTCCTCGAATTGCTTCCAACTATCAATGGAGTTTGCCCCCAAATAGATGTACCAATCAAACGCGTTGTCTTTGAGCGATCGGACAAATTGCTTGACGAGGTGATCTCCGTATGTCCCGGCATCATTGCAAGTCTCGACGAAGTGTGCCACATGTTGCTTGGGGTTGCCTTTACCGCCAAATTGTTGAAAATTTGGAGGTATATAGCTCATTGGCATCCTTAGGTCATCAATCCTTTGCGTGTATGGCTTGACATAGGTTGATGGAGACTTCGAGCCTCGTTCCAACTTGTCTTTGATGGTTCCACTGATCAGCGTCATCACTTGATCTACATGAATCATCCCTTCTAGAGAAACTTGAAAATCTTGAGCTGGAGCCTTCTCGTTTTCAACTGGCTGTTGCTTTGTGGATGTCTCGACTTCGTCTTGAACCTCTATCTGATTCTCCAGAGCTTGACTAGCATCGGCTTTGTCCATCTTGTTGATCAACTCGGCAATTTGAGAATCTCGTTGTTGAACATGCTTTGCGAGTCCCTCAATGGCCTTTGTCAAACTTGCAATTTGCTCTCCATGGTTGTAGCGTTTGTTGACATGACGGATGCCACCTCTGAGTAGCTTGATGTTGAACGAGGCGTGGGCTGTGAAATCTCTCGTTTTGAACCTTCCACGTCTGCGCTTGTGTTGACAAGAGGTGGTAAGCCTTTCTGAATGGTTTAAGGCGTCGAGTTAGTCTCGGAGGATGCTTGCAGCTTCTTAGCCATACTCCTTGTACCTAAGCCCACACTTGATGAATCCGAAGTAGCAATCTGCATTGTGAACGTAGAGCAGTCACTGCAACACTTCGAGGATCTTTGAGAGATAGAAGAGATGAGAGGTCCCACCGGACGTGCCAATTTGTTAACCGCAAATTTTCGAGTCTACAAAATATAATAAAAATACAAGACAAGAAAATAGGGAACAAATAATTTATTAATCAAAACGACGTGGATTACAATCTCCGTAATTCCCCTGATTCTTCTCTCCTATTCTAATTTTGATTCAAGGGCTTAAAAGCTTGTTCTTGAATCGAACATATGATTTCCTATCACGAACATCTCGAATTCAAATATGTTATGAATTCGAGATGTACTTCCCATTTAAGTCCTCAAAAGTGATGGCAATTCCATATACACACTAAAATGAAGGAAATGAGTTTTGAAGCCAATATGTGAAGGAAAATTCGAGTACTTCAAGTCTCGTCTCACAAATATTCAAGATGTTCTTCGCCGAGACTAGAAGTGGGGGCATTTGTAGACATCGAAATTTTGAGATAAATTACTAATTAATAACCAAAATAAATCGGTTATTAATTTAGGTCTCAAATTAAAGTCCATAATATATTTGAGCTTTAAAATGTCTGGCCCACTATGCAAGTTGAGAAACCCTAACCCTAGCTTGTGCCTATAAAAGAAGATCTTTGGTGCATCTAAAAAGGAGACTCACACAGACTCATATCGAGCTCTCAAGCTCACGTCTCGAGCCTCCGCCTCGAATTCATAACATATTTGAATTCGAGATGTTCGTGATAGGAAATCATATATTCGATTCCTCGAATTCATAACATATTTGAATTCGAGATATTCGTGATAGGAAATCATATGTTCGATTCAAGAACAAGCTTTTAAGCATTTGAATCAAAATTAGAATAGGAGAGAAGAATCAGGGGAATTACGGAGATTGTAATCCACATCGTTTTGATTAATAAATTATTTGTTCCCTATTTTCTTGTCTTGTATTTTTATTATATTTTGCAGACTCGAAAATTTGTGGTTAACAAAGGCCAACGAGGATCACGAAATCAATCTGGACAAGTTAAAAAATAATTAGCAAATGAAAATTAATTTCCAAAAGCAAACCTTTGTGTCACACCATCGTTGGTGGGAACGAAAATCCAGGAAGTTTTCATAAAAAAATTCTTTCCAACCTACTAATATTGCATAAATCTGTTGAAACGAAAAATGAATGAGGGAACAACAATGAAAACAACTCTTTATAGAAAAACTATATAAACATGAAAACCATTCTATATAAACTGCTATACAAACATGAAAACCACTCTGTATAAATAACTATATAAACATGAAACCACTATGTATAAACATGAAAACCACTATGTATAAACATCTATATAAACATGAAAACCACTCTATATAAATAACTATATAAACATGAAAACCACTATGCATACTTATCAAAATTCATTATAAATATTAGTGAATTGTAAATGACTCACATATACCAAACTATATATCAAAATTTAAAATTGAAATTAGATCCAACATACCTGTTAAGATTTCATGCTTGAAAACCACTATTGAATCAAATATTTTGTTTCAGAAAACAGAACATACTTATTTTTCATCATCATACGAAATACACAAAGCACATATTCATGGAGAAAAGATAACGACAACCCCATTTAACTACATATAATACATAATGATCCTCGTCTCCCATTTATAAACAAATAAAATATCATAAAAATTTCATTAAAAAACCAATTTTTACTAGCCCAAAAATCATCAGAACCGACATGAAAGGATAAAATCTTGTTCGTGATAGAAATACTAGAGTTTTGAGACGAAACCAAATATTCATGGATCAAATCGACATAAACAATATTAGGGAATCCCATAAAATATTGACCTGATACAAGAAATTCAAATTGAAGAACAATAATTATATCAAAATTAAAGAACATAATTCTAAGTTTCGTACGAACATTACCAATTATCGAAGAAAACAAATTACCCAATTAAAAGTTGAAAGGCTCCGAAAAAACAATTAAAAATATAAACAAGAAAAAATCAAATTTCTCTATTTTTTTCATATTACCCATACATCTCGTTGACCCACCGCAAAACATCGCCGCCTCTTCCTCCGCCGACTGGGAAGATTGAGGTCGCCGCCCTAGAGGATGAAGGAGCTGCGGTGCTGTCGTGGTGGATGATAAAGAGACAGACGGAGGCGGTCCATCAGAGCGGTGAAGATGGGGGAGGCGGTGGAGTGAGAGGTCTCACCCTCGGTGAAGGAACCCGAGATTTGGGGAAATAGATCGACAATGAAGAGAGAGAGAGAGAGAGAGAGAGAGAGAGAGAGAGAGAGAGAGAGAGAGAGAGAGAGGGGCATAATAGAAGATTAGGGTTTCTAGAGAGGCGGTGGGTGTAACCTTTTGGATGAAGGGATCATATCAAAAAGAGGAATCAACAGTCCAGATCAAAGGTTCTCGAGCATTCCAAGAGATGACCGAGAGAATGGGCTAAGCTAGGGGTGAGCAAAAAAAACCGAAAAACCGAAAAACCAAACCGAAAACCGAAAAAACCGAGCCGATATGTACCGTCCCGACTTAAAACCGCATACACGGTAAATTCTTTTTGAAAAACCGAAAATATCGGTTTGTGTATGGAGAATTTAAAAATTACCGAACCGATTTCCCGAACCGAACCGATTTATACAAAATGATGTATTTTTTATATATATTATAAATACTTACCCTAGCGAGCCTCTATCTTTCGAGCGCCTCCATGTGACATCGTTTTCTATTAATTAATTTTGGTTGTGACGTGTTTTTTATTAGTTAATTTTCGGTTGTTATTTGTTAATTTTCTCAAATAAATATAATGAAAGTCCAAATATATGGGTTTTATGCCGAACCGGTTCGAACAAATAGACGAAATCGAAACCGAAAATAAACCGAATTGATACCGAAACCGTTAACCGAAAACCGAAAAACCGATTCACACCGAACCGAAAAAAACCGACATATTCGGTTTTTAAAATATGAGAAACCGATATTATCGGTACGTGTTTGGTTTATTGGAAAAACCGAGCCGTACCGACCCGTGCACACCCCTAGGCTAAGCGCAGATGGGCTTTGTGTTGTTGGGCCACCTCAAGTGAAGAGGACTAAGGAGGAAATAATTCATTTGGGCCATAAAACCAACAAATCTCCACCCGAAACCAAATTTGAGAACTTAAGACATGAATCATCATTGTCGTTTTTTAATATGTTTGGACATACACTCAGTTTTGTTCATTCATATCAGTTTTGTAATCACAAAGAAAACAGGGTAATCATACATATCAAGCAATTTCACACAGAAAAGCTAACACAGTGATGTGACAGTCATACGGATTGTTTGAATTATTATATATTTGCTAAGTGACACAAAAAATGTTTAGGATTTTCAAACAAGAACGCAATTTCTCAACATGCAGACACTTGGTGCCCATATCAAAAGGATTGAAGTATGATGAAATCTTTTCAAGATCAATTAACCCTTTTTCCACAATATCTATGATAAAGTAAGACTTCACATCAATATGCTTTGTTCTATAATGGAAAACAAGGGTTTTGCACAGTTGTATTCCAGATTGACTATTAAAATAAATAACTACTTTTTTTTGTTCAGAAATCCAATTTCAGAAATTCAACATTACAACCAAATTGCCTCTTTCAAGGCTTTAGTTGCAACACTGTATAATGTTTCAGTGGTTGACAAGGCTACAATGTTTTGCAATTGTGATTTCCAACTAATGCAAGAAGCACATAATGTGAACATATAAGAGGTAGTGGATTTTATGTTATCTCTGTCTTTAACAAAATTGGAATCAACATTTTCCATGGAGTTCAACATCTTCAGAACACTTAGCAAACATAATTTCAGTATTCACAAAACCTTTCACATACCTGAGAAGCCCTTCTTTTCCAGTGAGGCATACCAGGATGGCTTGCAAGTGATAAAAAGAAGCAGAGGAGTTTGAGAAAACTCGACTTTGATGCTAGGAAATACAATACATGTTGCTCTATCAACCATGCACATAGGAAGGAAAGAAGTTTGATGCCTGCATGTGTATAGCTCAACTGGTTCCGGGATGGTAAGTTGGTGCAAGTCTGATGATCGAATACATACAGCCGCATTGGGGGAATTTCAACTCCAATGAAGGTTTTTTCCTTGTGGGCACCAAATTCGGGTATGCTACCCTAACGGGTCCACTACTCCAGTTTCAACTCTAATGATTCCTATTTCTAACGTCTTTTCTTTAATGTTCTATTTGAATCAACCCGAACTTTGTTGTTTCCTTTTGTTAACTAAAACTATTTTTCTCTGGATAAGCTATGAAGCTTTTGAAGAAGCGCATCGAAGTTAAAAAGGACGAGTTTTCGTCAACAGAGATCGAAGCACTATTTGATCCAGGGCCAATTTTAAGAGGAGGCGGAGTCGGTGGTCGCCTTGGGCCTCTCTCATTTTTTTATTTTTTTTATTTAGGGCCCCTAAATTGTTTTATACCCTTTATATATTAGCATTTATTCAAATATATATATATATATATATATATATATATATATATATATATATATATATATATATATATATATATATATATATATATACAAAAAGTATCCCTGTGTAATTCGTATCTGCCAAAAACCTGCAAATGATAAGACAAATAGCAAAAACTCCCTTATGTAAAAATTTAAATAGCTCATTGCACCCACTATAATCTTGGGCATTGACTGAACGTAAGAAGACAAAGATACCCTCCAATAAAATAGTGTAAGATCAGATAACTTAAAATAGGGGGCAAAAGTACAATTTTGGTAAACATGTAAAACTTAAATTAGGGGATTGAATTGCAATTTTCCCACAAATTCAATAAAACCAGTCTTCTTCTCCAAAATCCGTCGTTCACCACGGAGATTCCTCATAGAGTCATAAAGCTCTTGTGATAACTCGAACTCGGAATTGCTTACTGCAGCAAGGCTGAGATCATTTGATTCGTTCTTCTTTACTGGTGTTTCTTTACTGGTGTTTCTTTGCTCAAGTTTGAACATTATTTTTTGTTCTTAATGAGACAGAGAGGGAGAGGACCTGGTGTGTGTGTATATATACATACATATATTTTTTATTTTATTTTCAATCGCAAATTTGTAGCACCAAAATTGGGTGATTACTACGAGGAGGCAATGATTGCACAAAAATACAGAGAGATTGTGTTCTTCAATTCTATTTGGAAATCAGAGATATCTTGGAGTTTCATGGTGGATATGTGTGTTCTATTTGTGCAGAAGAAGAGTCTCTCTTCTTCGAAGAGAGAGAAAAGGGAGTGAAGAGAGATGATGGTGGTGGTTTGGGGGGCAGTTATGTCATTTTCATAAGCAAAAATGAACAAAAAAAGATCACACAAGGAGCGAGTGTAACACACATTCTCGTACAAAGGGGTTTTTTGCCTTTGACTTTTTTTGCACGGGGCATTTTTGCTAGTTTTTTTTTATCACAGGGGATTTTTAGCAAATAAGAATTACAAAGGGGTACTTTTTGCACATTACTCACATATATATATATATATATATATATATATATATATATATATATATATATATATATATATATATATATATATATCATGATTTAGAACCTGTTGTAAAATGGCCTATTTTATCTATTTTTTTTTTTTTGTTTTGACGATCGTGGTTAATGTAGTAGAGTATAATTGAATATATATGTTTTATTGTCTCATATTTTCTCCAGGCTTTCACACATATCTATACTACTTATGAAGGTGGGAATGTTAGGGGAGGTTTCTTCCCTTTTTTGTGATGACCAAAATGCCCCTATCAAAATTAAAATAATTAATATTAATTTATAATTAGTCTTTAATGTATGTTTATGAACATAATTAATATTTTTTAGAGTTCAATGTATAGAGGCACCGGAAAAGATGAACTCATGTATCTATTAAATGTTAGTTATACAATAAATTCAAAGAAACTCAATGGTCTCGATAAGTCAATATGAATTTCAGTTTTGCATCTGCTACACTAAAGAAAGAAAAGAAAATGATCGTAACTTCTATTTTCAAGTCCTCTTTCATCTTTTCTTTCTCTTCTCTATTTGTTTTGCGTCTTCTTCTTTTTCTCTGTTTTTTTGTTTTCAGTTCTATGTGCAATAGTTTGAACCCTAACTTTTGAGAAATTGATAAAGTTTTCTAGATTAATGAAGGAATAAATCCTCTATATCAAGACCGGATTGAGCCTCTGTTAATAAAGTTCGTAAGTTATTTTGCATATTTTTCCCACTTCAATGTACGTACTAAGTTATTTTTTTTTTTATTCATTTGAATTAATTGACCGAATGAAACATGTATGGGTTATATGCATGGGGATTATTTATTTACATAGGGATTATGATTTAAAATTATTTCTACTCAGGTAATTCAAAACACGTGTCAGTTTCATAAAATCAATGGTCTATAAATAGGGATTATTGATTTAACTTTTATCAACTAAATTTACTTGCAATTACATTTTATTTTTCCGTTCAATTCTTTATTTATGTATTGGCAGGTATGATTTATTGTGATATAGTTTGTGACTAAGAATGTTATGCGTGAAGTTTATAAATACTTTCTATTTCAATTGGCTTCTTCTTGTCATCTCAAATTCACATATATATGCATTATCTGGAACTCATTACAAAAGAAAGAAAATGTATTGATCCTACAACGGCTTTATTTGCTTAATCCAATGGTGATGTTGCATGACTTGAGTTTAGCCAGTGCAGTGATCCAATCTCATCAAAGTTGTTAGTCTTTCTCCAATAAGACTAAGTTGTACATTTTTTGGAAACCATAATTTAATTTTGGTTTTACGTGGCTTTTAGTATTCCACATTCTGTTTATGAAAATAGGAAGTTGAACTGCCATGTTATCAATCTTTGTTAATGTTATGAATTGTGAGTGGATAAATACCAAATAATCTGTTAAATTGGCTTTATATTGCTATGGGTAGTTTTGCATTAGATGGTTATATTAGATTGTCATTTCTTAGTTACTCGGAGACTTCCCTTTTGGTGGCTTGACTACCTCTATTGGTTACTGATATAAATTTTAGGAAAAATTCCATTCCCTCTTGTACTTTGGCTCGATATCACTTTACCCCACTTCTATTCTCGATTATATTGATTTGCTCCCCACAATTTTATTTAATTTTTTGTATTTTTTTAATAATTATTTAAACTAGGAGGGGTGGTTTTTTGTTATTTTCAGACATAGATCAAAGGGTGTTAAGGTCAAAGGTCTGAAACCTAACGACGATGGCCACATTGAGACAATTTTAGGAGGTCAAATCGATGTAATTGAGAGTATAAGGGGGTAAAGTCATATTCAACCGAAGTACAAACGGGGAAAGTGGAATTTACCCTAAACTTTATGCACTTGACTGATGGTTTTATGTTGTCTAATGGTAGAAAAATATAATTAGGAATTAAAAGTTATTTCTCATGTAATTTATTTCTATAAACTTGTTTCCGTGATTTTTATTTTGACGGCGAAAATTTTAATGCCCTTGTTTGTTTTATCTTCTATATTATTTGAATTTTTTAATAATTTTTATTTGTTCATGAATTTCTTATATTTTTCAATTCATATTTTTTTCCCTCTAAATGTTAGGGTCCAGTGGCTATAGATAGTTTCCTTTTCAATTTAGTGAGTTTTGTTTGTGTTTGCTCCAAATTAAAAATTACGAATTAAGCTTTAGGCTCTGGTTGAATCATCCATCTCCTTCATGCATGCAATACCTCTCACCTAATGTAAAACACTTGTATTCGCTGTCGTGCTCTCATAAGAAATTTTAAAGTTATTAGATATTAAATGCCTTTAACACAAATCTGAACTTGGCAAGCATGTTGCTTTATGCAATTTCTTCGATCTGGTTCCAGTTACTATTCCGGTGAGTTTCTGGGAGATATTATTATAGAAAATCTACGAGCCATTCAAGGGGATACTAGAGTGAATTATGCCTGTATACTTTATATGCTTTATCAATGTTAATATTGGAGATATTAGTATTAAATGATACACTTCACTAATAGCTTAAGCTTTTGGTTGAGGTAGTTATTCAACATGGTATCAGTGTCAGGCCAAATGAAAGGTCATGAGTTCGAATCCCACTGCCACCCATTTCAAATATTTCAAGTGCAAGGCTTCAAATGTAACTCGCTTGAACTTTAGGGGGTGAATTGCAGATATTAGTATTAAATAATAATAGCTTAAGTTTTTGGTTGAGATGGTCATTCAATAGTTATATATGGTTTTTTTCTTTTTATTTTTTCCCCTTTATAGCAAGTTGTTGTGATCCGTCAAAACTACAGATAAGGATGTAAGATGTCCACCATATTTCTTAGACATAGCAAGCATGGGAGGTACAACCGTATAGGTGAAGTCAACAACAAATGGATTCTCCGATCTACGGTGTAGTCACATGATGATGAAACTGACAGGTTAAGGACAAAATGAAGCCACCCAAAATGCATAAGCAGAAATTTCAGCTCAATCTTGTATTCTCAAATGCTTTTACTCAATAGTTAGTTTATAGGAAGCTAAATGAGTACATGTAGTCCGTTCTTTGTTTTGATATTTCATGACATACCAATGACTGAAGACAAACTGTTTTAGTTTCATTAATATATTTCATTGTTTTATTTAGAACTGTAGCAGGTTTTACTATATAAAGTTCAAGATTATGCTCTTGCTACGCTCTTTTAAAACGCATTCAAATTGACAACCAACTCAGTGCTCTAGAATAAATAAGGCACATTTTACTACCCTTGAGATGCAAGTTCCCTTGAGATATATCTTTCAATCTTTGTAACATATCAAAGATATCATTGTATGCAAACTTATGGACAATATCTAAAGTTCATCCATGAATTATTTATTCTTTATAAGTAGACTTAGTTTCACTTTGTGAAATTATTATGTCATTACTTTGACAGAATGATGGCCTGATACATAGTCTGTCAAACTCAAAATGCCCCGAGGTATGTGATTAAAATATGCAAGTCTCTTTTTTGTTTATGAGAACATCTCTTCTTCTATGTTTCGAATTTATCTAAATTCTCTAACTCTTAAACGATCGAGACCATTATAGAGCTACTCCAGACTTGCGTTCATGTGGAGTGATACTCTTTGTAAAGGTTTCACGAACCTAACCTTCTCTTTATACTACTGTGAAGCAAGTAGACCAATTAAATTTGTGGAGAGTATGTTTGTAACATAATTTACATTCATGCTCAATGCTAGCTGGAAATTATGTTAATGCACCAAGCTCCTGAGTTTTTTTGTTTATTTTTCTAATGTATGTTTCATCTTTCAATAAGGAAAAAAACGTGAATTGGTTAAAGAGCATCCACAATAAGCAGAGCCTGTTGCATAAGGACTAGATGTGCCATGAGGAACATTGTGATTGGATGATACATTTTGGTTATCAAGAGTACATTGGTTGTCCCACCAGAGAATTATAAGAGTTATGTTAGTTTTTCAATGATTTCACATAGACATCATTAACTTCAACAACAATCATATTACAGTAGGATGGGGTTATTGGCGAAAGATATATAGCCATGAACCTTAGTAAAGATGGTTGGTCAAGAACCGATGCACAAAAATCCCAATATCATTTTTATGAGAAAATTATTTAATAATTTAGAAAAGAATTTGATTCACATATATCCCTTAAAATAGCTTAGATTTTTTTTTTTCGCTAATACATATCACTATCCTTCAAATCAACAAATTTTCAATTTAAATGATCCAAAAAATTTGAATATTTTGGCCGATTTCCTTTTCCTAAATATCACCCATAAATCATGGTACAAATTTATATTTCGTATATCTCTTATGTAGGAATAATTACATTTTTTGTCCCTATACTTACCACCCAAAATGATTTTTGTCCTCAGACATTTTATGTCACGGTTTTTGTCCTCAAACTTAACACTTTTTAACAATTTTGGTTCGGCCGTTAGATTTGATGTTAAGTTGGATGGAGTCAGTCACATGCGCCTCACATAACATCCATTTGGCAGACAAAACATGAGCTGGAAGACAGCTAATCACTCATCATTCTCTCTCCCCTAATTTCGTAACCCGGTAAATGATTTTTTTATTTATTATTATGGTCTCATGTCCAGAACAGTGAAATATAGATCAAGAGATAGAAAGAGAGAGAAAACCATGTGTATAAATTTGACGTGCAATTTTTGATAACATATCCCTAACTGCATCGAATATGCTCAATCAACTATTTATTTGGTGGATGATAAAACTGAATAAAGGAATTGAAAAGAAATTTCACATCACTTCCATTTCATACTCTACTCTACCAAAAATAAAAAAATGTTAGATTTTATTGGAAACAAAATTAATATTAAAAAAAAGGGAGAGAACCAACGAATAGAAGAAACAAATGCATTTTCATCAAAGAAGTTGCGGAAAATTTCCTATCCAACCAGGTTGATGAAATAAATGTGTATAAATCAAACTTGCAATGTCTTGTCAAGAATCTTAATCCATGGTCCAGGATGACTATTTTGAGGTGAATTTGGGGGTTTACATAGGGTTTTGAGTTAGGTAATGGGGACTAATCCGTGTCTCCCAGCTCATTTTTTGTTTGTCAAATGGATGTCACGTGAGGCGTACGTGACGACCCCATCCAACTTAACAGTCAAATTTGATGCCGAACTAAAATTATCAAAAAGTGGGAAGTTTGAGGACCAAAATCGTGGCGAAAATGTGTACGGACAAAATCGTTTTATGTGTTAACTATAGGGACAAAAAGTGTAATTATTCCTCTTATGTATAAAAGAAAAAAATGGTGTTTTTTTAGGGGTTAAAATATCATATTACACATTAGAGATAATTCTCATTAGGCAATTAAGTGATAATTATATTTACTGAAATGATTTATGAAGGATTAAAATTACGAATACCGTTCATTTTTTTCTTGACTTTCTCTCTCAAAAACCACCAAAACCCCCAAAAGCCCCAAAACTCAAAAAACCCACAACAATTCTCACAAATCCACCTAATTCCGTAAATCTCTTTAAAATTAAAGGTAATTTCTCATTTAAATTAGTCATATGCATTTAATTTGTGGTTAATTTGGTGTTAATCATGTGAAAACCCCTAATAAATCGCGTTTTGGGGGGTTATTTTGCTGATATTGCGCAATTTCCACTCCCAAAACAAGCGTGTGAAATTCGTTTACACGCCCAAAATGGGCGTGAAAACTATTTTGGGGGTGGAAATGGAGGGAGGACACCTGGTTTAGGCGTGGACCGGAGGTTTGGGCGCCCGGTCCAAGCATGCAAATCCCTGACCGGCACATGGACCGGTCGTCCGGTTCGGTATCTATTTTTTTTTATGAAATTTATTGAGTTAATTAAAATATTTTGTTTTTATTTCATTCATTAGCTAATTAATTTGTATTTTCGACACTACTACGTATTTTTAGGGTTTCTTTTTTAATTATCGACATACTGCTATTGGTTCGTATATGTTTTTTTTAATTATGGCCGGATTACTATTTATTTTATGTTTTTTTTTTATTTTACATAAGCATCAAACAAATATATTACATAGCATCAAACAACACAGAACTACATGAAAAGAAAATACATCAACAATTGTTTAGAATGGGAATAAACATCAAACAATACAAGAACTACATAAATAGAAAATACATCAACAATTGTTTAGAATGGGAATAAACGTCAAACAATACAAGAACTACATACAAAGAAAATACATCAACTACTGTTTATATTGTCTCACGCACGACGTCCACCCCGCCAATGCATCGTCAAAATCTATAAACTTATCCCTCGAGTTATATAATTACGTTACTATAAAATGCTCACTATGATCAACTTCAAACATAAAAGAATTTTGTTGCTCTTCCTGAAATAACTACGAAACAAAATAACGTTAAAAGAGTATTAGAAAATAAAACTGCAAAAGTGGTTGGTGCCCAAATGGGGCGCGAAAAACAGTGTTGCGCGCCCAAACCGGGCATGAAAAGGCCGACTGGGCGCCCACTTTGGGCGTGGATTGGTCTTTTCTGCGTCCAGTTGGGCGTGAATCATTTTTCAGCACCCATTTTGGTCGTGAGTCACGTTTTCCCGATTTATAGAACAAAAACGAACAAATTTTACCTCATTGGATTGTGTATCTCGATCCTCATCCGATGCACTCATTTTCCTTTGTTAATCACTACAATAAGATGGGTTTCGGGACGATTTCTTATATAAAAGCTTTAGAGAAATTTTTGTCTAGAGAGAGAGAAAGAGAGGTAGAGTGAATTATTGGAAACCCTTATTCATAAAAATGCTACCACAAATATCAAGTCCCTAGTATTTATGGAGGTAATGTCTTTATATAAATTTGAGCCCAATTTCATGGTCATTCCTTGAGATTTAATGACATCATTGATTTACAGTTAATTGAGGCCTGTTATGGATGATAAAGAAGAAGATTCGTCAAACTTCTATCTTAACATGGATAAGATAAATATACAACCATATTACATCACTTACATAAAGTTAAATTAATAAATATGGGGAAAAAAGTTTATAGATGAAGGTTTATCACTAATACATATAGCAGAACATCATCAAAATGAATTGAAATCTTAATTTTGTCGTTTAAATTAAACTTTACCCTTTGTTAATTCTACTCCATTCACGTGCATCGCACATGACAAAAATCTAGTATTTATAAGATAAATATAACAAAAATAAGTACATTTAAACTACAATAGAAGACATACAAAGGTACGTTTAATGCAAGAATATTGAACAAAAAATTCCACCAAATAGGTTGTCCATATGGAGAGGACAAGGCTCTAGAAATTCACATACGTTAAATATTTGACTCTATCAAAAGACTAAACAAGGAAAAACTATTTATATTAAATTAAACATTAACTTCCAAATAATTAAATAGAATTTCCGAATTAGGAGTAGTGAGGAAACCCTAACTACGATCCGCTCTTGAAGCAACTGTTGAACGAGAAAAAATAGAAGGAGGGCGGTGGAGAAAAGAATTAAGGTAAAAAAAATAAAAAAAAACAGTGAAGAGCAACGGCGGAGATGGGAGGAATGAAATCGCCGACAAAGATCTGCTCGGCGGCTCTACATCCGGTCGTCGGAACCAAATCTCGTCGTTAGAAAATATCGATCGAAAGAGAAGGATAGAAAACTAGTGTGGCTAGAGTTAAAAGGTGTTGGATATGAGTTTGGTGAGGGGTATAATCGTACTATATAATATAAATTCAAATTCAGGATTTATCACAAAAAAAAAAAAAGGGTCTATACTAAATGCAAAAGTCATTTAGAGGAGTTTTCTCAAATAATCCCTTAATAGAATTGTCATTAATTGGATAATGTTTTATATGAAATGGATAATTAGTGAAAACCCCCTAATTCATTTACTTATATCACGATGGATATAACCTCATTTTTATTAGTGAGAACCCCCTTAATTATTTAATTAAATTAATATTAATACAATTATTAAGTGTTATACCTATATTATCCCTAATTACCAAATCTTATATTTACAAACCCAAGCCACATTGTCTGCAACAAACCGCCGTTCTCTAATCCCCATCATGTCTTTTCTTCTTTTCTCGAACTGAAATTCAGTAGTATCGGCTGGGATGGCGGCGGCGGTGAAGGTGACGAAGGCGGCTCTGCATCTCAACAACGACGAGGAAGACCCCCTTCTCTTTTTCCTCAAATTGGGGATCCGACTGGGGGGCGCGAGCAAGGAGAGGATGAAGCCGGCTCCAGATCTCGATAACGACAAGGCGCCGCCGCCAAATCTAGGATGAACAGTGGCCTTTCTGGTCTCCCCCCTTCCTTTCCGAGGGATGAGCAAATCTGCTGGTATTTTTTTTTTTTTTTTGTTCTTTGATATTTGGAAGCATTCCTGCAATCCTCGTCGGAAGACCACCTCCACCACAGTTGTAATGGAATAGATTGACCTCGAGGAGTAGGTATTGTTTGGGAGGCTCGTTTGTTGAAATTGTGTTCGTGTTACTTAAAAAGATATAGTAGTTTTCGTTACGGTTGTAGTTGGTTTCAATAATAGTCGTTTTTGTTGGAATTTTTGTGTGTGTTTTTTCTTTTGTTTTTGTTGATTTCAATAATTTGTAGTTGATTCAATGTAGCTGTTTTCGTATAGCAATATATATATTTTTGTACAACAATATTATTGTTTTCATAACTTTTTAGTTGGCTTGAATAAATAGTTGGTTTAACAAACAGTTGTTTTGGTGATGTTTTGATTAAATAATCAGTTAATCTTACAATGGAAATAATATAATATATAATTAATTAATAAATTGTGAAACTGATGTACCATTGTTTTAATACCAATTTTTTAATTAACAATCGTTTAATAATAGTTGTTTTATTGACATATAGTTGTTTTAACTGAAAAGTAAAAAATATAGAAAAGGAATATTTAGATAAAAATATTAAAAAAATTAAAAAAATATATATATATATATATATTTTAAAATTATTCTTTTTTACAGAAGAAATAAATAAAAAAACGAAAATTAAAATTTAAATATAAAAAATAAAAATAAAATACATCAAAATAGTGGATAATGAATAGTAAATAGTGGGATGGTAAATTTGAGAATAAAAAAAGGATGAGTTTCTCACTAATAAAGAAAAAGGAACTCGACCCATCCTTATTAAAATAATGTTAGAGGGGGTTCTCGCTAATAATAAAATTGGACTTTTGGTGATATGACAAGCTATCCTTTTCCTTTTTGTTTGGTTAATAAGTACAGCTATCCCTTCTTTTAAATATTTTTATATATAATCTATGTAATTCTGTTATTTATCGTACCAAATCATATAATCAGTTCGGTAAGCGATATGAAACGTTGGCGTACCTAAATTTCGGTTCGGTTTTGCCGATTTAACATCCCTAAATTTACCTTTGGAGGAGTATTTTCGTAAGATAATACATAGTTGACGGGGTGGTTGTAATTACCCAAAGATGAGGAGGATTTTCGTAATTTAACCATAACTTAGGAGGTGGGCCGTAATTTGGCACTATTATTATTATTATTATTATTATTATTATTATTATTATTATTATTATTATTATTATTATTATTATTATTATTATTATTATTATTATTATTATTATTATTATTATTATTATTATTATTATTATTATTATTATTAATATTATTATTATTATTATTATTATTATTATTATTATTATTATTATTATTATTATTATTATTATTATTATTATTATTATTATTATTATTATTATTATTATTATTATTATTATTATTATTATTATTATTATTATTATTATTATTATTATTATTATTATTATTATTATTATTATTATTATTATTATTATTATTATTATTATTA
The DNA here is from genome assembly GCF_056151865.1 of Erythranthe guttata. Classification (NCBI taxonomy): domain Eukaryota; kingdom Viridiplantae; phylum Streptophyta; class Magnoliopsida; order Lamiales; family Phrymaceae; genus Erythranthe; species Erythranthe guttata. The sequence continues at coordinate 6,771,378 of NC_142533.1, read as the reverse complement.
TTATTATTATTATTATTATTATTATTATTATTATGCGTTTGTGCGTCCACAATAATGTTGTTCTTGCTTTCACATGTTTCGAATGCACGATCTCTTCTGTGTTTCGGTCCAAAACAACAATATCCAGTATTGTTGCCCTTGTGTTTTAGATTGCTCAAGGTACTAGATGCACTTGTGATCCGCTTCTACGAGTTCCCACATCAACTACTTGCATTAGTTCACTTGACGTATCTTTCCATCACGTGTGATAGAGAGCTCCCCAACTCCACATCCACACTTTGTAACCTCGAGGTATTGATTTTCACTCGACATCATAACATCAAATTGTCGAATAATGGTCCAGTGTATCTGCCTATAGATATCTAGAACATGCATAAACTAAGGCAACTTTGTTGCAAGGCTTCGACCTCCCACCTCCTCCGGATGATTCTCATCTTGAGAATCTTATAACAGTTTCAGGTGTGAGTATTCACAGTTGTACCGTAGAAGTGCTTTCAAGAATCCCCAAGCTAACGAGAATAGCCGTTCAAATTGAGTCATTCAAATGCGTTGTTGTAAATCCTAATTTGAGCTCTCAAATTGTTCGTTCGGTTTCGAACTGTCCTAGGAACATTATGAAGATAAGCCTGAGTGGATGTGGATTTCCTTGGGAGAATATGGAAGTGATTGCATCATTACCGGAGCTTAGAGTGCTCAAACTGCGATGGTATGCCTTTTGCGGCCCTCTGTGGAAAACCAGCACAGGACAGTTCCCCAAGTTGGAGTTCTTGCTGCTGGAAGACTTGGATATAGAGAACTTGGAATTTGACAGTCAATACTTTAGGTGGGTGATTGTTAGGCATTGCTATAAATTGAAAAACATCTCGAATCAATTCGACTACACCAATCTACTAGAGGTAGATGATTGCAGCACATCCTTTATGAAGAAAATGCGCGAGTGGGGACCCGTTGTAGGTGCAGAAGTTAAAATACGTTCTTCAGTTACGGATCTATAAAGGTAATTAATGGCCGTCAAATCTATTTGAAATTTTTTAGGGTCGAAGAATCTAATATTTAGATGATCATATCCTAGCTTAGCAATTTTGACTATGTCTTTCTCTTTTTGTCCACACGAAAATACTCTATTATAAAAAAGAGTATTGGCCTTTATACTAATTTTTCTTAGTTTAGAAAACTAGCAAAAACTATTGCATTCTATTTCACTGACCTGCAGTCTCTGTAAAGTGTTTCGAACCATTGAGCCTCTGAAACTCGAAAGAACAAAGATGTATACTCTAAAGAATGATACCAAAAAAATCAGTGGCGTTTTAGTTAATATTGTATTTTTCATCCTATAATCATTTTTCAGTTCATTAACCATTATATATCTACCATATCAATTCTATGTTGATTTTCAACTTAGTTGCACGGTGAATTTTGCCTTTTCGTTAGTGAATTTTTGGTAAGCTTGACCCTTGAAAACGTTGAAGAGAGGTTTTGATTGATTTTCATTTATCTGTGTGTACAGGATTATAATAAATTCCAAATGGCTCATCGTGTGTTGCTTGGCGATTGAAATGCCTCAACTATTCAAATGAAGATGAAGATTCCTATTGGCCAAGTGTGGCAAAATTTCAAAGCTTTTATAAAACTGTTTATGATTTGATATTTTCCTGTTTTTGTAAACCCTTTTTTTTTTCGGTGATCATTGAAACTTATGTTTTTGGATATTTTCGTGATATGTTCGTGAGGTCATTCATGTAACGTAAAAGCTATTTAATTTTTTACTTTTGCAATGGGTGGAAATAAAAAATAAAAAAAAAGTTTGATGGATTCGATTCTATCAAATTGTTGTTGAATGTGAAATGTACCTCCGTGTAAGTTGTGGGAAAATTACTGTTTTTATATCCCTAAATTTTACCACTAAAACGATTTATGTCCTCAAACTTTTTCATCCACGAAATATGTCATCAAACTTGCAACTTTTTAACAATTTACGTTCTGCCGTCAACCTGGACAGAAATATCACGTGTGGCGCACATGATGTTGATTTGGCTGTTAAATGCCGATCTGGCTGACACCACGAGATGATGTGGCTGAAAAGAATGACATGGAATGACATGTTATCTCCCTCTATTTCAATTTTAAAATTCCCAATTTGTCATTAAAATCCCCAATTTCTCATTCTCCTATTTCATTGAACTGAATGCAGAAACCCTAACCCCGAAACTGTACTCATATTCTACACTACAACATACAATTTAATTGAAATCGAAACTACCACCTCCCAAATTCCCAAAACGAAGTTCAAAGAAATCAACTTTGAAGAAACTTACCAAAATCAATAATTGTTGCTCTATTTTGATGTCCCAGCTCCACTAATATTTGAAATTTGCGAAATTATGGTTTGGCAATATTGTTGATGCGGAATTTCACCTCAATCCGATGCTTCGTACGAAGGATTTAGGAGGTAGAGTTTATGCGCATTCGATTCAATGAAATAGGGGGAATGAAAAATTGAGAATTTTAAAATTGAAATAGAGGGAAAGAACCACATGTCACTCGATGGCATTTTTTTGCTAGATCATCTCAGTGTATAAGCCATGTCGGCATTTAACGGCCAGATCGACATAACGTGCGCCACACACGATATTTCCGTCCAAATTAACTGGCGGAGTTGACGGCAGAACATAAATTGTTCAAAAGTGGCAAGTTTGAGGACATATTGCGTGGATGAAAAAGTTTGAGGACATAAATAATTTTAATGGTAAAGTATATGGACATAAACTGTAATTTTCCCGTAAGTTGTTAGTGAATACGGTTAAGGTATGAAAGCTCATTTCAAGCTCAAGTTCAACTCGTAACTCGACTAGAACAAAAATTCTAAAATATGTATAAAAGGAAACAGGTTATTCGAGCTTGATTCCTTCGCCAAGGCCTTGATAATCAGACCAAGATATATGCGTGTATATATATGTATTTCCAGAAAGCTTAACAAAATTCGGTTATGCCCCTTCTAGTTTTAAAGATTCTATCTAGAGAATCTTGAATGTGCTATGGATTCGTGCGCTCGATTGACTAGGTAAAGGAAGCAGAGTATAATATCGTTTTGTCAACAAGACCGGGTAGTTTTGTTTGGATATATTTGAAATCAACGACCCTATATTTTATTTTACAAATACTAGTTTCAAAATGCTTAAGGTTTTAATATGACTCGATTGATCGCATCCGATTGAGCTAACATTTATTCTGAGAGTCTTTCAGGGAATAGTGAATCATCGAAGAGAGGTTTTTAATAGATTTTATTCATCTGTGTACACGAAGTGAAGAGAATAAAAATAAATTCCATGATTTGTTCGTGAGGCCATTCTTGTAATGAATGTAGAGCTTATTGCATTTACTACCCCTGTAAAATTTGTAATTGCGCGAATTCCCCATGTCATAAAAAAATTAGCAAACAACTCCTATCCTTATTTTTAAGATGTATACTCGACTCATTTAACTTTTGGCCGTTGACCAGCTGTGAAAAAGACAAAAATACCCGAGTAGGTTAAGCCACGGATTTTTGCTAAAAATAAAAGTAATTTACGATTATTTTTTATTCACTACCACGTGCCACACCCATCAATCACGAAAACAATAAAATTCTTTATAAAATATTTTAATTTCAAAATGCAAAAAATAGATATTAAATATAAATAAATCAAAAAAAAAGGCAAATGGAAAAATAGTTGAATTTTAGCAAACAATATGCAAATATATGTTAAATATAAAAAAGAAAAAGAAAATGGCATATCACCATCATCACCTCTGCTCCGCCGCGGCCGCACCACCACCACCATCATAGGCGTAGAACCAAATCCCCCACGCCGCCTCTGCTCCAACCCTATTCCGAACAACCCATCTCCGTCATCCAAATTGATTCGATTGATAATTTAATCGAAGATGAATGTTGGCGGCGGGACAGGGTAGAGTGAGAATTTTAATTAAGTTCTGTCAAATTGTAATTTAATCCCTCAAACTTCTTCAATGTTTTCACAAATTCAATTTAGTCCTATAACTTTAAAAAATTTCAATTTAAGGACTGGGCTTTTCTTATATCAACAAAGATGAATGTGGGGTTGGGAAGGGAGATTGCTGTTGGCGGCGGGACAATACAGCCCCTCTCAAAGGCACTATATTTTAGTTACTTAATGTTGCCTCAATATCTAAAGGCAAGCTTATTCTATATAGGTGTGTTCCCAAAACATTATGGTATTTCTCGATCCAAGCTCATCAAATTATGGCTTTCTGAGGACTTAGTCATTCATGGTTATGACAAAGAAAAAACTGACGGAGATGACTTGGATCTACTTATTCGCCATACTGTTGTTTTGGGAGAAAGCAAACATCTGTGGATTCTTGGTCAACTAAGAGTTGCAGATTGCATTTCACTTTTCGGAGTCTATGTGTTAATGAAGCTAAGAGTGAAAAGTTTTTCCATATCCTGAAAAAGTACACCGATTGTGAGCCAGAGAATATCCACAGCCAGCAGCGTTTGTCCGTGCACAATAATGTTTCTTGCTTTCACACAAGTTCATGAATGGATGGAATCAATTCCGAATGCACGATCACTTCTTTGTTACGGTCCAAAACAACAATATCCAGTCTTGTTGCCCTTATGTTTAAGATTGCTCAAGATACTAGATGCACTTGCGATCCGCTTCTACGAGTTCCCACATCAAGTTCTTGCATTAATTCACTTAAGGTATTTTGCCATCACGTGTGACAGAGACCTCCCAGCTCTATATCAAGACTTTGGAACCTCGAAATCTTGATTTTGGGTCAACATCATAACATAAAATTGTGGAATAATGGTCCAGTTTATTTGTCGAGACTCATTCGGTGGTGTCCAAAAAAGGATCAAGGATCTTAAGGAGGGAATCGTGAAGTTGAAAAAATAGGTTCTTACGGCTGATGTGAGTTCTAAAATCAGTATTATGTCTAGTGAACTGGAGGAATTACTAGACAAAGAGGAGATGATGTGGAGACAACGCGCTAAACTCCATTGGATGAGAGAAGGCGATAAAAATACAAAAATAATACATGCTAAAGCCTCTTCCAGACGAAAAAAGAACACCATTGTGGGTATGTACGATGCTAATGGAACATGGTGTGAGGAAAAAACAGACCTTGAAAACATTGTTTCCGAGCATATGAAGTGGTTCATTATATGAAGAGGAGTAAAGCTGAACACATGGCCGTTAAATTGGATATGAGTAAAGCTTATGATAGAATCGAGTGGAATTTCTTTCGTCGAGTAATGCTCAGGCTTGGGTTCAAAAGTGAGTTTGTTGAGTTGGTTATGCTATATGTGTCTCCACGGTCACTTATTCTTTTGTACTAAATGGAGTGTCTTTTGGCTTTCTTAAACCAGAGAGGGGATTACGTCAGGGTGACCCAATTTCACCCTATCTCTTTCTATTTTGTACGGAGGCATTAAGTTCTTTGATTAAAAGAGAAGAACATCGTGAAAATATTGCGGGTTTGTCGGTTTGTGCTTGAGCTCCCCGGGTATCTCACTTACTTTTTGCCGATGACACTATGATTTTTTGTAATGCTAATGTTACTTCGGCTGAATGTATTAAAAAGATTTTGCAAATATACGAAGAGGCCTCTGGCTAGAAGGTGGTTGATTCGCTTTTAGCAAGACGACTAGTACAAATAATATTTCTTTGATTCGCTCGATAATTCCCATGGAGGTGGTTGATAAACACGATAAATATTTAGGCCTCCCTTCCGCTTTAGGAAAATCAAAACGGGAAGCTTTCACCTATCTTTGTGATCGAGTGTGTCAACGGCTTCAAGGATGGAAAGAAAAGTGGTTTTCTAGGGGGGGGGGGGGGGGGGGTGAAGAAACTTATAAAGTCGGTGATTCAAGCTATTCCATTCTATGCAATGAGTTGTTTTCGTCTCCCAAGGTAAGAAACTTATAAAGTCGGTGATTCAAGCTATTCCATTCTATGCAATGAGTTGTTTTCGTCTCCCAAGGTACTTTACGGAAGAAATTGAGAAGCTTATGAGTAAGTTTTGGTGGGAAAATAATAATGGAAAGGGAATTGGGGGAAAATAATAATGTAACAGCAAGGAGTTTGGGGGCCTTGGTTTTCGGTATTTACATGCTTTCAATACGGCCCTCCTTGCGAAACAGGTATGGCGCTTATTGGACTCCCCACACAGCTTATTGGCAACAATTTTCAAGGCTAGATATTATCCTCACTCGAGTATTCTGGACTCATCTCTGGGGTCGAATCCATCTTACACTTGGCGAAGTATTTGGGGAGCGATTAATCCGGTAGAGAAAGGTGCTCGGTGGAGGATCAGATCGAATGGGGCAAGTGTGAACATATGGGGGAGTAAATGGCTCCCTAAGGAACGAACGTTCAAAATTTTCTCCCCACGAGGTCATTGGCAGTTACAAATGAAGGTACAAAATCTTATCGATGGTGATACTGGTCAATGGAATTTATATATGATTAATTCCATTTTCAATGTCGATGATCAAAAGTGCATATTGTCCATACCACTGGGAATGTCGACAAATGAAGACCGCCTTATTTGGCATATAACAAGAACGGTTTATTTTCCGTCCGTAGTGCCTACCACTTTGCTGTTAAAGTTGAGAAAGAAAAGGTTGGTCTTACTTCAGCAAATTGCTCCTCCTTGGCTCCTTTGATTTCATGGAAATGGTTATGGAACTTGAATCTGCCAAATAAAGTTAAGATCTTCTTTTGGCGATGTTGCAAGAACCTTCTACCCACTCGACAAAATCTTGTAAATAGACAAGTCTTTGATGATACCCTATGCGAAATATGTGGTGTAGGTGAAGAAGATGTCATTAACAACCTATCTTTATCTACTTTTTTTGGTTTGACGATCGTGGATTAATGAGTATAGTATAGTGTAATATATATGTTTTATCGTCTCATATTTTCTCAAGGCTTTCACACATATATAAAAGAGCAGTACGTGGGACGAGTTTTGGTGTGCCTTTTAACGAGAGAAATTTTTCAAATAATATATTTCTGCTATCGTTTATATTTTGTTCCAGACATGAAGTTTATCCCGTAAGATTAAAGAGCTTAAAAGATCTCGGGAGGAGGTCGACCTGCCAACTGAAAGAATTCAACGTTGAAGGGAGCTTAACCATACGGAGTGGTGGATATACTGCAAGTTGAAGATCACAATTTCGAGTATCATAGAAGAACGTTGTCAACAAAGAAGGGATCTTTACTTTTGAATAAGTCCAATTATTGTGCTCGTAAAACTAAAATCAGTAAATTCTTATTTGCAGGCCCCCCCTTGGATTATGATACATTTGTATCTGAATCACGTAAGATATTGTATCTCATTTTCAGTCTACTTTACAAACTGTTACATGACTTAGAGTAATAGTATCGAAAAACTGAATCATACACAAATAATAAGAGTTAATTGCACATAACCCCATGTGTAATCTCTAATTGCTGAAAACCCCCTTGTGTTCAAAAAATAGCAAGAACCCCATATGTTATATTTTACAAAGCACACTGCCTCTTTTTTCCTTTTTACCCACTTAGATGAAATGACAAAATTACCCTGCATTTTTCAAAATACAACAAAATAAAAATATTCAATCAAAAAAATAAAATATTGAATCCCTTAAAAAAACAAAAATAAATTTGAAAACAAAATCCCAAAAGAAAAAAAAAAAAAAAAAGTGAGAATACAGTTGCTTCATCTTCCCAGTCAAACCAACACACCACCCACTCTCTTCTGTCACCCCTACCCCCACTCCCAAACCCGAACCCAAACAACTTTCTATCAAATTCCTCTAATGGTGCATCAATCACCGCACACATCGGAGAGCTACTGTCTACCAGCAATTTAAAAGATCCGCGGCGGCACGGTGGTGGATATGGACGTTGTGAGGGAGGTGGTTATGGGTACGATGGTAACACGTGGCTCTCTTCCAATGACGTTTTCCGATGAGGAAGACACCGGAGATGGTGTGAAGATGGTTTTTGGCGGGAGTGACGTTTGTGGTTTGATTTGGGAAGATGGCCTTTTTTGAAATGGGAAGGATTGAATTGCAAATTTTGAAAACTTCATTTTGGGGCATATAGAATTTCTGGTGACTTTGTAATTTTGAAATTTATAATTTAAAAGCTAGTTTTGTCTTTTTTGATCAAAAATACACTCTCAGTCGCACAATCCGCACGTGTAGCACACAATAAGCTCTTAGAGACCTTATTGTCTTTGATTAATGGGATAATTAGTGAAAACCCCCCAATTCATTTACTTATATTAAGGTGGATATAACCTCCTTTTCATTATTAGTGAAAACCCCCCACCTTATATTAAATAATTGTTTTTTAATTAATATTGTTTTTGACATTACTAATATACCTAATTTGCCCTATTATATCTAAAATAACCAAACCTATTTCACGTTATCTCTATTTTCTTATTCTTCTCTCTCTTTTCTCTCTACATATCGGCGCCTCCAACTCTCTTCCATCTGTGTTCTGCCACCGCCTCCAACCCTCTTCCGTCTTTGCGCCGCCATCGTTACTCTCTTCTCCCAACGGCGTTTCTCCCTCCACCAACGCGAAAAGAAGACGATCTTCACCCCTGGGATTCTCTCGTCAAGAACGACGTTAGGGTTTTCGCTAGGGAGAAAGACGAGATTATGCAGCGGCGCTAGGGTTGATATTGCGTCTGAGATTTCAATACAGACCACCGCCACATTGTTTCATTGTTGTTGTTCTTCTTCTTCGTCTCTGATTTTTTGGAACCCAATTCTCGAATCTTAATTTTCTTAATTGGAGTTTTGGTTGAATTCTTATACAGAAGGCTAATTTTGTGTTCAATCAATAGTATAATGGACGTTTGTTTTTGTTGAAATTGTGTGGTGTTATTTACAGATTTATAGATATTTTCGTACATCAATATAGTTGTTTTCGTACAACAATATAGTTGTTTTCGTACAACAATATAGTTGTTTTCGTACAGCAATATAGTTGTTTTCGTCCAGCAATATAGTTGTTTTCGTACAGCAATATAGTTGTTTTCGTGCAGCAATATAGTTGTTTTTATTACTTTTTAGTTGAATGTAATAGTTGATTTAACAAATAGTTGATTTTGATAAATGAGAGTTGCTGGAGATATATAGTTGTTTTAATCATATTTTTTTAATAACAGTTGTTTTAATAATAGTTGTTTTATTGAAATACAGTTGTTTTAACTGAAGACAAAAAAATATAATAAAAAAATATAATAAAAAAGTTAAAAAAATATTTTTTTTAAATAAGAAATAAATAAAAAAAAACGAAAATTAAAATTAAAATACAAAAAAATAAAAAAATAAAAGTGTATCAAAGTAGTGTATAATAGGTAGTAAATCGAGGAAGGGTAAATTTGAATAAAAAAATGATGGGTCTCTCACTAATAAATGAAAAGGAGCTAGATCTATCCTCATTAAAATAAAGCTAGAGGGGGTTCTCACTAATAGTCCCTTGATTAATTTTGTAGGGAGTTTCTTGCCAATTTTTTTAACACGAGTACTTTTTCAGCAATACAAGAGTATACAGGAGTGGTTTTTGCTAAAAACCCCCAAATAATAATAATTGAACGGAAACAAAACTGACGACACCAATTTGTAAGTGTCAGGCAACAAATGAATATTAAATCGAAAGATTCTTCTTGGTCATCAGCTATTGTCATTACACAGCTGTGATGCTAATTGTTAAATCCCAAAAAAAGTGGTCGTTGTTTTTAAGAAAGACCATTTCAACCCCAAAAATTTAGTAGTATATTTCTTGCAAATGATATCAATATTGAGCCTTAGTACGTTTTGGAGAAAATATATATTTCATATAAATACATTAGAAAATAAAGAGAAATCAACAATTTTTTATATTTGAACAAAAATAATGCAAATATTAGTACAAAATGTCAAAATGTCAAAATATTAGTATATTCCTTTCCTTTTATTTTTCTTTTTCAAGAGAAGAGCCAAAATGTCAAACTCCAAAAGTGATCCCATATGAACTGCAAACCTTAGTACTTCTTTTCTGCAAATCTTAACAAAGTGAAACTTATTAGTACTTTCTCTCTCACACACACACACACTGACACACACAGAGAGGGAGAGAGAAAGAGAGGTGTTAGTACGAAATGGGTTCTTGTGCTGCTTTAATCTCCCTTCATCAGACACTGAATCGCATTTCCGAATCCGATGATTTTCTTTCCCTAACAGACAAGCAGTGTATCCTTGATGAAATGGATTCAGTTCTCGATAAAATGGAGGAGCTTCCCAGCAGCAGGATAGTTGATGCGGCAGCTTATGAAAGACGAGTCGTAGACGCTCTCCTAATATTCCAACGTCTTATCGATTCCCACTTGTCTGATCGAGATCATGATGAGATCCGTTTTGCTTTGTCGCTCTCCCATCAACTGCAAATAGTCAAAGAAGAAATTACTTCGTTTCTCACAGCAACCGACGTAAAAGAAGAAGAAGAAGAAGAAGAACAACAACAACAACAACAACAACTCTGCAGCAGTAGGAGGTATTCTAATTTTGCTTCTTCAGATTATAGTACTTGGAATCAACAACAGAATCTTCTGGTGGGATTGGATGACCAAATTACAGCACTTAAACAATTGATTTTCGATCCCGATTACTATTACTTAGTTATATCAGTTGTGGGCATGACCGGAATCGGTAAGACTAGTCTTGTTAAACAAGTTTACAACGATCCACTTGTTATAAAAGAGTTCGATACTCGTTTATTTCTGCACATCGGCCCAGACTACACTCGATCGGAAGATATTGTGCTGCGTGTTCTCGATGAACTTGGCGTCATCGTCCCTTCTGATAAACTAGACACGGATTGTTTGCAGAAGCAATTGTCGGAGGCTTTATCTACTCAAAAGTATCTAGTTGTCTTAGACGATGTATGGGCTGATCTAATCCTTCCTGATTTTCAAGAAAACAGAAAAAAAAGTTTGATCATCATCATATCTCAGATCCAAAGAACTTATGACTACATTTATACGCAAAAGTTTATTATATTACCATTTCTCAACGACGACGACAGTTGGAAACTACTTCATCAGACGGCATTTAGTAATAGAGAGGAGAAGTGCAGTCGAGAACTTGAGAAAATTGGGAAGAAGATTGCCAAGAACTGTGAAGGACTCCCTGCAGCAATTATACAGGTTGGACAGAATCTACGTGGAAAATCTTTTGAAGAATGGAAGACATTATCAGAAAAAGAAGATCCACTCGTCATCACAAGATATGACAATACGCCACTCTCAAAGGCACTATTTTTTAGTTACATGATGGTGCCTTGGGATCTAAAGCCATTCTTTCTATATATGGGTGTGTTCCCAAAACATTATGGGATTTCTCGATCAAAAATCATCAAATTATGGCTCTCAGAGGGCTTTGTGGGCTTTCTGGAGACAGAACCAGAGATAGAAGAAGTTATGGGATACATCTTGGATCTACTTATTAAGCAAAGTGTTGTTTTGAAAGAAAAACATGCCTCTGTCAATATGTATAGGTGTAAGGACTGTAGGCTGCATTTCACCTTTCGAAGTCTATGTGTTAGTGAAGCTAAAAGTGAAAAGTTTTTCCATATCGTGAAAAAATACACCGATTGTACTCCGGAGAACATTAGAAGACAACAACGTTTGTGCATCCACAATAATGTTGTTCTTGCTTTCACACAAGTTCATGAATGGATGGAATCAGTTCCGAATGCACGATCTCTTCTTTGTTTCGGTCCAAAACAACAATATCCTGTATTGTTGCCCTTTTGTTTTAGATTGCTCAAGGTACTAGATGCACTTGCGATCCGCTTCTACGAGTTCCCACATCAACTACTTGCATTAGTTCACTTGACGTATCTTTCCATCACGTGTGATAGAGAGCTCCCCAACTCCATATCCACACTTTTGAGCCTCGAGGTATTGATTTTCACTCGGCATCATAACATCAAATTGTTGAATAATGGTCCAGTTTATCTGCCTATAGATATTTGGAACATGCATAAACTGAAGCAACTTTATTGCAAGGGCTTCGACCTCCCACCTCCTCCAGATGATTCTCATCTTGAGAATCTTATAACAGTTTCAGGTGTGAGTGTTCACAGTTGTACCGTAGAAGTGCTTTCAAGAATCCCCAATCTAACGAGAATAGCCGTTCAAATTGAGTCAGCACACGACTCAACCGAAACCTTTAGTTTTTTCGGCCATTTAGCCTCTGTCTATGAGCAATTTGAGTCATTCAAATGCGTTGTTGTAAATCCTAATCTGAGCTCTCAAATTGTTCGTTCAGTATCGAACTTTCCTATGAACATTATGAAGATAAGCCTGAGTGGATGTGGATTGCCTTGGGAGAATATGGAAGTGATTGCATCATTACCGGAGCTTAGAGTGCTCAAACTGCGATGGTATGCCTTTTGCGGCCCTCTGTGGAAAACCAGCACAGGACAGTTCCCCAAGTTGGAGTTCTTGCTGCTGGAAGACTTGGATATAGAGAACTTGGAATTTAACCGTCGATATTTAAGGTGGGTGATTGTTAGGCATTGCTATAAATTGGAAAACATCTCGAATCAATTCAAGAACATCGAACTACTAGAGGTAGATGATTGCTGCCCATCCTTTATGAAGAAAATGCGTGAGTGGCGATCCTTATTTGGTGCAGAAGCTAAAATACGTTCTTCAAGTACGGATCTATAAAGGTAATTAATGGTCGTCAAATCTATGTGAATTTTTTTAGGGTCAATTCAATGATACACTTGAAGAATCTAATATTTAGATGATCAATCCTATCAATTTGCCCAACTTTGACTAGGACTATATTTCTCTTTCTTTTTTGGTGAACACCAAAATACTCTATTATAAAAAAGAGCATTGTCCTTTATAATAAATTTTCTTAGTTTAGAAAACTAGTGAAAACTATTGCATTCTATTTCACTGACCTGCAGTCTCCTCAAAGTGTTTTGAACTATTGAGCCCCTGAAACTCGAAAGAACGAAGATGTATACTCTAAAGAGCGATACGAAAAAATCAGTGGCGTTTTATTATTTTTATCTTTACTCGTTACCAAATATAACAACACTTCTTGTTTTTATCTTTACATGAAATAAGAAAAACATTAAACCATATAATATTGTATCTTTCATCCTATAATTATTTTTGCACGGTGAATTTTGCTTTTTGTCTGTGAATTTTGGTAAGCTTGATCCTTGAAAACGTTGAAGAGAGGTTTTGATTGATTTTTTTTTTATCTGTGTGTACAGAATTATAATAAATTCCAAATGACTAATCGTGTGTTGCTCCGCGATTGAAATGCCTCAACTATTCAAATGAAGATGAGGATTCATATTCGGCAAGTGTGGCAAAATTTCAAAGCTTTCATAAAACTATTTATGATTTGATATTTTCCTGTTTTTGTAAACTTTTTTTTTTTTTTTTTGAAACTTATGTTTTGCATATTTTCTTGATTTATTCGTGAGGCCATTCTTGTAATGTAAAAGGTAATTAATTTTACATAATTTTTACTTTTGCAATGGCTGGAAATAAAAAAAAGTTTGATGGATTCGATTCTATCAAATGATTGTTGAATGTGAAATGTACCTCCATGTAAGTTGTTAGTGAATATGGTTAAGGTATATGAAGCTCATTTCAACTCGTGACTCGACTTGAACAAAAATTCTAAAATATGTATAAAAAGAATTAGGTTATTCGAGCTTGATCCCTCATATAATAATCTGATTCATCTATTGACCATGTTCTCCATTTCCTTTCGTTAACTCTTTCGTTTACTGTACGACATCTAACTTCTGTTTGATTCTCCTCTACCATTTTACAAAGCTCCATTTTCCATTCTTGCTAAATTTATATCGCGAGTAGAAGAAAAAAATCCACATAGCTTCAACTATATAATTAACTTGCCACTCATGATTATATTTTGAGTTGGAAAATAAAGAATGAACAGGGAAGTATATATATATCCGGCGCTCATTCTGGCGGTTTTATATTGAGTTCTCCACTTGTTAATTACAATCATTTGTTTTTATTTCATTCATTACTTAATTAATTTGTTGAGCTAAATACCTAACACATAAGTGCACGTATAGCAAATAAGTAGTAAAAGTGGACTTGTGAGAGTCGGATGTCGATCCCACAGGGAATACTTAAATTACCTAATCCTAAGTACCAAATTCTAACAATTATGATTTTTATCCAGCCTACGCAAAGTTGTCAAATTTAATCAACTAAACAATTAAACTAATTAAGAAAATAAATAATCATGAGAAAATATCAATATAAAAACGAATCTAGGATTTTATCTTCCCCCTATGCGATAATTCTTCACCTAGTTAATCCTCTATCATGCAAGTTATAATTCCTAATTATTAACCCGAGACACGAAATTACTCATAACCCGTTGTCGCGTGTATTATGAGTTTATTATCTATTATCGATTCACTATATGTCTATGCAAACCAATTATGAATAAAACATTAACTAACAAGTCTCGTAAACGGCTACCTAAGGTGATATTTGTATGTCTACGACACCACTTGAAATTGACACACTCATCCGATGAAAACTACTCGAATGCTCTCCTATCCTTGTTTTAATTATTAAAACGATCTGTCAATTCAATTCTAACAATAACATATAGCAACATAAATTAGCTAGGTTCATGCGCTAAATAAGATCAAATAGAAGAAATAATCACGGAATTTAAACTTGAATAATATTAGAAAAATAGGTTCGAATCACCACATAGGGTTCCAATAAAATCCTAGATTAAAAACTTAGCTACTCATGTTCTCTACGAAAAGCATAATAAAAATACGAAAAATCATAAAAGTTGAAAATAAAAGTAAAGGGAGAACTATGATGAAGATTCGTCGAGTCTTTGTCTTCGTTGCTCCGTTCTCTTGCTCCTAGATTCCGTGTAAAAGGATAAGACCCAACTTGTGTGCTTCACTTGGCCTTATATAGGGTGTAAAAATACAAGAAAGCAGTTTCCTTGTGTAATTAAACTTCCCTCACTGCGCCTCTTCGTGATCTCGGACGGCCGCACCAGATTTAGTGCTGAAACTCGGACGGCCGTCCGGGCTTCAAATCTTTGATTTTTTTATTTTTTTACTTTTTGCCCATTTTTCTCCGAAATTACAGTTTTTACCCCATAATTTTCGAATTCTTCAATTTGTAGCTAAAATACAAATAATCAACATTTTAAGCACCAATTATCGTTAAAACACACTAAAAGCTCCAATTAAATGGTACGATTAAGTGTAAAAATATACACTTAACACACCCCCAAACATGCCCATTCCTGAGAATTCGGGGGCCCGATGCGAGGTTTAAGGAACAACTAAAAACAGGGGCCCCTATTTGTTAAAATA
This sequence comes from Erythranthe guttata, assembly GCF_056151865.1. NCBI lineage: Eukaryota > Viridiplantae > Streptophyta > Magnoliopsida > Lamiales > Phrymaceae > Erythranthe > Erythranthe guttata. The sequence continues at coordinate 6,755,941 of NC_142533.1, read as the reverse complement.
TTTTTTATAGGGTATATTAGAACTACCCCTGAGTTATGGTCAATTTACGAAAAAACCCCTCTTGTTTGGATAATTAAATCTACCCCCTCAACTATGTTTTTTTCTCACATCTCCACCCTTAAGGTGTCAAATTCAACATAATCATCTAGATTTCGTGGAATGTGCTATCATTTGTACTCGTTTTGTGTAAAAATACAGTTTCTGATGCACCACAATCTGATATATATACAAGCGAAAAAACACATATTATGATCATCTTGCTTCAAAATGTGGAGTTCAAATGGGATAAAACGGATAAAAAAAGTGATAATATTCCATATAATCTCGAAAATTCCACTAAATTTGAAACCGCAAGGGTAGACGTGTAAAAAGATTTATAGTTGAGGTGGGTGGTTGTAATTACCCAAACAAGAGGGGTAATTTAACCATACCTCAGGGGGGCCAAATTTTAGCAAATAAAATAAATATTTTAACCATATCTATATATAAAATAAATAATATAACCATACCTCAGGGGTAATTTAACCATATCTATATATATATTTTTAAATAAGTACTAATATATAAAGTGTAAATAAAATAATTTGGGGGCCCCAAATTTTAGCAAAAAATTGGGGGCCCTAGGTGACCGCCTACTTCGTCTCCCTTCAGAATCGGCACTGCCCCCAAACTTGAACTTTTGCTTGTTCTCAAGTAAAATCAACTTATAAGCAAAAACTCACTACCGCATCTTATCACATAGATTAATGACCAACTTCATGTTTTCAGAACTTGTAATTATAATGAAAATTCTTAGGCATTCGCAAGCTCAAAATTCAAAAGCACTTAGTCACTTACCAAAGCCAAAAACCACAAATCATACAATTGCTTCAAGCATCCAATATTTGCAAATTAGAGATAGAAAGAACTTATACTTACATGCATATATTTGACTCCAAATACTCCCCAAATTATTCTACTCAACTAATATTAAACATTAAGCTATTGGGATCATTGGGATTTTGTGGGAAAAATTACAGTTTATGTCCCTAAACTTTACCACTAAAACGATTTATGTCCTCAAACATTTCAATCCACGAAATATGTCCTCAAACTTGCCACTTTTGATCACTTTATGTTCTGCCGTTAACGTCGGCAGCTAACTTCGACGGAAATAGCACGCGTGGCTCACGTGACGTCTATGTGGCCGTTGAATGTCGATCTACAACATTCAGTGCCTACTTGGTCGACGAAACGTGATGTGGAGCGACACGTCATTCTCCTACCCTCTACTATTCTAAAATCCATAATTCTCTATATCCCCAATGAACCTGTAAATTCAATCCCTAAAACCCCATTTTGAATCCTTCAATTGAGGTGAAATTCAAAAATAGCAGAATCGTCTGTAAATCCATGGCCATTTTTCGTGGTGTTTTACCAGCAAAATAGCCCAATAAACAAATGCCGAATATTTCCTCAATTTCACTTTCATCTTCAGGCTGAAATATCATGTATTCTTCCACTTCATTGGGGAAGTCGGGGAGCTGGAATCCATTCTTGGGCACTCTATTCTTGGCGAAAAAAAATTATATGCAGCTTTTGCAGGTGCTGCATGTTTTTTTTTTCGGAATTGGTTCAGACATTTTGTCGAACAACTTATGGGCAGGTTCTGAAACTGCTGAGTTGGGTAGAATTTGTGCCATCTTCACCATCCTTGTGCTCGCTTCATCAAGACAACAAAGGGCACAAACATCAGCAAGTGAAGAATCACACGACCCCAACGTTCTAGAGACGGAGTTGGGAGAAGAATTAAAGCTTCCTCTAAAATCTTTTGCACGTGAATCTGCTGTTCTTTGAGAAGTGAAAAACTCTTCAAATGTGTGAATGTTTGGATTTTTTATGGGTTTATGACTTCGATTTTAGTATGGGTTCGAGCAAGAATGCAGATTGGATTGAAAATTTGGGAATGTGAATGAAACGTGATTTGGGATTTGGGATTTGGGAGAGTGAGTTAGAAGAAATTAGTATATTCTTATGCCACGTCAACATTTAATATTCAATATATTATTCCACGTCACATTTAATGGCCACATAGACGTTACGTGAGCCACGCGTGCCATTTCCGTCGAAGTTAGCTGCCGACGTTAACGGCAGAACATAAAGTGATCAAAAGTGGCAAGTTTGAGGACATATTTCGTGGATTGAAATGTTTGAGGACATAAATCGTTTTAGTGGTAAAATTTAGGGACATAAGCTGTAATTTTCACGGACTTTGTGGCTTTCAATTGTTAGGCTATTTGGTTCGAGGTAGGAAATATGAGTATATTTGGCTATTCTTCTTGAATTGAGGTGATTACGCCGAAATTTGAAATATAGTATTTGACACAATGAAGTCACCTCTAAGGACTTTAATAAACTCGACTCTTAAGAGTTCAAAAGTCTCCACTTTAGCTCTTCAGACAATGGATCGAGCTTTCAAAACAATTCAACAACTAGTCCTTACTTCTCCCTTCTAGTCTCTTCTTCTTCTTTGCTTTTTTTTTTGTTTTTTTTAATATATATATATATTTATATATATATATATATATATATATATATATATATATAGAGAGAGAGAGAGAGAGGTATATATATTTGTCTCTCTCTTTTTTTTTCTTTTTTTAAGAAGAAGGACTTTATAAAAAAATTCGACCGAACTCCAAGGGTTAATTTTTCAAGAATCTCCATCTATTCGACCTTATACACATTGGCTAAAAGAAAGAACACCTTTTCTCCCAGGCTCAAATCAAGTTTCTATGGAAAATTTCGATAAAAAGGTCGGCTTGAAAGGCTCAAACGGTTCAAAGAAGGCCCAAATCATATCCCAAATCACTCACTACCCAATACTTCGTATCATAAATGTCATAAGGTGAGTTTTAAAACCGAACAAAGCATGATCTAGCACAAATAAATTCCAAATTCAACATTAAAACGTTCAACCGAAGCAACGCACAAGGTGTGACTCTTAGCAATAATTCGTTTCTATGTTCCGTTGAATCGAAAGATAAACAAATATCTAATCATTATCAAAACAAAACAAGTAATCTCATCATCAAACATTGATCATCTCTCATTATCATAATTCATCGATGCATCAACCCAAGCAAATTTTTTTTTTAAAGAAAACAATTAATAAAAAGACAACAAAAACATGCAAACTAACAATCAATTAAAGCACAATTAAAACGCACATAAAAGAAAACAAATAATTAACCACACCAGAACTTAAAATTCACATTGCCCTCAATGTGATTCGCACGAAGTTTAAGGATAGAAAACACCTGATTAATTGTTTTGGCCATCGACGGGTTGCTCGCTACCTCCGCCTTGCTCGTGAGCATCACCATCCTCCTCTTCCTCAAATAGCTCGGGTACCGGCTCAAGAATCGGTGCGGGCAACGGTTCCAGTTCGGCGCACTCGGGGGTACCACACGCTAAATGGCGCACATAGCTTGGAGCATCTTCCCCGACCACCGTTGAAGGGATTCGATTGTGCTAACTTTGTGCTCCACCGTGGCTAAACGATTTCGAGTAATAGCCAACTCCCGCTCCATTCGCCTTTGAAAACGGTGGTCCGAACTTGTGCTTGGACCCTGGGGTGGAGCGATTTGTTGGCCATCGACAGGTTGCTCGCCACCATAGATGGGCGCCTTGAATTGTCGGGCCGCAAGGTTACTTATCGGCTTCCGGATTTGTGTGTCAATATCCGTCGTTTTGGTTGGAACCTTTGCTTTCTTGCATAAGTCGGTAACGAGGCAAGGGAAATAAAGCCCTTTGGAGTTGTTGGTCATGGAGATCCAAAAGCGATCGGATAATATTTCTCAAATGTTGATCGGTGTTCCCTTTAAAATGTAATATGCAAGAGCACACCTTTCATGGTTCATTTGAGTCCATGATCGAGTGGGGATGAGATTAGCGCATATGAAAGTAAGGCACGCCTTGCCTATTTGGTGGATGCATTTCTACTCCAACTCGTATTCCACATCGTTGGAGAATTCGGACCAAATTGGGGGCCCATCGCATAATACCTCTCCGAGTTGATCTTTTGTTACCTCGAGTTGCATTTATTCCCAATTGAATGCCTCATGTCGGGTGTTGTAGAAGGAGTTGATGGCTTTGGCACTCCAATCTACTCTCTTTCCTCGAACCGTGCTCGTCTTCCTATCCGAAGTTTGGTGGATATGGGTGTTGGCATAGAACTCGCGGACTAAGGACAAATTGATCGAATCCGCCGGTTCTAGCAATGATTGCCACCCTCGTCGCATGAATTCTTGATTCAACGGTTCAAATTGCGGTAAGGTGACCGTATATGCGCGCTCCGTTACGAGTTTCTTCACCGTTTGTTTGTTAAAAAGGGCCTTGGAGCCTTCAACACAAAAGGCATCGTCATCGGGAGTTGGAACTTGGTCGGCTTTCTTTCCCTTCCCCTTGCCCTTCGAGGTGCCTTCTCCGTCATGTCCTATTTTTCCCATGATGTCGAATATGCCTTGTGCAAGGGATTTGAGATGAATTGGTGTGTAAAATTTCCCCCAAACTTGACTCGGGCAAATCGTCGAACACCTTGTGGGCGTTTTTTGTTGAATGAGTGTTTTGAGAAATTGGCACCTTTCTTGAACCCTCCCTGCAAAATCAACAAAAACCCAAAGTGTTTAAGTGTTATGTGTATGTATTTTGTGAATTTAGGAGAAATTTTGCAAGAAAAAGTGAAAATTTTGAAAAGGTGAAGCTAGGGTTCGAATTAGGAGAGAGAGGGAAGAGTTGAGATGTGTGAGAGTGGAGTTGTGTTAACCCCTCTTTAATACGCTCCTGCCTCGTTTCGCGCGGCCATGTGAATAATTGAATTGTTTGCCGCACGGCCGTGCGAATTTCAAAACTGGGGCAATAGCATTCTGTTTCTCGGACGGCCGTCCGAGTTTCCAGTGTTATTTTCATGCAACCGCGCCCCAAGCCAAAACTGGGCAGTAACTTCTCCGATTTTCACACGGACGTGCGAAATGTTAGTTACTTTTTTGCGCGGCCGTGCCCCAACCCAAATTTGTACAGAAGCTCTTCCGATTTTTCACACGGCCGTGTGAAATTCAAGCCTTTTTTGGTGCGGCCGTGTGAAATGCAAAAATTGCATTTTGACCCCTGAAAATAAAAAAAATTGCTTATTTCATTAGTTTGCATGCTTCAAATAAAAAAACAAACAAAAATAAAAACAAAAACTAACAAAAATGAATAAAATAAAAGAAAGATGAAAAAAGAAAAAAAAACGAAATCTCGGGTTGCTTCCTTAGAAGCGCTAAGTTTACAGTCTTCAGCCAGACTTTGTCTGCTTCTTTGTTCAAGCTAACGCGACCGAAGTCACTTGGCGATTGAATTCTCCTCCCCGATAATGCTTGAGGCGTTGCCCATTGACCTTCAAAGATTTTCTGGTTTCGGAATCCAATAACTCGACTGCGCCGTGCGGAAATACTTCGAGTATAGTAAACGGTCCGGACCATCTTGATTTGAGTTTTCCCGGAAACAACTTTAGACGGGAGTTGTAAAGGAGTACCAATTGACCCTTGTAAAATTCTCGATGCAATATCTTGTTATCGTGCCAACGCTTGGTTTTTTCCTTGTACACACGATTGCTTTCATAAGCATTCAATCTCAATTCATCGAGCTCGTTGAGTTGCATCATTCGTTTCTCCTTGCATGCTTCAAGATCGAAATTTAGCTTCTTAATTGCCCAAAACGCATTATGCTCCAATTCAACCGGTAGATGACACGCCTTGCCATAAATCAATCGAAATGGTGTCATCCCAAGTGGAGATTTGTAAGTTGTACGATATGCACAAAGTGCATCGTCTAATTTTCTCGACCAATCCTTCCGGGTAGGACTCACAACTTTTTCGAGGATATTTTTGATTTCACGATTCGTGACCTCGGCTTGCCCGTTCCTCTGTGGGTGGTAGGCCAATGCGACCTTATGCTTTACACCATACTTGGCCAAGAGTGCCTCGAATTGTTTGTTGCAAAAATGAGTGCCTCCATCACTAATAATTGCTCGTGGTGTTCCAAAGCGAGTGAAAATCTGTCTTTTCAAGAAAGCACAAACCACTGCAGAATCATTAGTAGGAAAGGCGGCCGCCTCAACTCATTTAGATACATAATCGACGGCCACTAAGATGTATAGGTTATTGAATGATGGGACAAAAGGCCTCATAAAATCTATTCCCCATACATCAAAGGGATCTACTTCGATCATTGTATTTAATGGGAGTTCGTGCCTCCTAGAAATATTACCTACTCGTTGGCATCTATCGCAACTTGGTACAAAATTATAGCAATCTTTAAACAAAGTTGGCCAAAAGAAACCTGACTGGAGTACTTTTCTCGTTGTTCGCTCACCTCCATAATGCCTCGCATAATCCGAGACATGGCAATGAAAAAGTATATCTCTTTGCTCGCTTTCCGGTACACATCTTCGAATGACTAAATCGCTGCATTGTCTAAACAAAAAGGGTTCTTCCCAAAAGTAGAAATTCACATCGTGTAAAAACTTTTTTCGTTGATGAAAAGTGAGCTCAGGGGGAAGTACATGGCTAACTAAATAGTTCACAAAATCCGTATACCATGGTACTTCTTGATTATCTACAACAAGTAATTGTTCATCCGGAAAGTTTTCATTAATGCAAATGGTTTCTTTAAATTCCGTTTCTAGCCTAGATAAATGATCGGCTACTTGGTTCTCGCTGCCCTTACGATCACGAATTTCCAAATCAAACTCACTAAGACCCACCTAATAAGTCTAGGTTTTGCTTCTTTTTTTCTATCAAATATTTCAAAGCTGAGTGATCTGTGAAGACAATAACCTTTGTGCCTATAAGATATGACCTAAATTTTTCAAATGCAAAAACAACTGCTAGCAACTCTTTTTCAGTAGTGGTATAGTTCAACTATGCATCGTTTAGAGTTTTACTAGCATAGTAAATTGAATGAAAATTTTTATTCTTTCTTTGGCCCAACACTGCACCTACCGCATAATCACTGGCATCACACATAAGTTCAAAGGGCTCATCCCAATCAGGCACAACAATAATAGGAGCAGTTACTAACCTTGTTTTCACTTCGTCGAAGGCTTTGAGGCATTCCTCATTGAAGTCAAATTTGACGTCCTTCTCCAACAAATTGCACAATGGTTTGGCAACCTTAGAAAAAATCCTTGATGAACCGCCTATAGAAACATGCATGTCCCAAAAAACTTCGAATCCCCTTCACTGAAATTGGTGGCGGTAATATTTCGATTGTCTCGATTTTGGCTCGATCGACTTCTAACCCTTTCCTTGACACCTTGTGTCCAAGCACAATCCCTTTTTGCACCATAAAATGACATTTTTCCCAGTTGAGTACCAAATTTGTCTCATCACACCTGCGAAGAACCTTAGCCAGTATTTGGAGACAAGTGTCATACATATCACCGAAAACTACAAAAATCATCCATAAATATTTCAAGACCACATTCAACCATGTCCGTAAAAATTGCCATCATACAACGTTGAAAAGTAGCAGGAGCATTGCATAAACCGAAAGGCATACGTCTAAAGGCAAAAGTACCAAAAGGACAAGTAAAAGTGGTTTTGTCTTGGTCCTCGGGAGCTATGGAGATTTGGTTATAACCGAAATACCCATCTAAAAAACAATAAAATTCTTGACAAGCTAGCATATCAAGCATTTGATCAATAAAGGGCAAGGGGAAGTGGTCTTTTCGAGTGGCTTTATTCAATTTTCTATAATCCATGCAATTCGCCAACCCCTTACTGTCCTAGAAGGGATTCATTCATTTTTTTTCGTTTTTTATAACAGTCATCCCCCCTTTTTTGGCTACACATTGTACCGGACTAACCCACGCACTATCAGAAATAGGAAAATTAATACATGCGTCTAACCACTTGATGATTTCTTTCTTCACAACTTCCTTCATGATGGGGTTTAATCGCCTTTGTTGTTCCACTGAAGATTTATGGCTCTCCTCCAATATGATCTTGTGCATGCAAAAAGTTGGACTTATGCCCTTGATGTCAGAAATTGTCCATCCAAGTGCTAGCTTGTGCTCTCGCAAGACATCCAAAAGTCTCTTTTCCTGTAGACCTGTCAAAGATGAAGAAATAATAACAGGTAAGGTATCATGAGCTCGATATATATTTTAAATGAGAAGGTAAAACTTTAAGCTCAAGTTTCAGAGGTTCGATCACTGAAGGCTTAAAAGTGGCAGATAGCGGGAGTTTCGTTTCCAAACTTTCAAAGTGTGGCCTTGACATCGGAGAAACTGAGAAAGGCATGAGATTAATACTTGTTCCTAAATCAATGAGAGATTTTGCAAAGAACTTACCTCCGATAGCGACTGGAATCGTAAACTTACCCGGGTCTCCAAGCTTTGGTGGAATTGGGCGAGTGAGAATGGCACTGCATTGTTCGGTTAAAGCTATCATCTCATGCTCACCGAATTTCCGTTTCTTAGATACCATGTCTTTCAAAACATTTACCCAATAAGGCATTAGTTCAAGAGTTCGAGTAAAAGGAATATTAATATGTTTCATTCAATTGCTCAAGAAAACTTTTGTAATACGACTCATTCTTTGCTTTTATCTGGCATTGAGGATAAGGTAGCTGTGGGGTCGGCTTAGGCGCAACGACCATTTTTTCACCTGGTGGATCTGTCAGAATCTCAACTTCCTTTTCTTGTTGCTCCCCTCCATCCTTGTTTGTTGTCTTTTTCATCACTTCTTCCAATTGTCTCCCATTTCTCAAACTTACGGCTTTGCACTGCTCATTGGTGCCCTTTCGAGGATCTTCCGTATTTGACGGTAATGCACCGGCTGGCCTCGCGTTAAGTTGAGTTGCAAATTGACCCATCTGTGTTTCCAAATTTCGGATGGAGGCTTGAGTGGTTGTCATAAATTGCGCCACGATATTTGCAAAATATGCACCTTGAGGTGGAGCTTGAGGCGGATTTTGGAATCCGGGAGCTGGCCGTGAATAACTAGGCAGTTGACCTTGAGGTGGTGCTTGCATTTGTCCTTGCTGATTTCTTCCCCATCCAAAGTTAGGGTGATCTTTCCATCCCGGATTATAAGTGTTGGAGTACGGGTTCATATGTTGTCGGTTGGTGTCATTCACATAATTTAGAGACTTCGTTTCTTCTACGCACTGGTCGAGACCTTGGACTGCATGCACTTGTTGAGTCTGCAAAGCCGCTACATGCTTTGATAGCTTATCTAACTGGGCAGTGATTGTGGTGACCCCATCTAACTCCGAAATTCCTCCCATCTTAACGGCTCCATTGTTTGACCGATCCGATGCCCGCATGTATTTATTTCTTGCGATTCGCTCCAAAAGTTCGTATGCTTCGCCATAGGTCAAACTCATGAACATTCCTCCAGCTGCAGAGTCGAGCACAGTCCTCGAGTTATCTTGCAATCCATCGTAGAATATTTGCAGTTGGCGCCACTCTTGAAGTCCGTGGTTCGGGCACCTCCGAATTAATTGTTTGAACCGCTCCCACGTCTCGAATAATGCTTCACCGGCTTCTTGTATGAAGTTTTGTATTTCTCTCCGGATTCTCTCAGTTTTTGTTAGGGAGTTGTATGTGTTCATGAAAAGTTGTGCGAGTTGGGGCCAAGACGAGATGGAGTGCGGTACACGAGTTTGTAACCATTCTGGGGTTGCTCCTTGTAAAGAGTGTTTGAACAGGCGGAGTTGTAGTGCTTCATTTGATACTCCGTTCATCTTATGCGAATCACACGTTTCGAGAAAGTTGACCAAGTGGAGATGCGGATCTTCATGAGCTTAACCCGGTGAAGTTCCATTGTTTTGGAGCATAGTAAGGAGTCTCGCTCGAATTTCAAAATTGTTGGCTTCGATGGGAGACTGGTGGATGCTTGATTGAAACCCATTGAGTGTTGGAACGGTGTACTCATGCAATGCTCATTGACGAGGTGGTGGATTAATTAGCTGCAGTTGCTCTTGCTCGTTGACGATATTTCCTGCCGCATTCGGTAAGCGTCCTTATTCATCTCCCCTGCGGGAACGTTTTGAGCTAACCGTTGATTTCTCCTGGCGTGCCTAAACGTTCGCTCAATTTCGGGATCGAAAGGTATCAAGTTCGTGTCGTGTCCTCTTCGCATAAAAAGTACCTAAACAAAAATAATAAAAAGTAAATAACCAAATAAAATAATAAAATAAAATAAATAAAATGGCTGAAGTAAGAAAAATTGCTCAAATTTAATATTATGATAAATAGATAATTTAGCCGTATTCCTCGGCAACGGCGCCAAAAACTTGTTGAGCTAAATACCTAACACGCAAGTGCACGTATCGAAAAGTACCTAGAGTCGGATGTCGATCCCACAGGGAATACTCAAATTACCTAATCCTAAGTACCAAATTCTAACAATTATGATTTTTATCCAGCCTACGCAAAGTTGTCAAATTTAATCAATTAAACAATTAAACTAATTAAGAAAATAAATAATCATGAGAAAATATCAACATAAAAACGGATCTAGGATTTTATCTTCCCCCTATGCGATAATTCTTCACCTAGTTAATCCTCTATCATGCAAGTTATAATTCGTGATTATTAACCCGAGACGCGAAATTACTCATAACCCGTTGTCTCGTGTATTATGAGTCTATTATCTATAATCGATTCACTATATGTCTATGCAAACTAATTATGAATAAAACATTAACTAACAAGTCTCGTAAACGGCTACCTAAGGTGATATATGTATGTCTACGACACCACATGCAATTGACACACTCATCCGATGAAAACTACTCGAACTCCTATCCTTGTACTAATTATTAAAACGATCTGTCGATTCAATTCTAACAATAACATATAGCAACATAAATTAGCTAAGTTCATGCGCTAAATAAGATCAAATAGAAGAATAATCACGGAATTTAAACTTGAATAATATTAGAAAAAATAGGTTCGAATCAATAAAATCCTAGATTAAAAACTTAGCTACTCATGTTCTCTACGAAAAGCATAATAAAAATACGAAAAATCATAAAAGTTGAAAACAAAAGTAAAGGGAGAACTATGATGAAGATTCGTCGAGTCTTTGTCTTCGTTGCTCCGTTCTCTTGCTCCTAGATTCCGTGTAAAAGGATAAGACCCAAATTGTGTGCTTCGCTTGGCCTTATATAGGGTGTAAAAATACAAGAAGACAGTTTCCTTGTGTAATTAAACTTCCCTCACTGCGCCTCTTCGTGATCTCGGACGGCCGCACCAGATTTAGTGTTGAAACTCAGACGGCCGTCCGGGCTTCAAATCTTCGAATTTTTGATTTTTTTACTTTTGGCCCATTTTTCTCCGAAATTGCAGTTTTTACCCCATAATTTCCGAATTCTTCAATTTGTACCTAAAATACAAATAATTAACATTTTAAGCACCAATTATCGTTAAAACACACTAAAAGCTCCAATTAAAAGGTACGATTCAGTGTACACATATACACTTAACAATTACAATCATTTGTTTTTATTTCATTCATTACTTAATTAATTTGTATTATCCGCAGACTACTACGTAATTTTAGGGTTTGTTTATTGTTGGCACCAGATTTCTGTTTGTGAAGATTGAAGAAATCCGCCATACGTGGAAACTAAAGATTGGCAAAGATTTGTTTTCCTTGTTTATTTTGGAATTAATTAGAGTCCTATTCTTGTAATATTTTTATTAGGACTTTGATTTATTTCCATGTATTATATTCTAGTTAGGTATCTTTTGTACTTATCTAGAATAGAAGTAGAAATCGACTAGGATTCTATTACCTAGTTAATCGATTTCTTAGGGCCCAAGTTAGGTTTAGGGTGGTGGATTCCGTGCCTATATAAGGCCCTCAACCTCATATGAGTCCCACGGAGCTTTAATAAGAAAAATCCCAGCATAAAGGCTTTGAAGGGTGCAGCCCGTGCTGCAACCCCGTCGGCACATCAGGTGTGGCAACAGAACAGGTTTCTTCTACCGGGCCATAAAAAAGATCGGCGTTTCGGGAGAGTGCTTAAAAGATCTCGGGAGAGGTTGATCCGCCGTTTGAAGGGAGTTCAACATTGGAGGAAGTCCAAGAGTGCGGATGGAGGAATTGCTTTGATTATCAACAAGTTCGAGTCGTGTGCAAGAACGGCGTATCACATAAAGAGGGAGTCTTTAGTGTTTTATTAAGTCCTATTAATGTACACTTAAATCTGAACTAGTTTTGCAAGTCCTCGTGGATATAGGGTACATTTGTATCCGAACCACATTAAATTCTTGTGTTCTTTATTCTGCTTTTAGTATGTTTATTACTGTAACAACACAAGAATTCTGTTACCACACCTAATGTCGTAAGACGTAGTCTCTCTCTACAGTTGACTAGAATTCCATAGGCATATAAAATCAACATTTATTATCGGCAGACTACTATTTATTCTTATGTTTTTTTTACTATTATGCCCGTATTACTACTTATTTTTGTTTGTTTTTAATTTTTATTTTATGTAAACATCAAACAAATATATTACATAAAACATCAAACAACACATAACTACATAAAAGAAAATATATCAACTTCTGTTTAGAATGAAACATCAAACAATACAAGGAACTACATGCAAAGAAAATACATCAACTACTGTTTAGAATGTCGCACGCTCGACGTCTACCTCGCCAATGCATCGTCAAAATCTATCAACTCATCTCTCGAGTTACATAGTTCCATTACTATAAAATGCTCACTATGATCAACTTCAAACATAGAAGAATTTTGTTGCTCTTCCTCAAACAATTGTAAAACAAAATAACGTTAAAACTGCAAAAGTGCTTGGCGCCAAACGGGGCGCGAAAAACAGTGTTATGCGCCTAAACCGGGTGCGGAAAGGCCGACTAGGCGCCCACTTTGGGCGTGGATCGGTCTTTTTCGCGTCCAGTTTGGGCGTAAAAATCATTTTTGGCGCCCACTTAGCTCATGAATCACGTTTTCTCGATTTATAGAACGAAAATAAACAAATTTTGACCTCATTGGATTGTGTATGTCGATCCTCATCTGATGCACTCATTTTCCTTTGTTAATCGCTACAATAAGATGGATTTTAGGACGATTTCTTACATAAAAGTTTGAGAGGATTTTTTTTGCTAGAGAGAGAAAGAGGGGTAGATAGTGAATTATTATAAGGGGGCTTAAGATATAGGTATCTAGTGAAAAAACTTACTAGAACTAAATGACAAGTCCAACTAAACATTTGCTTCACATCATTTACAAATTTCATTCCAAAACTGCCCCCCATATATAAAAAATGAAATATGCACCAAGTATATTTAAACTGCTTTTATCGTTTGTTATTCTGTATTTAACATTTTCATTTTTGCATCTAATATTTTTGTTATAATATTTTGTTACGTAGAACGTGTTTCTTAGTTTTGTTTTCTTTTTTCGTATTTTTTACTTCGTCTGATATTGAAGATTAATATGTCATATCTTTTTAATTTGCTTTATACATTTTTAACTTTTATTTATTTGTTTTTTATTTATCGATAAATGCAGAATATGAATCACAATATAGTCATCCATAGTTCCACATAGTCATTTATAGTCATCCAAGTCATATATCCAACTTCACAGCACACTCTATATATATATATATATATATATATATATATATATATATATATATATATATATATATATATATATATATATATATATTACTTATAGTAACCCATAGTCACCTGTAGTAACTCGTAGCCACATGTAGTAATCCATAGACAACTCTAAATATATATATTCATAGTAACCCATAGTCACTTGTAGTAATCCGTAGGCAACTATAGTCACTCTGAAACCTTAGATCCGCCCTCTTGAACCTTCGCGCCGATCTTTGATTCACAACACCGTAATATTCGTAAACTACTATAGTCATTCTGAAAATCTTAATATCACCCTTCTGAACCCGAGAGCCGCCAGCAAACGAAGATCAACGTCATAAGCAATTAAACACACAACTACCATGGATTCACCCAGCCCTTGTCGCCGCCGAAAACGTGCAACAAGCAGACCAACGTCGTTGAAACACATCGCCAACCCTTCCATGTCGCCCCCTAACCACCGCGTGCACAAAGGATGATGCAATCTCCCCTTCCCACCAGCCTTAGGCGAGTCGGGGACTGCAACGCCGCCACGCAAAGCTCCTTCAGAATTGTTGCCGCCGTTGGTTACAAATATGTTGTTCCTCGCCTCAGAACATCAAAAATTCAAATCCACTAAAGATACAACAAAAGGAAAAAAAAAAGGGAGTGAAGGGGAGATGTTGGGTGGCACAAAAATAAGAGAAAGAGAGAGAAGGGGAGCAGATGGGTGGCGCAAGGGGAGAGAGAGAGAGAGAGAGAGAGAGAGAGAGAGAGTCATGTGATATTTTATTAGGTATATTAAGGGTATTTTTGGGTTAAAAGAAAATAAAAGGGTGTATGTCAAAATATGTTTAGAACTAAGTTTAGTTACACTATTCTATTTGAGGTTGTCATTCACATCTAGTTAGATTTGATTTGAGAGGTGTCATGCATCTTACCCCTTATTATAAACCCATATTCATAAAAATGTTACGGCAGATATCAAGTCCCTTATATTTATTATATTTAAGGAGGTAACGTCTTTATATAAACTTGAGCTCAATTTCACCGTCATTCTTTGAGATTTAATAGCATCATTGATTTACAGTTTATTGAGGCCTATTATGCGTTATAAAGAAGAAGATACGTAAGACATCTATGTTAACTGAGATAAGACGAATATAAAGTCATATTACATCAATTACATCAAGTTAAATTAATAAATATGGCCATCTTTGAACCGTTTGAGCCTTTCAAGCCTACCTTTAAATTTTTATCATTCGAACCTTGATTGAGCCTTGGAGAAACGGTGTTCTTTCTTTTAGCTGAAATAAAGTGGGTAGATTAGATGGTGGTTTCTTGATAATTTTCCCTTGGAGCTTGGTTGAAAAAAAAAATTGTTACATTTTTCTTCTTCATATAAAAAAAAATAATAATAAAATAAAAAAAAAAAAAAAAAAAAAAAAAAAAAAAAAAAAAGAAGAAGAAGAAGAAGAAGAAGAAGAAAGATAGAAGGGGGAAGACAGGACTTGAGAAATATTTTTAGGTACAAACTCGAACCATCATGTTGAGAGCAAAAGTGGAGACTTTTGAACTCTTAACAAATCGAGTTAAGGAATAAGTCCTTTGAGGTGAAGAAATAAGTCCAAAAGATAAATCTTAGCGAAAACACCTCTAGTCAAGAACGAGAGTTAAAAATTCCGTCAAGTGCAACTCTTAGTGACTAATTGTGAGATGAAAGGAGATGAGTAGCCACTTTTACCCATATTTTCTACCTTGTACCAAAAGCCCAACATTCGAAAGCCAAAAGTCCCAATGATCCCAAGAGCTCAATTATTTGATACTAGCCGAGTAAAGAAATTTGGTGAGTCTTTGGAGTTGAATATTATTATGTAAGTATAAATTTTCTTCATTTTTAATTTACAAATATGGGATACTTGAAGCGATAGCATGGTTTGTGGTTTTTAGCAATGGTGAGTGAATTATCTTTGAATTACGAGCTTGTAAATTTTTGAGAATGGTCATGATAATTGCAAGTTCTGAAAAAAATGAAAGTTGACCATCAATCTATGTGATGAGAGGCATTTGTTGAGAGTGTTGCTGTGAAAGTTGCTAGTTTTTGCTTGAGGACAAACAAAAGATCAAGTTTGGGGGTGTGTTAAGTGTATATTTTTACATTTTATCGTATCTTTTTATTTGAGCTTTTTGTGTGAATTAACGATAATTGGTGCTTAAAAAGTTGATCTATTGTATTCTAGGTACAAATTGAAGAATTGGAAAAGTTTGGGGTCAAAACTGCAATTTTGAAGAAAATATGGGCCAAAAGTGAAATAATCAAAAATATGAAGAAATTGGCACGGGACGGCCGTCCCAGATTTACACCTAAAAATGGGACGGCCGTGCCAAATGCAGAAATTGGGCAGAAGGTTTCGGCGATTCTCGCGCGGCCGTGCGAGAATTGCACTGATTTTCGCGCGGCCGTGCCAAAACACGCTGGAGACAATTTTGGACTTTTAATCACACAAGGAAACCTAGAATCATCTACCAAGTTGGGACATCTATTTAAGCCCAAACCAAGCACGAAACAAGGACTTTTGGACACAACTTTGGAGCGAGAGGAGCAAGTGAACGAAGAAACGAAGACGGAGAATTGACAAATCTTCATCACAATTCTTCTTCCACTTATTTTTTCTTAATCTATGATTTTTATTACTTTTATTATGTTTTTCATTATGAGTAGCTAAGTTTTTAATCTATGATTTTGTTGGAACCCTATGTGGGGATGGTGAACCCTTTTTCTTGAGATTATGCAATTGTGATTTTATGATTATTTCTTCTACTTGTTATGATTGTTAGTGCATGAACTTGATCAATTTATGTGCTTTATCTGTGATTATTAGGATTAACTCGACAGAGCTATTTTGATAATTAGACGGTAAGTAGAAGAGCCTTCGAGTAGTTTTCACCGAATGAGTGTGTCAATTGCATGTGGTGTCGTAGACATATAGATATCACCTTAGGTAGCCATTTACGAGACTTGTTAGTTAATGCTTTATTTATAATTGGTTTGCATAGACATATAGTGAATCGTTTATGAATAATAGACTCATAATACACGCGACAACGGGTTATGAGTAAATTAGTGTCTCGGGTTAATAATCATGAATCATATATTTCATAATTGAGGGGTTTTGGGTGAGCAATTCTTGTATAGGGGAAGACAAAATCCTAGGTCCGTTTTTATTGATATTTTCTCGTGTTTATTTGCTTTCATAATTAGTTTAATTATTTAGTTAATTAGATTTGACAACTTTGCGTAGGTTGGATAAAAATCGTAATTGTTAGAGTTTGGTACTTAGGATTAAATAATTTGAGTATTCCCTGTGGGATCGACATCCGACTCTCACGAGTCCACTTTTACTACTTGTTTGCGATACGTGCACTTGCGTGTTAGGTATTTAGCACCCAACAGTAAGCTTTTCTCCAAGGTCCAGCTCTGATTGTCGTCGGAGAAGGAAATTCGACTCTTCATCGTATTAATTCGCGTCCAAAAACCTATTCACCATCGTAGATCCATGATGAGAATTCCTCTTTTCGCTGTCAATTGTGGTGGTGATTTCGGAACGGGGGCTGATGTGTGGTCCATTAAGGGAAGTAAGTTGAAACTTGAAACCCTTACCCACCATGTATGTCGATTCATTTTTTATTGTAATTTTTTCATAATCTTGAACATATCAAAACCAAATTCTAGGTAATTAATTGTTTCAGATTCAAAATTTTAGTTGATGAAAAAGTAAGTTGAAAACTCTACCCACTGTGCTTCCAACTCTTGTCTTGATGTTGATGTTTTAATCTGAAATTAACAATTTGTTTGGTTGGGCGAAGGAAACATATAATGTATGGAATTTAATCTTTTACTCTCATGTATTATAAACTCCACTAGGGCTCCAATTATCTTATATGTACTGCGTGTTTCAAGAAATACATGTTTGTAAATTGATTCTACAGAAAGAATGCTCGCGTGCGGATGTGAGGATGGTGATGGTGTGATGACGAGGGGAGCAGAACTAGGATTTTCTGGGAAGATTGGGCCAAGGACGGCTGTAGAGGAAGTCCGCGCATGTTAATCCTTAATCGACTATGTATATGTTCATAGTCGATTAGCTCTGGCAGTCGATTAATATTGATCGACTCCAATTTTTATTTTATTTTTTTTGAACTTTTTGTTTATTGATTCCAATTGTATAAATTATTTATAATATTTGTATATTTTTTGTTTTTGTAATATATAGTTGATTTTGTATTTCTTTCGCAGTTGTGATTTGTTATTTTTAGTAGCAGATTCTTAATCGACTATGCTTCCCATGATAGTCATTAATATACCTAATATTAAAAAAAAAAAAAAACAAAAAAAAAATTAATTTCCTTAATCGACTATGAAGCATAGTCGATTAAGATTAATCGACTATGCTTCATAGTAGATTAAGGATACTGATACATAAAAGACGGAGAAAAAAAAACGGAAAAAAAAAATTGCTGAGCGCGTGACCTAGTGATGATGTGGCGGGCGGGGGCAAAGCTGGAAAACATAATGGCTTAAAATGGGTGTGGGCTTTTCTCAAATGGACTAAAATATTTTAGGCCTCCCTCTATTAAAAGAAGTATTGAGGGGTTATGTCAAAGAGCCCCTTTTTTTTAAACAAGGATAGTTACTGGTTCATCAATTCTCCTCATGGTGTCAAACCCATGACCAAATAAGTCATAGGTGCAAGGTGCTTCTCACCATGTCATTGAATTCAACTGAAAATCAGGAACATCTCGTCCCACTTAGCTTGCATCGAAAACAAAGACCTTTCACCATCCGTGGATGTTGCAATGCACCTCCCGTGAAAGTAAAACAAAATGAAATAGAATATGCATTAGCCAAATTCAAAATACAACAGCAAAATGAAAACAAGAATAGTGCAAAATACAACAGTGAAATGAAAAACAATTGGTCCCTCAATGCAAATAGATACAAAAGAAATGGAATATGCAGAATAAATTTACAAACTGCAACAGCAAAATAAAAGACCTACCCCAATAAAGAGTCGCATATTCTTCAAGGTAGCATTTTCAAGCTTCATACTCATCGCCACATCCATTTCATTCCTCTTCTCAAAGGTAAGCAAAAATACCGAAAACCCGAACCAAAAACCCAAAAAACCCGATATGCACCATCCTGACTTAAAAACCGCATGTACAGCAAAATTTTCAGAAAAACTGGAAAAAACATTGGTTTGTGTATGGAGAACACAAAATACACCGAATCGATTACCGAACCCAACCGATTAGAGTAGAAAACGATGTCATTTTGTCGCCTAGTATAAATATTTAACTTCCATGTCTTCCCCTAATTTCTCAGAACCATCCTTTGGTTCTCTAAACTATGTTTATCATATAATTCTTGCACCTATTGAAATGTACTAAATTGAGTAAGTTAGCAAAATGAGGACTAAGTCCAAACTTTTGTTGGTCACTCCACTCAAAATTCCTTCGACCACTCTCTTCATATGGAACTCACTACCAGACTAATGAATCCATCTCTACGCCTTAGTCGTTGCCCCCATACCACCGGTTTCGAAAGCAACGAAGACGCCCAGGGTGATATCTAAGAGATTGGGGCGGGGCTATGATTGTGATGTCTCTTACACAACAGGGGTATTGTCTGAGTGGTATTAAGGTGCACTAGTAGAAAAATGAATTTATACTAGAGAATCTACAATCGTACAAAGATAGAGAAACGGAGAAAAATGACTTGAGAACACTAGAGAAAATGGAATGACAATGAACACCGCTTCCCAGGGAACTTCAAACTACTAAAAGAAATCCAATAAACACAACTAAAAGATTAACTGGGCGGGGTTTAGCCAAGGTAAATGTGATTGTATTTCGACGTACAACATATCTAACTCTTGTCAATCTACACACACACATGCATATGTGCATATTGGCACCGATAAAACTAATTTGGAACACGTTTGACAAATATATGATTATCACTGCAAAAAAAACCACTAAATAGATTTCATATACGAGAAATAGAGCCAATATTTATCATCAAAGTACAAATACTCCATCAGAAACACAAAATATCAATCAAGTCTAACATAATTTATGTACCGAACGGAAACAGTGATCCACATTCATATTAGAAAACCACTTATTCCGAAAAGGGACTTGCTCCACAAGACAAAAGCTTCAGCAAGAATGACGAAAATGTCCTCCGTCGAACTAAGAGTGCCTGCAATTCACCAACATAAAATCAACATCACATGAATCAAGACGGGATTTTTAAGATAAAATTCTGCATAATATATTTGTTTTTTATTACGATCACTCTGTTCTCTGATTAATCTGAATAGAATTACCAAATAAAAATAAAAGTAAGAAAAAAGATAACCTTAAGGATATCAGTAATATGGTAAAGAAAGATTTCTAACAAGTTTCAGCGGTATTTAGGCCCCCTTTTTTGGCCCTTGTTTTAGCCCCCTTTTTGACCTCTTTTTTGGCCCCCTTTCTTTAGCCCCGTTTGTCAGCAGAGTTTTATTCACGATCTGTACATCATTCTGAGCATCCTTCCCACGCTTCACCTTATTCACGGCATTACGCAATGCATGAATTATCATTTTCTTCACCTAATAAAGAATATCAAAAATTCAAAGGTCATGATGAAAATCTGAACACAAATTTGAAGAGTAGAGGAAAATCTCAATCGAGCTTTCAATTTTATGAACACCAATATCCAGAACACCGATAACCAACGATATTCTTTTACATTTTTTCTTCTCCCATTGTACAATCAAATATATTGCACGAAAAAATATCAGGCGTCTAATGACATGCCTAAAACTTTGATAACAAAACTAAAATAGACGTAACAAATAACAGATACCAGAGCTCAAGGTTCATGAAGGTCAAAGAGAGTCAAACCTCTAGCTTGTCTTCTTTAGCCCTGTGATTATGGGGAAGCACGCGGAATTCTTCGGTCAGTTTGAAGCACGAATCGACATTTTCAGGTGACACAAAATCAACTGCAACCTTAATGCATGACTGCACAATACAAAAAAATGAAAGAAAATCAGTATTAGGAAATTATGACATTTGAGAACAAGTACAAAAACGACAACTTTTGCGTAGGTGCAGTTTATAATAAACTCAAAAGATTCAATTTTTACATTAGAATGCATCACATGAAAGTAATAATTAATATACAAAAAAATAATATCTGACCTTATACTATAACTAATAAAAGCAGAAGTCATGAGCATTTACGAAACTTAAAAGTGCTGAAATACATTAAAAAATAAAAATAAAAATAAAAGAAAAAATTGGTAAATTTACACCATTGCAAATTAACACAACTAAAATTTTCTCCCATCAATATAGCCGTTTAGCTTTTCGACAAAAAATTGGTGGAAAAGTTCTAATATAATCTATTTAATTTGCATCTCTTAGAGGTTATATCATCAGAAAATACGAAGAAAAAAAAAATAGAGCTCAAATCTATTTAAATTTGCGGCCTTCTTAACTACTATAACAAACTGCAATAAAAGACGAAAGGAAGTACTTAATCAAACTCTACAAATACCTTCAAGTTCCGAACTTGATGAGGGCAACCTGCTGGTATAAAAACCGCATCACCTAATCTCTGTACAAATGTCCACGGCTCAATTCCTAAGCATACGCAAATAAATAGTCAATGAAAATCGTTACTTCAAGTGACTTTTAGTATTAAACGAGAAGAACGAAAGAAAGTAAAGTCAACCGTATTCTTCCTTAAGTCTCCTTTTGTGCTCCACGGTCAAGTAAATGGTTTGGTCATGAATTGGATGAATGACCTGCAAAACCACAAGCTCACTCACAAATAGTATATAATAAACAAAAATTAATTATTTCATATCATATTTGAAATTACCTCCGGAAGAAGATTGCCGTAAATATGCCTAAACTCGTTAAAGTGCCGTTTTATGTACTCTTCCAACTTAGGAACATCTTGCTTCCTAAAAATGTCCCAAAGAGCTCCACTCTCAGCATCACCATCGTGAAATTCTAAACCATTTTGAGGGGTATCTATGACTTTTTTTTCACAATCTGCCATCTGCACAACTTTAGAAATCTCCTTTTTGTCCTGTTCAGCATGTTTCTCTTTCAACTTTCGAATTGCGCCCTGTTTGTCAGGTTCTACGCCAACTGCTTGCACATGCGTCAATACATTCACCTAAAGAAAAAGAAACTACGAGAGTAAGCGAATCTCGCTTCTATTCATTGTATAAGTTATAACCAACAAAAACAAACAAGTAAGCGAAAATGAAAAAAAGAGCTTATATACCGCATCAGACATGTCACAATGAAGCTTTGTAACGGAATCTCCACGCACTAGCTCTTCATTAAATCCATATGCTATATACGTTTTCGGGCCCATATCAGGCTTTAAAGACCCTTTGGGCAATTTAACCGCAAGATTTAAGTATCCGTTGTCGGGATGCGAGTACTCCTTAAAAGGTAAGCAACTGAGAAACTCAGCATTATGTCGAGGAAATTTCTGCCCGAATAAAGTGGAAGGGGGCCAGTCTTTCAATTTCAGAATTTCGGGCCACCCTTTACTGTCAAGTCGACCTTTGGAATACCCTTTAAAGAAATGGTGGATATTGATATCTACCTGTGTAAGTTAAAAGGAATTAATAAACAAGAAAAACTTACCATTTGAGATTAAGAATACTTCCATAGATATGCAAAAACGGAAGAAAATAAAATTCTATACACATGTGCAAATCTAGACTAGTAATACACCAAAACGAATCGATATTCATAGAATTAGCACAAAAAAAAGAAAAAAAGAAAGAAAAAAAACTGACCTCACACCAGTCTAGGCAATTTATTGCAGTCACGTCAAGAAGTTGATCGTGTTTAAGGTTTTTAATCTGACGAAAGGCACGATACATAACCATGGGTTCCCAGCTCAGCCCAAGTGTCATTTCAAGAACATCCCTAACAATTACGGGTTCGCCCTTCGACCAGTGCCACTGAAAATGTTTCTGATCCTCATGCGTAAGGTCGACGGCCGTCGGGCAGTACAACGAGTTGTCGAAGGGATCTTCACGAGACGCTGCTTTACACGAGTTACGGCTCGATATATCTTGAAACGAGATCTTGGAACATGTACATCTCCCACCAGAAATTTCAGACACACATTCAGCGTTATCTTCATTGCATATTTGTCTCGCTTCCATAAGCAATTCTTGGAGTGGTTTATCTTGTAATAAGGACTTTAGTTCTAAAATTCCTTTACCACAACCTCCCATACCTTTCGGTGGACACGGGATAACGCCATTTTCCTGCAACTTCCAATCAGATAGAGAAAACTCCACACCATTATCCTCTGATTTCATTTTGCCACTCTTTAAATCTTTACTCTCGACTTTTCCACCACCATGCAAATAGTCAAACCCGTAATCCATAAATTTAATTGGTCTTCCTTTTTCACTTCCCTGAAGATGGCCATCTCTAAGTTCTCGACAACAACTAATGCAAAAGTCATAGGAACACAGAGAACAGCTTCTGTGATAATCAGCAATAGAAGTTCGGCAATTATCACTGCATGAATATGGACAAAAATCGAATCATTTGAAACCAGAGAAAATGATAAAATACGTGCATCAGAAAATTCCTTCACAAATCACAATACATACCAATAGATACGCTCATTCTTATCGCATGCTGCATTCTTAATCTTGATGTCTGAAACTGATAATCCTGCCAAAATACAAAATTTATCATTCATACTTTAAAGTTATAACGATACCTATGTTACGGGTTGCATGTAATGCCTATAATACAAACACCTTTAGTTAAGTTCTTATAAGTAAGTAAAGAAACACCTTTAATCTTAGCTTCGAGTTCGAGCTCCGTCACTTGTTCTGTGTTGATCTGTTCGACAAAGGACAGAAGCACTTTGATAATGTATTTAGAGTACGGAACCTCTTTATCTTTGTGAATTACGGGATCTGACTTCTCCGTAATTTCAGAAAGACCCTACAATCATGGTATTCATTTGATAAATTAAAATATAAAAAAACATATAATAGAATGCAGCAATATCAAATAGCGAGTGAGAGAAACAAACCTTAATTGGAAGTTCCATGCGTAAACATGCTTTGCAGTTGCAATTATTTCGACAAACCGGACAACGTGTTGCAAAATCTTCCTCCAACATTTTCGGGTACCTATGTCAGAAAACAGGGAGTTGCGAGTGTTAAATTTTGAAAAACAAGAATCGGCAAAATCAGAAAGAAATATAAGAATCAGCAAAATCGGAAAGAAATATAAATGTGTCGAAAATAAAAGATAAAATGAGTATTACTTTATATTTGTAATTCAATCAGCTTATCAACAAATATTTCATAAATAGAAAAATATGGAAGTTAAATATTTCCAACGGTAAAGTTCAACAAATAAATTGCCAGTGTGTGACATTTCCATGCTGCGCGAAAAATAACAATCCGCGAAAAATAACAATCCGCGAAACTCAAATTAACATTAATCAAATTAAAGCATTACTGTTTAAAAACTAGATAAAAAGAGCCTACCAGGTGGTCATGCAGGGAACACAGTATCTCTTTGTTTTGCATTCAATGCACCGTACGACCTTTCCTTTGTCGTTTCTTTGGCATTGATGACACATGTTAGACTCAAGAAATCCCTGCAAATATCACGACAGGTCGAAGTAAATACCGATCTAATTGCTTAAAGAACGTTGACACGTGTACACAATTAAAACTAAAACGAATTAGATTACGAAAGTTCCGCTTACCTCGGTATCCTTGCTCATTACACGCTTTGGTACATTCTCTGAATTCACCGTCTTTGCTCCAATTGGATTGCTTCTCCTTTTATTCTCCCTCTTCCCGACTCCTTCACCATCCTCCCTGGATTCACTACCGCTCCGTTTTCTTCGATTGGTCTTCTCTTCCTCCTTTTGGTTTATTTTTTCTTTAACTTCACCGCCTCCGGTTATAAGTTCGTCACTCTTCTTTTTCTGACCCCTTCTCCTCTTCCCCTTCCTTGAACTATCCTCGTCTTCCGATTCATCAATCTCCATCTGCTCCTTCAATTTCTCCTTTGCCTTTATACTCGATTCCCTAGTCCTCGAGCCACGTCCTTCACACTCTACCTTATTTCCGTCTTCTTTTTTATCACCTCCATTCTGTACATGTTCTCCCTTTTTTGTCTCAGCAGAAGACGAAACAACACCGTTTTCTTCTGATTCGTTCCCCAAACTAATATTATTATTCTCCGTTTTACAACTCACATTTTCCTTTTCTGCCACCAAATTAATTATCTCTTTCCCCTCTCCAACATTACCCCCATTTATTCCCATCTCTGAACCCTTTTCTTCTTCCTTCACATCTCTCTTTCTCCTACCCCTTTTACCCAAAGATCTCCTTTTTCCGTCTCTTTCACCGTTTTCCATAGAAAGATCGTCACTTTCTTCATAGATGCTTTCGTTATAGTTCTTCATAGGGCGATCCCTCTTCGAACGCCGGGTCGCACTCTCAGTAACAGAGCTACCAAGATTCTTCCCTTCATCTTCTGTATTATTATTCATCTTCTTAGGCCGACCCCGCCTTTTCGAGGGCTCAACCTTTTCAGTAATTGAACCACCACCACTAAGATTATCCACCACATTTTCTCCATCTTTCAATATTTTAGCATCAACCCTCTCCACCCCATTATCCATAGCAAGATTATCCACCATATTTTCTTCGACTTGTTTGAAACTGCTTCCTTCGAGATTATCCGAAATATTTTCTCCATCTTTCGATATTTCAGCATCAACCCTCTCTTCCCCACTCTCCACAGCAAGATTATCCACCATATTTTCTTCCTCTTGTTTCAAATTACTTCCTTCGAGATTATCCACCATATTTTCTCCATCTATCGATACTTCAGCATTGACCCTCTCTTCTCCACTCTCCATAGCAAGATTATCCACCATATTTTCTTCGACTTGTTTGAAACTTCTTCCTTCGAGATTATCCGACATATCTTCTCCATCTTTCGATACTTCAGCATCAACCCTCTCTTCCCCATCCTCCACGGCAAGATTATCCACCATATTTTCTTCCTCTTGTTTGAAACTACTTTCTTCGAGATTATCCACCATATTTACTCCATCTTTCGATGTTTCAGCATCAACCCTCTCTTCACCACTCTCCATAGCAAAAGTATCCACCATATTTTCTTCCTCTTTTTTGAAATTACTTCCTCCTTCGATATTATCCACCATATTTACTCCATCTTTCGATATTTCAGCATCAATCCTCTCCATAGCAAGATTATCCACCATAGTTTCTTCATCTTTTGATATTTCAGCATCAACCCTCTCCACACCACACTCCATAGAAAGATTATCCACCATATTTACTCCATCTTTCAATATCTCGGCATCAACCCTCTCTTCACCACTCTCGATAGCAAGATCATTCACCATAATTTCTTCCTCTTGTTTGAAACTACTTCCTTCGAGAATATCCACCATAGTTTCTCTAGCTTTTAATATTTCAGCTTCAACCCTTTCGACCCCACTCTCCATATGATCTTCCGAAACCCTCTCTTCCCCACTCTCCATACTACCAATGTTAGATCTCTATTGAATATTATTAATACACTACAACAGACAACAGACAAAAGATTAAACTAGGGCAAACAAATTAGTGTTTTTTTCCCTCTCAAAATCGGAACAAGAAAAAGAGTTCTAAAATAAGTATTTGAACAGGTACTAGGGCAGAAGGACAGAAATTAGACAAACAATAATAATATAATACTCCAAAAATCTTGAAAAATCCCGCCTTTTTTCTGCGAATTGACGTTTGCGCGGTCGATTTTCTATGTGCGCCGTGGTTTAATTGATTTGGGGAAAAGCAATTAATTAAAGGAAATTAGGGCACCTTTTTGGATGGTAATTTGATGGGATGGGAGCCCAAGCGTCACCTCTTCTGTTCTCTTTATGTCAAAAAAAAAAAAAAGGGAAAACTGAATCGCTCTGCCACCTATCAAATCCTCACAATGTTTCAGAATTTCAATTTTAATCGTTTTTTTTTTTTTTCTGTTTTGGCAAATTTTACACTCAACCGTTTGTTCGAAGAGAGATGTTTGAGATGTGATGATTTACGAAACGGTGTCGGATTTGAAATTCAATTTTGCTTGTGGAATTGATAAGGTGTATAGCAATTCGAATTAAAGTAACAGCTGCATCTTGATTCAACTGTTTTTATTTCAGGAAAAATGAGTTCTTATCTTGGTTTATTCTGTTTCTTTTTTTTTTTTTGAAAAAAAAAAAACACAGAAATTTTGAAGTTTAAGTTGTTGCAGTTTGTATGTTGCTAACTGACAAATCGGGGGGAAGTTTGTGCTTCCAAGTAGACATGACCACGGGGCAAGTTGGACCCGAAACCGACCCGTTGACCTGTTGATGCAAGAACAAAACTCGAGTCTTCTGGGTTGAAATCCAGAGGACTTAACTGCTGGGCTACAATGAATTTCTGATTTTTATGTAACAACAACATTATATATTGAATAAAAAGACAAAATGTGCTTTGATCTAGTTCTTTTACATCCATAAAGTTCAACAATCAACTTTTTCAATGTAATAAAAGAGGTTTTGTGTTTTGGAGTGAGAGAAGAAGGAACGCATAAGATATGAAGCCGATGATTCCGAAGAAGTTCGGGGTTTCGTTATTGTTTCTTCATGGTCAACACTTTCATTAGATGAATTCTTGTTTTTTTAATTCCTATAAGAAGAGATGGATCCATGTTTAACTTTGATAAACTTTTACGTTTAATATCAAATCTTTTTTTGCTTGCATTTATTTATGTTTCCTTATTTTTAATGCGTTTGATTATCTGACCAACAATTGAATAGATTAATTGCGCCAAGAATGAGTAGGAGTAGAATTCCTTGTTAACATCCCGGGAAATTATAACTTATTTCCAAGAGAAATATCTAACCTCAGCTCGCTTATTTAAGAACTCGTTTTTAATGCATTCTTAATTATCATTTCTCTCTTTGATTGAGAGTGGTTGTCTTTTTCTTCAATCTATCTTTTTTTTCTTGTCCATAAATTTCATTGTTCTGCTTCTATTTTCTAAATATTACGTGCTGAAGATTTGATTGTACGTATGCTTTCTGTAGTCTCGGTTAATTATTAGGTTTTTTCTAGGGTTTTGTTACGGCGGCTAAGTTTTAAGTAGGGTATTTTTTTTCGCCTCCTTTTTCTCTCACCTTTGCTGTGTTTTCAAATCTACGATGATTTGACTTCGCTATCACTCTTAGGGTGGCGTTGCATTCTTGTCTATCTTACTCGAATGGAAAATATCGTAACATGATTTCGCATACTCTCCAATGAACTTCGGAGGATGAAGGATTGGTACTGACGTAGTCGTAGATGGGAAACATTGCAGTGACGACTCAATACATGGCGGTAGGTAGGGATGTTACACAAAAAGAGATTGCAAGTCAAACTATTAAATGGAACCTCCTTTGTCTCCTTCAACCAGTGAAATGATGTTCCGACACGATTGGCCCTAATCGTTTTGTGATACAACCAAAGATGGACTTCGGTAGTATCCGTAGGTGACTATCTAGAGGCTATCGACACATTCAATGATCGAAATCAGACGCTTGCATCGTATGGAGCATTTTTTGAAGAGAGTCTACATATTATCCGTTCATTTTCTCTTTATGAGTTTCAATTTGACAAACGAAACTGTAATTTTTCAGCTCATGATTTAGCTTGTCAATGTTTATTTCAATGTTGTGAAGGAGCTCATCTTCCTTCGGAGCGAGTTTCGCCTAATATAATTTTCAAGTTCCTCTCTCTCAAAAAAAAAAAAAAAGTGTTAATGAATTAAGAATTGATAATTGGTATTAATGTAATAAATCAATTGGGGATGCATAGGTAAATCGACTCTAGAATCTTTTATAACTTAGTAAAAACTTGTGTGTTTTTGCTTCCGAGAATTGTTTGATTATTTATGTTCAAAACTGATAGTCAATCATCATCATCATATTTTGATCTTCTTAAAAATTCCTTAGAAAATAACAATTATAATACTTGGTAAATTTATGATTAATTTGTTAACAAACGATATTTGGAATTCACTATTATATAAAATAAGATACATAATGGTCAAAATCGGATTCAGTTGTCAATTTATTATGTGAAATGCAGAATTTGGAAACAATGTTTAATTGAACCGCAACTAATTTAAAGCTTTAAAAAAATAATTAGAAATAAATTGATCGGACAACTACAAGATTCAACAAATGTGGTTGCACATATAATTTCAAAACATTAGAAGATACTAGTAATTTGACCCCTGCGCGATGGACGAGATATCAAAAAAATGCGCAACTCTCTTTCAGTTCGATTAAAATTGAAAAGGCCTTTCTCATGATGCTACACTATAAGCATTGTAGCGTGTTCGGAATAACAACCATCGATCTTTTGGGACCGGATAAACAAATTTGACCAGATAACGAAGCAAACAACCAAAACCAAAATATTGATAATGGCCTTAACTAAAATGATGAAACAGCAACACGGTAAAAGAAAGATTTCTACGTTTTCAACAAGTTCCGCCTTTTGGCCCCCTTTTTGGCGGCTTTGCTGGCCCCTTTTTTAACGTATTGTCCTTTACACACACCTTCACATCATCCACGGCAGCACGCAACGCATGAATGATCATTTTCTTCACCTAACAAAGAATATCAAATTTTCAAAAGTCGTAACGAAAACATTAGCTGAATTTTGAAGAATATAGAAGAAAAAAAGAAAACGAATCTCCGTCTAGCTTTCAAATTTAAGAGCACCGATATCCTAAAGAAACAAACGCAGCCTTATACAGAACATCAACGATATTGTTTTACGAAGTTTTCAAGGTTCGTGAAAGTCAAAGAGAGTCAAACCTCTAGCTTGTCTTCTTTAGCCCTGTGATTATGGGGAAGCATGCGAAATTCTTCGGTCAGTTTGAAGCACGAATCGACGTTTTCAGGTGACACAAAATCCACTGCAACCTTAATGCATGACTGCGCGAAGTAGAAAACACGAAAGAAAAATCATTATTAAGAAACAACGAAAGCTTCCTTTTTACGGGCTTCAGATTTTTACGTACGAATGCATCACACGAAAGTAAATGTTGCTTGGAGATTACGCTAAGCGACTAATAATGAATATATACACACACACACACACACACACACATATATATATATATATATATATATATATATATATATATATATATATATATATATATATATATATATATATATATATATATATATATATATATATAACTGCAATAAAAGACGAAAGGAAGTACTTAATCAAACTCTACAAATACCTTCAAGTTCCGAACTTGATGAGGGCAACCAGCTGGTATAAAAACCGCATCGCCTAATCTCTGTATAAACGTCCACGGCTCAATTCCTAAGCATAAACAAAAAAAATAGTCGATTAAAATCCGTACTACAAGTGACTTTAGTAATAAAAGAGAAGAAATAAAGAAAGTAAAGTCAACCGTATTCCTCCTTAAGTCTCCTTTTGTGCTCCGCGGTCAAGTACACGGTTTGGTCGTGAATTGGATGAATGACCTGCAAAACCAATTGTTCATAAGAATTGAACGAGCTCACAAACAAATAGAATATTAATAAACAAAAGTTAATCATTTCATATCGTATCTTCTCGTAAATTTACCTCGGGAAGAAGATTGCCGTAAATATGCCTAAACTCGTTAAAGTGCCGTTTTATGTACTCCTCCAACTTCGGGACATCTTGCTTTCTAAAGATGTCCCAAAGAGCTCCACTCTTGGGATCATTATTCACATCGTGACATGTTACACCACTTTCCGGGGCGTTTACGACATCTTTTCCCCGATTTGCCATCCGCGCAACTTCAGGAATCTCCCTTCTATCCTGTTCGGCGTGCTTCTCTTTCAACTTTCGAATTGCGTCTTGGTTTACGGGGCTTACGCTAACTGATTGCACATGCGTCAATACATTCACCTAATCAACACAAAACTACGAATAAGCGAATGTTCGATACTTCACTTCCACTTAGATAGATGCCAATGAAAATAATATTGGACAACCAAGCAAAAATGGAAGGGGAAAAAAAAAGAAAAACGGGACCATATACCACATCAGACACGTCACAGTGAAGCTTTGTTACAGAATCTCCACGGACGAGCTCTTCATTAAATCCATAACCAATACAGGTTTTCGGGCCCATAGCTGGCTTTAGAGATTTCTTACACAGTTTAACCGCAAGATTTAAATATCCCTTGTGCGGATGCGAATACTCCTTAAACGGTAAGCAGCTGAGAAACTCGGCATTGTGACGAGGAAATTTCTTCTCGAATAAAGTGGAAGGGTGCCAGTCTTTCAATTTCAGAATTTCCGGCCACCCTTTACTGTCGAACCGACCTTCGGAATACCCTTTAAAGAATTGGAGTACATTGATATCTACCTGTATATATTACGTCACAAAGAAAAGTTACCCATACGAGATAAGAATACTTTACGGTAGATACGCAAAACAGAAGCAAAATAAATAAATAAATCAATATAACATATGCTGACCGACCAACCTCACACCAGTTCAAGCAATTTATTGCGGTGACATCGACAAGTTGATCGTGTTGAAGGTTTTTAATCTGACGAAAGGCACGATACATAACCATGGGTTCCCAGCTCAGCCCGAGTGTCGTTTCAAGAACATCCCTAACAATTACGGGTTCGCCCTTCGACCAGTGCCACTGAAAATGTTTATGATCCTCGTGCGTGAGGTCTACGGCCGTCGGGCAGTACAAAGAGTTGTCGAAGGGATCTTCCCGAGAGGCCGCTTTACACGAGTTACAGCTCGTTGTATCTGGAGAGGCGATTTCGGAACATGTACAGCTTCCCCCGGAAATTTCAGACACGCGTTCAACGTTGAGTTCATCGCGTATTTGTCTTGCTTCGATTACCAATTCTTGGATTGGTTCATCTTGTAATAAGGACTTGAGTTCCAAAACTCCTTCACCGCAGCCTCCCTTATCTTCCGGTGGACACGGGATAATGCCGTTTTCCTCCGACACTCTGATTTCAACACTGTTTAAATCTTCACTCTCTACTTTTTCCCCACCGTGCAGATAGTCAAAGCCATAGTCGATGAATTTAATAGGTCTTCCGTTTTCACCTCCCCGAATGTGGCCATCCCTAAGTTCTCTACAACAACTAAGGCAAAGGTCATAGGAACACAGAGGACAGCTTCTATGGTAATCGGCAATAGATGTTCGGCATTCATCACTGCATCAATATGGACAAAAATCTAATCATTTGGTAATCGGCGATAGATGTTCGGCAATAGAAAATTTCCTTCATAAATCACAATACGTACCAATAGATCCGCTCATACTTATTGCATGCTGCATCCTCAATCTTAATGTCTGAAACCGATAATCCTGCCAATACACAAATTTATCATTCATACTTTAAAGTAGACATGACCACGGTTTGGTTCGGTTTGGTTCCGGTTCCGGTTCCAAACCGCCGGTTCCGGTTCCGATTTTGGAGGAACCGGAAACGAACCGAATATTTTCGTTCTTTACGGTTCGGTTCCAAACCTGTTCCGGTTCTGTTCCCGGTTCTAACCGGTAGAACCGGGCAGGTTCTTAGTAATATTTTTATTTATTTATTTAATTTTTTTTTTAATATTTAACTTTAAAAAAATGCTTAAAAAAACTTCAAAAAATAGTTAATTTGTTTTCAAAAAAACAGTGGAAAGAATACATAAAACACTTATTTATTTTTTTAAAAACATATTTAAAGTTTTTCTAAAAATACTTCAAAAAGTTATTTTTGTTTAATTTGACCGTTGGAAATATTTTGCTTAATACTTCATCATGTTTTTCGTTGGAAAATACTTCAATATATATATATATTATTTTTTTAAAAAAACCATTTCCCCCGGTTGTAACCACCGGTTCTCGATTCCAAAAATGGCGAACCGGTTTCTTGGTTCCGGTTCCGTTCGGTTCAAAAACCGTTAACCCCGGTTCAGTTCCGGTTATAACCGAACCGGTGGTCATGTCTAACTTTAAAGTACTAATGATATTACAGCAACCTGTATTACAGGTTGCCTGTAATGCCTATAAGACAAACACATTTAGTTTCGTATAATTAAGGAAGTAAAGAATACCTTTAATCTTAGCTTCGAGTTCGAGCTCCGTCACCTGCTCTGTGTTAATCTGTTCGAGAAAGGACAGAAGCACTTTGATAATGTATTTAGAGTACGGAACCTCTTTATCTTTGTCGATTCCGGGGTACGACTTCTCATGAAATTCAAGAAGACCCTACAAGCAAGGTATTCATTTTATGCATAAAAAAAGCATATAATATAATGCAGCAAAAAATCTCGTAGCAAGTGAGAGAAACAAACCTTAATCGGAAGTTCCATGCGTAAACATGCTTTGCAGTTGCAATTATTTCGACAAACAGGACATCGTGTTGCAAAATCTTCCTCCGACATTTTCGGGTACCTATTATCAGAAAACAAGAATTTCACCCCGAGTGGCAAAATCGCAAATGACAAATATGTTAAAAACTCTGTTAAAAGAAAAACGGATCTAATGCTCTCGTAACGGTAGCATACCAGGTGGTCATGCAGGGAACGCAATATCGCTTTGTTTTGCATTTAACGCACCGTACGACTTTTCCTTTATCGTTTCTTTGACATTGATGACACATATTAGATTCAAGAAATCCCTGCAAATATTACGACAACTCCAACTAAGATGGTGTTTGCAAAGGCTTTTAGAAATAGATTACGAGCTTTTTTCAGCACACATAATCTGTTTTTAGGTGTTTGCAGAACAAACTTTTGCTTTTGCTTCTCTTAAAATAAGTTGATTTAAGCTATAATTTTAAAAGCACCCATGTACAGTAGAACCTCGATAAATTGATAACATCGCTTAAATAATAGTTTCTTCTGATCCCGACTCGGTAAAAACCTACTAAATTATTAGTTCGATAATTTAATATTTCGCTAAATTGATAGAATTTTGCTAGCCTCGACTCTATTAATTTATAGAGGTCTAACTGTACCTGCTTTTTCAATTTTAGTTGATTTTCCAGCTAGTTTGTAAACACCCACAGCTTTCAAAAATAAGCACTTAATTTCAACTTAACTCATAATCACTAACTTCTGCTTTTAATAAGCTTTTGCAAATACTGATTCTAATTGCTTAAAAAAAACATTTGAATCAAATTAAGAGAGTGCCGCTTACATCTGGATCCTTGCTCGTTACGCGCTTTGGCACATTCTCCGAATTCACCTTCTTTGCTCCAATCGGATTGCTTCTTCTTCGATCATCGCTCCTTTTTCTTCGACTTGTATTATCTTCCTCCTCTTGGCTTATTTTTTCTTCAACTTCACTCCCTTCGATTATAAATCCGTCATTTTTCCGAGCCCTTTTGCCCAAAGATTTCTTTTTTCCGTCTCTTTCACTTTCTTCCGTACAAAGATCGTCACTTTCTTCATTACAGTTCTTTATTGGCCGATCCCTCTTCAAACGGCGGTTCGCTCTTTCAGTAACAGAACTACCAAGATTCGCCATGTTTTCTTGATCTTCCGATATTTCGGCGTTAAACTCCCTCTTCCTCACTTTTTATATTGAATTTTAATGGGGGTTGCTGAATGCTGACAGAAAGTGGGCAACCATAATAATAATAATATAATACTCCAAAAATTTTGAAAAAAGTCCCGCCTTTTTTTTGCTGGATTGAGGGTTCGAGGAGAGCGGGGAAACTGTTTGCGCGGCTGATACCTTTTTTTTTTTTTTTTTTTTTTTTTTTGGCCTTTCTCGGTTTTCGCAAATGATGTTTGATTTTACTGTGAAATGATGTTTGATTTTACTGAAAGGGGTCGAATTGCAATTCAATTGCTTGTGGAATTTGAAAAGCCTTCTTTTTATAAGAAAGGTTGGTTTGATTTTGTTAAACAATTTTAGTACAAGATATAAATCTTCATTTACTGATATGTTTTATTATTTAAGTTAATTAGAATTAGTCAATATGTTAGTGGGTAGTTTTTTTTATTAGTTAGCATAAATTAAATTAGTGGGATAGTGTAGTTAAGGGGTTAGTGGGATGGTAGTTTAATTATTATTTATGAGTATTATAAATAGGGCAATTAGGATGTTACGTGATTATGAAGTTTAAGAATCAATTAATCTCTCTTTGTCTTCTCTTAATTCTCGTCTCTAATCCTTCTTCTAATTCTCCTCCTAATTCATATTTCTCAATTTCTTCTTAATTATTGAACTCAAATTACCACGTAACAATGGTATCAGAGCCATTACGTTCCATGGAGGCACGTAACCAGTCAGATGCTGAATTTCGTGCTGAGGTTATTGAAACCCTAGCTCGACACGAATCTAATTTCGACAAAATACACAACACCCTCCAAGTTTTCCTCACCGAGCTTCGAGCTCTAAGAGCCTCTTCCGAACCCGAAAATGATGTCAACCCCTTTGTTGTGGAAGAAACATTACTACCGGGATCAAGCAAAAAATAAATATACCTATAACGCACTCAACTCCAAACCCTGCCCCTAATACAAACCTCAAACAACAAATTTCAAAAGTCGTCGCGGAAAACGTAATGGAATGGATTTTCCAAGCCAAGCAATATTTTGAATTTCAAAGTATTGTCGAAGATCAGCAGGTGCACCTCATTTCGTTTGGAAGGACTCACTTTGGAACGGAATCGCTGGTTAAATGGCTTCAAGGGCTCGTCGGCAGGGGAAGATTTTACTAAGGTGTTGTTCTACCGTTTTAGCCCTACCGAATTTGACAATCATTCCGAAGCCCTCACTCGTTTCATGAAACAAACACTCATTGATGTCATTTATCATGAAAAGTTCGAGCAACTCTCTCAAATTATTGATGGATCACCCGACCAACTGAATTCGCAAAATGATCCCATACACGTATCAAGACTATATCCTTGAGGACAAGGATATTTTGAGCAGGCAGGAATGATATGTTTTATTATTTAAGTTAATTAGAATTAGTCAAATTATATGTCAGTGGGTAGTTTTTTATTAGTTAGCATGAATTATATTAGTGGGGTAGTGTAGTTAAGGGGTTAGTAGGATGGTAGTTTAATTATGATTTATGAGTATTATAAATAGGGCAATTAGTATGTTACGTGATTATGAAGTTTAAGAATCAATTAATCTCCCTTTGTCTTCTCTTAATTCTCGTCTCTAATCCTTCTTCTAATTCTCCTCCTAATTCATATCTCTCAATTTCTTCTTAATTCTTGAAACTATGTTTTCTTGCTCAAATTACCACGTAACATTTACCCTCAAATTCATGTTCTTCTCCTTTTCTCTCCTTGTGTTTAAATACCAAGCTGAATTCTTGATCAACGGTCTTGAAACGGCATAACGATATTATGAAATGTACTCGTCTCATAACAAGTGGTATTAGAGTCGCCTGATTTTTGTATGAGTATGTAGTTGCCACTATGAAATATTCGAATAAAACGAGCATTTATTAAAACAGGGAAAGAATTGGAGAAAATAAATGGAATGCTTGCAATTTTAACGCTATGCTATCTGCATCGGAAAAAAAAATGGAGGTATATTGATTCCTACATCTAGCAGATCGCGCGGAAGCGAAGTTAGATGAAGTGTTGGAAGCCATCGAACTAAAAGTTTGCCCATATATTAACATGGAATTAGGGCATCTCCAAAGGAGATGCTAAATGGTACCTATCAGCTATAAATATAGCATTATACCATTTATGCACAAAAAAAAAAAGCTCCAAGGAAGCAGCTAAATTGTAGCTGGACAGGTAAAATCATACTTCCAATTGATATATATATCATCTACTGTAAACAAATGCTAAGTAAAAAAATATTAAAATAATCAATAAACCATCAACAAATAAATGCAAACCCCCACCCGTAAAAGTGAAATTGGATAGATATATAGTATCTCTTAATAAAATATAATAAAATACTAAATTTTAGATAGTACAGTTGTTACATTAGTAAAAACTGAGTTGGTATAACACTATTCATTAGGTATTATAGATCTAGCATCTCTAATTTTAGGTCTTAACCTTGGAGATACTCTTACTCCGAGAGTACTCATTTGAAGAGATTAAAAGTTCGCAATTTCTTTTAATAGGGAGATATTTGCCAATTAAAAATTAGACAGAAAATGTATTTGCAATAAACTCTTTCCATTGGAAAAGTGCAATGAACAACAATCTCAATAAAAACAGTCATATGTACTCCTTTTCAAAGGACCCCAAAAATAAGAAATTATGATTTTATTTACAATAATAAACTTTTATTTTATAAGAATAAGTTTTAAATAAGGTTTTATTTTACAATAATAAGTTGAAATTATGATTTATTTACTAATACTAAGATTTATAAATTAAAATAATAAGCAATTAATTTTAAACTTTATTCGTAACCATTAATTCCAACTTTCCAAAATTTTTTGCAACCCATCTTAGTAAAAGATGGGTTTTTAGACGCTATATCTCATAAAATACGTTGAGTGATTTTGAACCACAAATCTATATATAATTGCACACACTACTTTGTTCCAAAACGATCGAAATGATGACGTGTCCTCCTTGGAAGATATTTTGGATGACATTGTGCCGGAGATTCTGCTGGAGGGGTACCTGCAATGCTGGGAGGGGTTTTCCGGCGTAGAAGCTCCGATGATCAAGTCAGTTTTTATTCAGAGATAATTGATTGTGATATGTAAGAGAAAGCACATAAGTGAAAGGTTGAGAGTAACGCCCTATTTACATGTGAGGATACTTGGTGGACAAGAGATAAGCAAACTGCCCTAACTTCTCTTATTGGGCCTGCTATGACTTTGAGCCAAATATATAGGTCTTAGCTCCGTTCAGTCTGCAACCCAAGCGAATATGTGTTCAACTCGATCTTGATTCCGATGATTACTACTCAGAATACTACAACTTTGTCGACTATTGGGCCCCATACAAGTGAAAACCTGATCCACGGCCCAATAAAAGGGTTAGAAAACCTCGTGAGGACAATTTAGTTCGTATGACACACTCATGTGTATGTATGTTTAATAAATAGTTATTTGTATTAATCTACAGATGACCGTTTAAATTCACCCAGTACATTTCATCAGATGTAACACCTCATACACCATAAAATACTTATTCAGTAGTTGTACCACTTGAGAATGTTTACTTCAAATAAGACGTGCTTGATTTTTTCAACAAAAATGGACCAAAGAGATAAGTAGTTATGAAGACCGTTGACCAAAGCACACTGGATAGGACACGCCACATTTTTTTTTTTTTTTTGATCAGTATAGGACACGCCACATTGGCAACTCAATCGCGACTGTCATTAATAAGTCATCAATAACATGTTAAAAGTTATTAAAAAAAAATATGCATTATTATTAAAATTATTATTAAAATACATGGTAAACCAAATTAGTTTAAGGATAAAGAATGGAATAATAAAAGTTTAAATGCTATTAACATTTTTTCATTTACATATAAATAGCGCACATATAATAGAAAATTAAATGTTAATTAAAACATCATAAGTTGAAATATACTATATTTATAAGGGCAAATGGCAAAAAGGCCCATCACATGGGACTTAAATGCATTATAGTCCACAAAAAAAACAGTCTCTCAATTAAGCCCATCCCCATGTCTTTAGTCTAAAATACCCTCAATAATATAATTCTTATCAATTCCACCCATTATGCTCTAACTTCTTTAATATTACACATTGACCCCGGATTTAAACAAATATATCACATTAACCCCCCAAAATTTTTTTTTTTTCAGAAAATAATTTTTTTTATGACCTGTTTTTTTTCCGGCCAGATTCCGGCGTTGACTTTTTTTTTTTTTTTTTGAAATTTTTTTTTCCTGATTTTTTTTTCCGGCCGGTCAACCACCGTTGACCGCCGGTCTCCGGCGTTGACTTTTTTTTTTTTTTTTTTTTTGAATTGTTTTTTCTTAGAAAAAAAATATTTTAATTAATATTACTGTCTTGACTACTAAATTACTGTCTCAAACAGTAATATTACTGTTTGGGACAGCAATATTATGAATATTATTTTTCCGAACAGTAATATTATTAATATTATTGTCTAAGACAGTTAAATTACTGTTGGAGACAGTAATTTAACATCCAAGACAGTAATATTAATTAAAATAAATTTTTTTTAAGGAAAAAAAAAAAAAAAAAAAAAAAGTCAATTAACAGTTAAGTTACTGTCTCCGACAGTTAAATAACTGCTGGAGACAGTAATTTAGCAACGAATACAGTAATATTAATTAAAAATACTTTTTTTAAGAATAAAAAAGTCAATTAACAGTTAAATTACTGTCTCCGACAGTTAAATAACTGCTGGAGACAGTAATTTAGCAACGAATACAGTAATATTAATTAAAAATATTTTTTTTAAGAATAAAAAAGTCAATTTACAGTTAAATTACTGTCTCCGACAGTTAAATAACTGTTGGAGACAGTAATTTAGCAACAAATACAGTAATATTAATTAAAATATTTTTGAAGGAAAAAAAAAAAAAAACAGTCAATTAACAGTTAAATTACTGTGTCCGACAGTTAAATAGCTGCCGGAGACAGTAATTTAGCAGCCAAGACAGTAAAATTAATTAAAATATTTTTTTTAAGAAAAAAAAAAAAAAAAAGTCAACGCCGGAGACCCGGCGGTCAACGGCAGTTGACCGGCCGGAAAAAAATTTCAGGAAAACAAAATTCAAAAAAAAAAAAAAAAAAAAAAGTCAACGCCGGAATCTGGCCGGAAAAAAAATATTTCAGAAAAAAAATTATTTTCAGAAAAAAAAAAGTTTTGGGGGTTAATGTGATATATTTGTTAAAATCCGGGGTCAATGTGTAATATTAAGGAAGTTAGAGCATAATTGGTGGAATTGTTAAGAATTAGGGTTAAAATTGGGGTCAAAATTGAAATTAGGGTTAAAATTGGTTAATTGATGAAATTGGGTTAAATTGGGGTGTAAATAATGAAATTGGAATTAAATTGAGTTTCAATGAATTGGGGGTAATTTTGGTATATATAAAAGGATTTTCCTTATTTGCAAATAAGTTTGAATGGTGTGGATTTATTTGGAAGACAAAAAAGTTGGATGTCCCTATTTTAATTAAGTGTCATTGTCATGGACTTTTTTGTGATTACCCCTATTTATAATATAGTTATCGAAATACATTTTTTCATAAGCTTTCGTGATATATTATTACTTATATGTGGAGTATGTGAAATACATTAGGCTAGTTTATATGTGGATTGCATACATAGGCGGGTACTACTATGGGGCAGGGAGCAGTTGACCCCCCAAGAAAAAAAAAAAAAATATTTTAGTTATTTTGGCATTATATTTTTTGAATATTACTTTTGGCCCCTCTAAAGGTTTTGTAAATATGTGTCTTAACCTTTAATTTTTTTGTTTATTTCTTATAATTTTATATAAAATATAGATATATATCATATTCATTATAAAAATATAAAATAAAATGGTTAAAACTTGTACAATTTTAAATAAAATTTATGAATATTTACTTATCGATCTTTGATTTTTTTATATTAATGTCTCTAAAAATAATATGAGACGGTGCCACGAATCCCATTAAGTGCAATATTGTGAACCGAATTTTTTTTTCGGGGCAGTGCCCCAAATCCCTAAATTTTAGTCCGTCCCGGCCCCCTACTTTCTAATCCTGGTTCCGCCCCTGATTGCATAGATAGTTTATTAATTTATAGGGGAAAAAAGTAAGAAGAATTTGGCCCGTTTTAGCTCGAACTTCAACTTGTTCTCTAATTAAATTATCCACAGATGATCAGTGACGAATCCATGATTTGTGTAAAAAATGAGTATAATAAAAACTTCTATAAAATTCAATCGTTAATTAACATGTCCTTGTACTTTCCGCAGTTTAATGAAGCCGTGTGATGATATGCTACTTTTCTATATTATAATTAGGGGTGCAAGTTGGAACGGATATTCCAATTTCCGCCGGTTCCGATCCAAAAGGTTCCGATTTTGGAACAATTTTTTTCATTCCGACTTCTGAAATTCCCATTTCCGAAATTTTCCGATTTTTTTGGATTGGAATTGGAATTACATAAAATAAATTTGGAATTTCCGATTTCCGATCCGATTTGATTTCCGAAATTAACTCCGAAAATTTCCGATTTTTTTACGAAAAATACACCTATAAATAATAAATATTATATAATACTTATTTTTCCGAAAAAAATACCTGTAAGTTTTGATTTAGGATTTTGACATAATGAATTGTTATAGAAGTTTTATTAGATATTATGTTGTGTTTATTTTTATTTATTTTTTGAACTGAAATTTAGTAGTTATTAGTTTTATTTTATCGACGTGAATGTTTTTATTTTTCGAAAATTATGAACATTTTAGAAAATTTCCGCTAAGTTTTGAAATTTTTAAGCTTAAGTAAGTAATTTCCGATTTTTTTCCGAAATTTCGAAATTTTCGGGCCTTTTGGAATTGGAATGAATTTTTAGATTCCGAAAATTTTGGAATTGAAATTGGAATTGATTTTGTACTTCCGATTTTTTTTTGGAAATTTTCCGAAAAGGCTAATTCCGATCCGATCCATCCGACTTTCACCCCTGATTATAATTAAAACTTTTCAATCACTAATAAATTACGAGTAGACTACTATAGTTTGACAACTTCTTTTAAGATGTCTATTTTCTGACTAAATCCAATCTGAATATTACATTTGGAATTGCTTAATTTTTCTACTGTAAGAAACCTTTTGACTTGATCTGTAAAACCCTTGGAAAGACAATATCAAATATCAATCAACTGAAATAAAATATATCTTTATCAAGAAAGAAACGTTAAGAAATTCTAATGAGATATTTGTAATTTTTTTATTTATATTATCTTCTACTTGCTGTCACTGTTTAATTATTTTCGCACCAAATTTACACTTCTAATTCACTACCTCTATATTTCTTTAATATTATTTTCATCTCCTATTTTCCAGTTTATCTTATATATAAAAGAAAGAAATGTTAGGATAAACTAAGAAACTCTAATGCCATATTTGTAAAAAGTAATATTTTTTTGTATATATATGTATATTTATTTATATTTTATTTGCAGCCATTTTTTCTTTCTAATTATTTTGACACGAAATCTTGACTAGCACAATCTTAATCCACTATCTCTATGTCTTTTTAATTGTTATTATTATTTATCTCATATTTTTCAGTCTATTTTCTCTAATTCATCTTTGCTTTATTTATTTA
The DNA here is from genome assembly GCF_056151865.1 of Erythranthe guttata. Taxonomy (NCBI): domain Eukaryota; kingdom Viridiplantae; phylum Streptophyta; class Magnoliopsida; order Lamiales; family Phrymaceae; genus Erythranthe; species Erythranthe guttata. The sequence goes on along the minus strand of NC_142533.1, from coordinate 6,713,849 downwards.
ATGATCAATTTCATATTATGACAATTAAGTTAATATATTTTTTTCGGAATCAATTTGTGTAAATACTAATGTTGTTATCAGTATCACTAATAAATTTTCTTATAATTGGTATTGTCATGTATTAAACTAATAATTATTTTCACTTTTGAAATGCTATCCTGTGCATTGCACGAGAAAAAAATGCTAGTATTTTCTAATTCTTATTTGCTTCATTTATTTAATGATTACTTTTATATTATCACAATTAAATTATATATTAAATTTCATAACAAATTTATATTATTAAATTTGTATAAATATTGATATTGGTACTGATATCACTAATAAATTTTATTACAAATTATTATAGTCCTGTATGAAATTAATTATTGTAATAACATAAGAGTATATTCCCTTTTTGTTTGACCGGATAAACCGTTTTATTAAACCTATCCCCATTTCCATTTGATAAGTACAAGAATAATGATTAGGACAAGTCAGAAGCAATGTTTCTTGCACAATAAATTAATTATTTTATTTTGGAGAACTTCAATCCAACAAGAAACTTATTATATATATAGCATCATTTTCTTGTATGTTAAGTTCATTAGTTGTACTAAAAACAAAGGAATTTTTGTGTGTCTTGCTCTAATAGGTTAAATAAAACTAGAGTGAATTACGATTATACTCATGTGGTTAATTTTAATTAAAAGAAAAAACAAACTTTAGTTTAAAAATAAATTACAAAAATAAATTACAAATAACACCTTAAAGTATGTTTAAATTACAAAAAAAATATCCCCTTTTGTATATTAAAAACACAACGATGTCCCTTTGAATTAAAAAATGCTCCTCATGTTTATTTAAATTGTTATTAAAAATAAAAAATAAAAAGAAATACTTATAATTATCTTAGACAAGATATGGTAGCAAGCCTAATTTTGGGAAGAGAAACAACTAGGAAAAAGTCTCACGCGCATATTAGTGGGCATTACATGTGATGTGATATTTAGGCATTCCTCTCTTTCATATGTATTTTTATTACAACATAACATATGTCCTTTTTATACAATGCTAATAAAAAAAACCAATTCCTAAACAAAGTTAGGAGTTTATGTAAATTAATAGAGTCAAGTTTATTTGAATTTTTTATCCAGCCAAAAAATTGTATTTGAGCTTGGTTTGATAAACAACTGAATCAAGCTCGACCGACCTACGATTGAGCCGAACACTAATCGAACTCAAGTTACTGAATATTGTGTTATTATTTTATCAGTTTTTGTTCTAATATGACGAGTTTCATGACTTTTCGAACACAAATATGTTGTCAAATTTGATCCGATGTGTTTGTTAACAAATCGAGTACAATTTAGATTTCAACGAAGGATTGTGAATTGAGTACTAAAATATCTTTGATTTGTAGCCACTAGCCATACATAATAATCTCCAAACATGTAGGCAATTTTTTTTGGTATAATTTGTGTGATTAATTGGCTCGGATTAGGTTTGAAAATTGACCTGCGGGCAAGTTGCAAATTGAGTCATCAAATTTTGTTTTGAAGACTCATTTAGAAACCAGTGGGACTTTGGAATCTTTAAATGTGAGTCTCTATTTTATGTTTGAATTATACAAGAGTCCGTGTCAATTGTTCGAATTCCCTTGTCAACAGTTTTTAGGTTGAGATTGTCACACATGCAGTGGCGAGTCCAAAAATTGACCATAGGGTGGACTTAAATTTTCGGGGGTTCGGGGCAGAGTCCCGAAAAAAAAAATTGATTTTTTTTGGGACAAATTAGGAAGAGAGAGAAATTTTAGGTTTTTTCTTTCATATAATAATAATACAATTGAACCTCTATAAATTAATACAGTTGGGACCATCAAAATTTCCTTAATTTAACGAAATATTAACTTATCGATAAATTAATAATTATTAGTTTATACATTAATTAATAACTTATTAATTTGTGAAATTACTTTTATTATTATTTTCAATAAATACATTTTTTTAAATTATTTTACTTGTATATTATTCATTGTACCATTAGTTCAATTCACTAAAGAATCGGTTTCACAAACGCAAGCTCATAAAGTAACAATGGTATAGAGCGATTTTATGTTGAGTTATGAGAAAACTATACCGATAGTTCTAACCATGTTAAGAAAAGTGATGGACGAGATTGATTATAATGTGAACATCAACAAGAAACAAGCGACAATTAAATTATTTGTATTAAGCCTTCATAGATCTATAAAACTAGTACTTCACCCGTGCGTTGCACGGATATCAGTTTCAAAATTAGAAAAATAATAATATTTAAACGATTACCTCTTTATAACAACACCAATTCAAGTAAAACAAAATGGAAGGAAATAAAAAAAATTATCTCTTAATTCAGAGTTGCAACATATGAAATTCAATTAAATATTAGTAAGAAAAATATGCGAATGACGCAAAGCACGATATGAAGATTAAGTGAAATAATTTAAAACATATGGTATATATCTATTTCATGAAATGCAATCTACTATACCATGTGAATCCTCTGCAAAATAACTAACTTAACAACAAACACAGTAGCACAAAGGTAACACAATAGATATTCAAATAACCTGCAAGTTTATCACTAACAACATTCAATTAGTGATGCATATTACTCAAACAACAACACAACTTATAAATATTACAAAAAAGCTAGATAAGATGTATACGCCAATACCAATAATAATACCAATGCTGATATCAATATTTTGATACTAATATTGATACTAATACTAATACTAATACTAATACTAATACTAATACTAATACTAATACTAATACTAATATACTAATACTAATACTAATACTAATACTAATACTAATACTAATACTAATACTAATACTAATACTAATACTAATACTAATACTAATACTAATACTATTATTAATACTAATGCTAATACTAATATCAATATTAGTACTAATACTAATAATAATACTAATAATAATATTAATATTGATAGTAATAATAATAGTAATACTGATATTAATATTGATACTAATACTAATACTGATACTCGTACTAATACGGGTACTCACACTGATAGTAATTCTAATCCTAATACTAACCTTAATACTAATACTAATACTAATACTAATACTAATACTAATACTAATACTAATACTAATACTAATACTAATACTAATACGAATACGAATACTAATACTAATACTAATATTAATACTAATACTAATACTAATACTAATACCAATACTAATACAAATACTAATACTAATACTAATACTAATACTAATACTAATTCTAATACTAATACTAATACTAATACTAATACTTATACTAATATTAATATTAATACCAATACTAATACTAATACTAATACAAATACTAATACTAATAATAATACTAATACTAATACTAATACGAATAATAATACTAATACTTACTGATATTGATACAAATACTGATACTGATATTGATACTGATACTAATACTGATACTGATACTGATACTGATACTAATTAGATAGTGATATTGATACTGACACTGATACTGATATTGATGTTAATACTGATACTGATGTTGATAGGGATACTGATGTTGATAGTCATATTGATATTCATAGTAATATTAATATTAATACTAATACTATTGCTAATAGTGATACTCATACTAATATTGTTACTCATACTGATACTGATGCTGATAAAAATACTAATACTAATACTAATATTATACAAATAATACTGATACTAATATTAATATTGATATTGATACTGATACTGAAATTCATACTAATATTGATATTAATACTGATTTTGATACTGAAACTGATACCGATACTAATACATATACTGATACTGATACTGATACCGATACTGATATTGGTACTGATATCGATATTAATACTGATACGGATACTTATACTGATATTAATACTAATATTAATAAAAATACTAATACTATTACAAATAGTAATATTAATACTAATATTGATACTAATACTATTACTTATACTAATATAAATGCTAAAAAATTTAATGCTAATGATCTAATGCTAATGTTACGTATACGTATACCGATACCGATACCGATACCGATACTGATACTGATACTGATACTGATTCTGATACCGATATTGATACCGATACTAATAATGATACATATACTGGTAGCGATATTGGTACTGATACATATTGTGGTACTGATTCTGATACTGATACTTATACTGATACCGATAATAATATTGATACGGATAATTATACTTATGTTAATACTTATATTTGTACTAATACTAATACTGATACTGATATTAATACTAATACTAATACTAATACTAATACTAATACTAATACTAATACTAATACTAATACTAATACTAATACTAATACTAATACTAATACTAATACTTATACTAATACAAATACTAATACTAATATTAATACTAATACGAATAATAATACTAATACTAATACTTACTGATATTGATACAAATACTGATACTGATATTGATACTGATACTAATACTGATACTGATACTGATACTGATACGGATAGTGATATTGATACAAACACTGATACTGATATTGATGTTAATACTGATACTGATGTTGATAGTGATACTGATGTTGATAGTCATATTGATATTCATAGTAATATTAATATTAATACTAATACTATTGCTAATAGTGATACTCATACTAATATTGTTACTCATACTGATACTGATGCTGATAAAAATACTAATACTAATACTAATATTATACAAATAATACTGATACTAATATTAATATTGATATTGATACTGATACTGAAATTCATACTAATATTGATACTAATACTGATTTTGATACTAATACATATACTGATACCGATACTAATACATATACTGATACTGATACTGATACCGATACTGATATTGGTACTGATATCGATATTAATACTGATACGGATACTTATACTGATATTAATACTAATATTAGTAAAAATACTAATACTATTACTAATAGTAATATTAATATTAATATTGATACTAATACTATTACTTATACTAATATAAATGCTAAAAAATTTAATGCTAATGATCTAATGCTAATGTTACGTATACATATACCGATACCGATACCGATACCGATATTGATACTGATACTGATATTGATACCTATATTGATACCGATACTAATAATGATACATATATTGGTAGCGATATTGGTAGTGATACATATTGTGGTACTGATTCTGATACTGATACTTATACTGATACCGATAATAATATTGATACGGATAATTATACTTATGTTAATTCTTATATTTGTACTAATACTAATACTGATACTGATATTAATACTAATACTAATACTAATACTAATACTAATACTAATACTAATACTAATACTAATACTAATACTAATACTAATACTAATACTAATACTAATACTAATACTAATACTAATACTAATACTAATACTAATACTAATACTAATACTAATACTAATACTAATACTAATACTAATACTAATACTAATACTAATACTAATACTAATACTAATACTAATACTAATACTAATACTAATTCTAATACTAATACTAATACTAATACTAATACTAATACTAATACTAATACTAACACTAATACTAATACCAATACTAATACTATTACTAATACTAATACTATTATTAATACTATTACTAATACTAATATGTTAATATTAATGTTAATGCTAATACAAATTTTGAAAATATGTTAATATTGTTAATGTTAATGCTAATACAAATTTTGATGCTAATGCTAATCTAGATATGATAATTATTGTGCTAATGCTAATTATGATTGTAATTCTAATATTATCCAAATCCTTATTGTATTCCTAATTCTATTCATAACACTAATAATAGTTATAATCGTAATCCTAATCATAATCCTATTCCTAACAATAATCATAAGCCTAATAATTTTAACACTAATAATGCTAATGCTAATGCTAATGTTAATTCTAATTCTAATCCCAATCCTAATGCTAATCATAATCATAATACTAATGCATGTCACTAATTATCGTATTAACCATAATCATAATCTTAATTATAATTCTAATACTAATATTAATCATAATCCTAATAGTATATTAATCTTAATTACGATCTAAATCCTATTTCTAGTATTAATACTAATACTGATTCAAAGAATCTTAATTATAATTATAATTATAATACTAATATTAATCACAAATTCTGATTTTGCAACATTTTTTTGCAATGATCTATTATTTAATATAAAAAAAACAATTATATTCAATCTCGAACCTTTATATTAAATTTCTTATGTGTGGTAGCTGAAGCATAAAAAAACACATATTAAATATATTAGAAATTAATATTTAATTATATTATTAAACTGATATTAAGATTAATTAAAATATTATAAGGGTATAAGCAAACGTTAAGACGTAAAAGAACAATAATCATTGTTAATAAGATAAATTATGAAAATCCTCTTGAACTTAGGCTAAATTACAGAAGATACCCCCACTTATCGGTGATTATACCAAAATCCCCCTGATGTTTGTTTCTGTCTTATGGTGTGTTTTTTTTACGGAATCTTTTTTATTAATTCCATGTAATGTCCCAAAAAGTATGGAGTCTACCCCTGCAAATGTGACATTTCTTTTATCGTACTTTTTAAACTAAAAAATTACCCTCAGGGTGGTCATGGTAATAATAAAAAATTGTGAAAGTGTTATTTAAAAAGAATAAAGATTTCGAGTAAAGTTCACCTGCGGGTATTTTTTGTCTTTAAAAAATATCATAAAGAAATATCGTGTGTGCAGGGTATAATAAGCATTATTGGAATATTCCACGTAATAAAAAAATTCCCTGAAAAATCATACCATAAGGGGGTCGATGTAAGACGAAAACAAACATTCGGGGAATTATTAATATAAACTATTTACGGTAAGAGCACTTCGAGTGGGATTATTAAATGAGCTATCAAAATATTTAACCACCATTTTTATACTCCAAAATAGTAATTTTTAATTCTAATAGAGTTATGAAATGATGTATTTTGATCTTTCATCTTTCAGAATGTAAAAATACATTATGCAATCATGCAGAATAAAATATGAAACATGAGTTATGAATTTAACCACCTCAGTGTCCATTTAGAAAATAACATGTGGCAATTAGATATATTTAATTAACAACTATTTAATACCTATGGTTGGAGCAAATATATTTAGATAAATATCAAAATAAAATATTAAATATCACATAAATATTTGAAAACTCATTTTGATACTTTTGGGTTGGAGTTGCAGTAGATATTTACTTAATTATATTTATTAGAGTTATAATGAAATACTTATTAATGGAATACTTATTAATGGAATACAATATATAGTATATATACGATCATTATACATTTTAAACAAAACAATTAATATTTTTAATGTTAGCCATTAAATAAAGTGGATAAACGAATTTAATTCCAAAGATTTATAATTATTATATTTTGAAATATATAAAATCAATTCGTTTTTTATGATTTGATTAAATTAACTTAGCTTATTCAATTTATTAGTATAATCATGATAAAATTTGTATTTTAATTAGTATATAATTTAAAACTTAAATCAATCGTAAAATATATTGTCACTGGATTCAGTGAAGAAAAAATAATTATTTAAATAATAACATGAAACTTATGTAGTATAATTTTCAATATGGTAAATAATTGGGAGTACATTACTCTGCACTTGGCATAACAAATAGTGTCAATTTTCGCAAGATAGTAATTTCAAACATTTATCTTTTTTTTGTTTTTTACAGATAATATTAATATATAATATTAAATTAGTGAAAAAAATACATATTCTCTAGTCATGCTCATGTAAAATGTGTAATATCAAATAATTTATTCTGCAATTTTTTTTTAATATAAATCCAATTTTATGAATTAAAATTAAAAAAATTCGTAACGCCACCAATCATGCAATTATAATAAGGAAAGATTTTAAATCGAATTTAACCAAATTCAAATTAACTTAATTATGAAATAAAATTCAAAAATAAATTTATTTAGGGTTTCCAAGAAAAATGATATATTTAGAGCATTTTATAAATGGTAGGATATAAATATATTAATAAAATAATTAAATATATTTAATTACCTCTAATTTTGGAAAATGATGACATGTTTTTTGATGATTTATTTCCACCAATCAATTCGCCACTTGGGATGAAATTTATGACATGTCATCAATTGAAATTGTCAAATGTCAATCAATTAGCTATGGAATTCAACTTTTATATATTATATAGATATGTAACTTACCATGTAATTTAAGAATTATTTTTACGCATAATTAATTTATATATTATATTGGGCTTCTTAAAATTTTCGAATGTGTATTATCTTATAAATTTAACGAATTATAAGTTTAGCACGTTATCCCCGAGTCGGGACCGGAAAATTTTATTATTTAAGCGATGTTATTAATTTATCGAGTATTAATTTATCGAGGTTCTACTGTATATACAAAATATAGTGGATGGACTAAATTTTGGACTATTTTGAATGGACTAAATAATAATATATACAAAATATAGTGGAATAATTTGCAATTGAAGAGGGACTTGAGTCCACCATAGATAGGGGTTGTACTCGCCACTGCAGACATAGTTAGTCTAATGTTGTTTATTTATGTCGTATAGTTTTTATTCTAAAATAATTCCGTCCCTTTCATTTCCATATGCATAAATCAATATTTTTATTGAACATCTATGAGCAATATTTTGCGGGCTATTGCACGAAAACGCTGTTTACGCATATTACTTTCGAGTTCTTTGTGTATATATATATATATATATATATATATATATATATATATATATATATATATATATATGTGGGCAACACTCCTAAAGATTTACAACCAATATAATTAAGACATTGACCAAGGTGGCCCAAATTTGAAGAATTCATAAGAATCAATCAAATTATCATCTACACTTTCTTTTTAGTGGTCATTGTTTAAAATTGACCAATTAAAACTAAATATACACGACACTTCCCACCTATGTCACATGAAGTAATGACCAATATATATATTTCATAAGAAACTGTCAAATGGGAAGGATTGGAAATGGAGCATTAAACACTTATTTAATTAATGTATGATATAATATATACTTTGATACTTTAAAAAAATATTATTTACTTCAACTACAAATACATATTCTTACAAAAAAAAAAACTACAAATACATATATATTATAATTATAAATCATTAAATACATGAATAATTGTATTTTGATTATAAAAATGATAGTTTTATAGTTTAATACACTACTTGATTCCTCCGTTTGAGTTGTTCACATGGCTTAAAAGTAATCAAATTATTATCAAATATTTGGTTATAAGAATATTAATACATTTTATTGCACAATAGGACATTATTTATTGAAGTAAAAGGTAATATTGCTAGGACTAAACATATTGGTTTTATTAGATCTTCAAGGAACTTATGTGAAGTCGTAAGTAAACGGGCTTCCGCTTGAGCCTTCAAAGCTAAAGGTAGGATGTACACGACTCATGTCGATGAATGATCCTTGTGACTTGTGAGCAACGCATATTGATTGGTGGAAAGTTACGAGGGCTTGTGCGGACAATCAAAGGCATGCAGCTGGCACGAGCGAGACTCGACAATCTTGCTCGGTAGCGTGATAGTAAGGACTTGCGTGATGGTTGAGCATGGCGAAGACTTAGAGGGTGTTTGGCTAAACTTATTTTAAATAGTTGATAAGCTCTTTACGTCTAATAAGATGTTTTAAGAGCTCATAAACTGTTTCCTATTTTTACTCATTATAAGATCTTAAATAAAAATATGGGATATATGTATTTTTTTAAAAAGATCTTATTTACTCTCCAACAACTTATTGTAAAAAAATTTAAAATCTTGTTTTAAAAATTTACCAAACACTTTGGAAGAACTTATAAGCTCTAAAACATCTTATAAGTTTCCTTTAACATCTTATAAGTTTAGCCAAACACCCTCTAAGGAAACTAGTAAGCAACATGCAGCAGACGCACATGAAGTTGGCGAAAAGTATAAACCTAAGGAATTTTATGGAAACAAACAAATAACCTTTGTATTTACATCACATTACACAACTTAATGAGCGGGTATATCTAATGTTCTCGTTAATGTAAGGAAAGATAAATTAGTTGTTTCCTCGACTGTACGTGTTATTTTCCCTATTTATCGCAACCATCTTGAAAATTTACCTACTCAGTTCATTCGACTAAAATCAAGTTAAAATTATCCGAGAGACAAATATTATTAATTATTTAAGCTTCTTGATTTAAGAGTTATATATAAAAATATTTTTTATTGGTTAAATTATCCTTAAACATTATACCACCCAATACCCCAAATTTTCCTATTAAAATAGAGCTACAACCTTCATGTTTTGCAATTTTTAATATTCAAATAAAATCACAGTAGAAAATGTAAAACAATAAAGTAATGATATGAGATATTTTAATAAGAATTTTTTCATACGAAATTCGATTGAACCTATTCAATTGGCGTTGAAAAGAACGTGATAAATGTTTTACAACTTATGGTATTCAAATTAAACTGCAATAACAATTATAATAAAGTAAACTTGTATTTTAATCAGAAAGTTTTCATACCGAATTTAATTGCACTTATTTAAGTTGCATTCTGAAATACATGAAAAAACCTACACTTTTCATGTTATGCAATTCATGAATGTAAACCCTATATATTGAAGTATTTCGAGGCGTTTGTTTACCACAACTTTCTCATTTAGATAAATTTGGGTTGATTAAAATTGTAAAACCTACAAATATAGCTGCAATATTCATGTTTTGTAATTTGTGAGATTCAAATTGAATAAGGTCACAAATCACAATAATCGATTTGCGCCTGCCTTTATACACATATAAAAGTAGTAGATCTTTTAGCACCGGTTGGATCAATTCTATTTTTTTTTTCTTTTACTCTTGATTCTTTTTCGATCGAGATGTCTAGATCTGTTCATGGATTATATGACCTCCAGTTAGAGTAATTCAAGTTGCTTTGAAAAATTAATGACTTTCAGTTATAATCAGGTAATTCCGAAATGCTAGTCACTCCGGTCCAATATATTTGTCATTTTGTGTCGTTGCACTAATATTAAGAAAACAAGAAAAAAAGATGCGAAAAATACAACTCTGACTGCCACACGTGGACGATTGCTGCTAAACTCATGCTAACATAACATACATAAAATAATATATTTTATTACATAAGCGAAAAATCTGCCAACTTCCTAAGTTTGAAATTGTCATTTATATAGTGGTATGACATCAACTAACCAATTATTACAATGTTTTACAAATTAAAAAATTTGGTAATTATCGATTATAATACTCAATGCCGGGGGCGAATAAAGGAAAATATCTACCGATGGAAGAGAAGTGCGAATTGGCCCTCCCAATTATTTTTCACTTTCGATATAGTCAACTTTCTGTAGCGGATTTCACAACCAATAGTAGTCCAGCTCACCCATACCCAAATAAAACTATAAATCAATTTTATTTAATTATTTTTTCGTCGGCATTAAATTCATTTTCTGCACAATTCTTTACTGATATATCTAAATTAAAAAAGAAGCCATGGTTAATAAATTGAATTCCCCCAACTAAATATGATTATGTGCATTTACAGCAATTAATTAAAATTACAAAAAGGTGAAATATTAAGTAAAAAGGGTAAATTTATAAAAAACCCCCAGAATTTAGACTTAATAACGAAAAATACCCCCACCTATCCGTAATAACCAAAAACTCCCTCTGATTAACTGTTGATTGAGTTTCTTTAACAGAAATTGTGTATAGTCTATTTTACCTTCTGTTAAATAGATGAAAAATAAAAGAAAATATCTGAAATTGTGTAAACTCTATCCCTTTGTATAAAAAAAAAATTCCGTGAAAAGTCACACCGTAGGGGTTTGGTGTAAGACGGAAACAAACCTCCGGGGTGTTTTGGTAATTTAGAATAGGTGGATGCGGTTTTTGTTATTTAATCTAAGTGTAGGGGATTTTTCTTAATTTACCCAATAAAAATAAAAAAAAAAAAAAATTGGGGGTGGTGTTCATCACAGTAGTATATATAAATCTCATTTTTTGTGCCCCCATTCTTGAAAGCACCCGCCCCCCTTCCTCACCCCCTCCTCACCTCCACAACGCGTTATACATACATAAATATATATATATTTATATATATACAGCACTGTGTATCTATTTCCATTTTCACGCAGAAAACACACACATCTGGGTGTAACACCATTTTTCCCCGAGAAAAGCGCCCCCCTTTTTTTTCTCTTCCCTGTCAATGTGTTTTCCTTTTCTTGTAATATAGAAGGTAGAGCGAGGGGTATTTCCGGTAAATAAAATATTCTTCGGAAAATCTAATCCTATTAATTTTCACATTTAACAGAAGAACAGAAAAAAAATTAAATTATTTTGGGCGGAGAGAGAAGAAAAAAAAAATGGGGAGAAGGCGATTAATACTCCTCGGAGTACTGTGTGCAGCTCTAGTGTGTGTAGTGTGTGCTGCGGCGGCGGCGGCGGCGGAGGAAGAAGTTCAGCACAGAAACGCATACGCAACGATGATGTACATGGGTACGCCGCGGGACTACGAGTTCTACACGGCGACACGTGTCATGCTTAGATCGCTCGGAGATCTTAAGGTTGATGCTGATCTCGTCGTCATTGCCTCCATGGATGTACCTCTCCATTGGGTACAAGCTCTGTAAGTACAATACTTCTTTTTACCTTCTTACCCCTCTCTTCATCTTTTTCTATCTTTTTAGTCCTTTTTGCCCTTTTGACTTACTTTCCTAATTTGTTAATTAAATAATGATTTAGTTTGTTTTTTTGAAATTCAAATTCATCACTCCCTCCCCATATATTCAAATTATTTTTACTTTCTAAAAAAAAATATTATTATCTTATGAAAAGAATATTACATTTGATTATCTGTCTTGTTAAATGATAAATTAGTGGTGTGCAAATTAGCAAGATTCTTGTTTAGTCCGTCTTTAATTACGTGGTGATATCGTCTTTTAATTAATGTCTTATAAAAATTAAAAATCGTGTTGTTTTTTGCTGTATTTAGTCTGTCACAATGATAATATTAAATTAATACCACCACCATGTTAGTAATAATATTAAATTAATATAATATTTAGTCAACTTGCTCGAACAACTTAATTTGGACTAAAATTTGTAAAATGACGTGTAATCATAGGCATGTGTCACTTAAATGTCATATGAAAAAAAACATATCATCTAATCCAATTAAGGTAAATCTATTAATGAATTTATTTTATTTTATTTTAATATAATATTACTCCTATATATATTATTATTTTTCACTAGTATTTTTGTTTTAATTTGATAAAGAAAGAAAATACAAATTAGGAAGATTGGACTACCCTTTAAGAAAAAGCTTTTTGACCCTTTTCCTTAAACAAGAAAAGGGTTGTGAGGAAAGAATGCGGGAGTTTAGGTCAAAATTTTGCTAGTGGCATATATATATATATATATATATATATATATATATATATATATATATATATATATATTGTTTGTATTTGTGTATTATTTTGGATGAGGTTACCAATTGGCATTAATTGCACCATTTGGTATGTCTCTTTCTAGTGCCAACCAGCCATTTTTTGTGGTCACTTACCAATTCCAAAGTCATTAATTATTTAATTTAGTAAATTATGATGAAAAATAAAATTCATCATAATTAATTTGGTTATATCAAAATTGTTTTTAATATAAGTTTGCTCTGATTTTATTTAATATAATTTATTAAATTTGAGATGTAGTCCAAGTTCAGAAAGTGGTGGAAGACTTGGTAACATGTCCTTTGGTTTTTATTTATTTATTTATTATTATTAAATATATGAGATACTTCCAGGAAACTCCCCTCCTACCCCACCCTAACCCTACCCCACCCCACCACCCTACCAATCTTTATGTTAGCCAAGAAAGTGTCAAGTCCTATCCTGATTTAAGTGCAATCTTGGTCATATCACCACAAATTATATTTTACATATTAAATTTGTAATTAAAAAACATTTTATTTAAACTTTTATTGATAATTTACATATAAAAAAAGATCATGCAAAAGAATGTAAATATTTATGCAACAAAATTAAGATTCTTTTTCTAAGGTAATAATTTAATGAAGACACTACATGTGCCCATCTCCAGTTTCCACGCCACGAATCTGCAATAATTTTTAATATTTAATTTTTTAATTTTTTAATTATGTAATCACACTAAAGAAATTTTCAAATATTTTTCTTTAATATCAAGAATCTACACAAGTTTGAAAAAAAATAAGCTCAACCAATGAGGAGGCTCCTTGGATGCTCTAAGCATGTCCCACATTTAGATATAGAGTAGATACACATAGTTGTGTGTGTAAATGTGTGGTGGATTCTATATATATTGATTGTGTCAGTACATTGTTTGTAGTATCACATTGCTCATCAATGGAAGTATATGCTGTTTTGGTTTAGGGAATAAGAGATATTTTCTTTTTTTCTTATCCCAAAATATTCTTTTACCTAATTAATATAGGTGAGGTGGTAAATAAATAAATAATTAAATAAATATATATGTGTGACAAATGAAGGAAAAAATAAAACTTATTCCACTAAAAAGAGTGGACCAATTGTTGAAGAGACTTGATTGAATGAAGTTGCTTTTGTCTCAATCTCGAAAGTCGTTTTTAGCATCCGATTCTATCAACTTTTTGCCCTTTTTAACTTATGTGACTAGTAGGAATGTGGATTATAATGGAAGACGATTTCGATTTGAAAATTTCCGAGTTTGGAAGGATATTTTCAAGAATTTAAAAAATCCGGATTTCTGATTTTACGATTTTTTTATGGACTGAAATTGGAATGAGTATGAGATTTCGATTTGAAAATTTCCAAGTTTGGAATGATATTTTCAAGAATTTGAAAATTCCCGATTTCCGATTTTACGATTTTTTTTGGGACTGAAATTGGAATAAATATGAAATTTTGATTTTTGATCTAAATTTAATTTCTGAAGATTCGAAAAAAAAATATCCCAAAAATTACATTCATAATAACACTTTTGTGTGTTTTTATATTATAAGATGAATAGAAATTGGAATTTTGAATTTCGTCGACTCCGATTCGGAACTTTTCGATTTTTAGAACAATTTCTTTTCATCCCGATTTCCGATTTTTCTGATTGATCAAAATGGTGCACAATAAGTCAGAGAAACTATAGTCCATATCATAATTGTTACCTTGGTATTTTTCGAATAAAAACGATTAATTAAAATAAAATTGTGTTTATACAGCTCGAAGAAAATGAATTCATTTGTTTTGTGTTTTGTTTGAATGCAGAGAAAAGGAAGACGGGGCGAAGGTGGTGAGAGTGGAGAATCTGCACAATCCGTACGTAAAACAATCGGAATTCGATTGGAGATTTAGGCTAACACTAAACAAACTTTACGCATGGAAGCTCGTTGACTACGAGAGAGTAGTCATGCTCGATGCAGATAATCTCTTCCTCCAAAAAACCGACGAACTTTTCCAATGTGGACAGTTTTGTGCTTCCTTCATCAACCCATGCATCTTCCACACCGGCCTTTTCGTTTTGGAGGTACAACATTATTCACCTCCATTAAAAATCTATTTTTAAATTATTTATTTATTTTTTTAGAAGAAAATATTATAAATACTAATCACAACTTTGCAAGATCAATTTGTAAATTGGACGGATGGGACGGAAATATTCCAAATTTTTTTTCGGAAATGAAAAACTAATTCGAATTCCATTCCATTCCAAAAAAAAAAACGAAAATCAGACAAATCTGATTTTGGAAGTCGGAATGAAATGAAAAAAACTTGTTTCCAAAAAACTCTGAAATTTTCGGATCGGTATTGGCGGAATTGAGAATTTTCACATTTTTATTCACCTATAATATAAGTGTAACTTTCGAGTTGTTTTTTTGGAATCTTTTGAAATATTTTCGGAAATTAAGATAATATCAGAAATCGGAATTTTATATTGTAATCATATTTCTGTTAAATAAAGTTGGAAAAGAAATTAAAATTAAAAATTAAAAATATTGTTCCACACAATCGGAAATTTATTTTATTTTATTTTAATATGATTAATATCGAAATGCAGCCATCGATGGAGGTGTTCAATGATATGATACATCAAATAGAGATAGGAAGAAGTAACCCTGACGGAGCGGACCAAGGTTTCATCGGAGGCTATTTCCCCGATTTGCTCGATCGGCCAATGTTTCATCCTCCGTCAAACGGCACTAAGCTCGATGGTTTCTATAGGCTTCCTCTCGGTTATCAAATGGACGCTTCTTACTATTGTAAGCATCTTACAAAAATTCTTTTTTCATGTACTAAAAAACTTACCCGTACTTTTTTTTTTCCTCACTAAATATGGTTTTGTTTATTTGAATGTAGATCTCAAGCTCCGGTGGAGTGTACCATGTGGGCCCAACAGTGTCGTCACTTTCCCTAGCGCTCCGTGGTTGAAGCCATGGTATTGGTGGTCGTGGCCGGTTCTCCCTTTGGGCATCGATTGGCATAAACAACGTCTTAAAACTCTAGGGTAAGTCTTTTTTTTTTTTTTTCTTTTTCTTTTTTTAAAATTCGAATCTTGTTACAAATTGGGAAAGTACGGGAAAAACATGATTTAAACACGAGACCTCTACTCTAATAGTAGATGCTTGGCGGGTTTCTTTTTTCTTCTTCTTTCTTTCTGTATCCTCAATCTTAGTCACAATTCTTTTATTTAAAATTGGCCTTATAAATGACGTAAAAAAGAGTACGATAAGTCATAATTCTATACATTTCATTGACGTCGGCATTTTAATTATGCTTTCATTTTTTAATACGACCATGTTTTTTTTTTGCTGTTACGACGTATATGTCAAGAATGTTACTATTTCCTAAATCACAAAATTAAGAATATCCATCCCTTTCGATTTTTTTTTTTGGCTAAACGGACATGTAATAACATTTTTTTCTTTTCTAACGACAGGTATAGTGCAGAAATGCCAATTGTATTCATTCAAGCAATATTCTACCTAGGAATAATCGCAGTAGCTCGTCTAGCCCGCCCGAATCTATCAAAACTATGCTACCGTCGCGAAGAAAAGAGCGTATTCTTGATACAAACGGGATTCAAATTAATCGCAATATGGTCAATTTTCGCAGCCTACGCAGTCCCATTCTTCTTCATTCCCTTCACAGTTCATCCGCTCGTAGGGTGGAGTGTCTATTTATTGGGTTCATTTTCTCTCTCATGCGTAGCGATCAACGCTTTTCTGCTACCGATGCTTTACGTTTTAGTGCCGTGGCTATCAATCGTGAACGCCCTTTTGGTGATGGCTTACCCGTGGTACCCGGATGGGATCGTGCGGGCCCTCTCGGTTTTCGGGTACGCGTTTTGCTGCGCGCCGTTTCTTTGGGTGGCGTTTGTGAAAATATTGTCGTCGCTTCAGGTTTCTTTGGAAAGGGAAGCTTTCTTGCCGAGACTGGGCGAAAATGCTTCTCCGGCCGGGTTCAATAAGCTGTACTGAAAAGAAAGAAAAAGAAAAAACGAGAAAACAAACGATTTGCTCGATTATTAAAAGGATTGATGTTTCGAATGGATTGTTGAGAGGAGATTGAAGATGGAAGTTTTTTAATCTCATCATCCCTTGTATTTTTTTTTTTCTTTTCTGTGCAGCTATTTTTATATACATATGGAGCAAAAGGGGTTTTTTTTCCTTAATTATTGGAAAGTGGATTGTGTAAAATGTTACTTCTTGTACTCAGAAACATTGAAATCTCCTCTTTTTCTCTCCTCTATCTTCATTAGATATTTATGATGATTAATGGGTTTTACAGATAAATACTAGTGAACTATTTATTAGGTAGGGGTGTGCACGGGTGGTACGGTTCGGTTTTGGGGAAAAAACAAACATGTACCGATAATTTTGGTTTTTTTTTTTTTTATTTCAGATACTATAAAACATGTAGGCTTTTTTTTCGGTTCGGTGCTAATTGGTTTTTCGGTTTTCATTTTACGGTATTGGTATCAATTCAGTTTATTTTCGGTTTTGTTTTTGCCTTTTGGTTCGAATCGTTCGGCACAAAATCGATATCTGATTAAGGGCTTTTCAGCCCATTTGTCTGAGGATTAATAAATAAATATCTACCACATGCCAAAATTAACTAATAAAAAAAATGCTGCCAAAAGTGGTCCAGTGAAGGTAAATTAGGGCGATTTGTATTATGTAAATATGTAATGGAAGGATGGTGAGCAATTAGAAAATAATGGCTTAGTTTAACCTTACACACTTGAAATGTACTATTTTGGCACTATCCACTTTCAAAATTAATCTATGACATTTTACACCCTCAAAATATGTTTAATCATTTAAAGTGCCTTCTAGCCTATTTTCCGGCCATAATTTTCTATTGTCGACTTATTTCATAATTGATCACCCTACACCCGATGATAAACACCGGGTGGGTCTCCTGACACGTGTATTTTTCTAAAACCCCTACATGTTAACCTAAATGGGGAAGTATATAATAAGTAATTAAATATAACACGTGTCAGCAGGAGACTCATCCGGTGTTTATCACCGGGTCAAAAGAACCGCATACTTCCACTAAATAAAGTAAGATTAAATCCATTTATGGCGGTTTATACTATACTACACCGGGTAAAATACACCAGGTAAATCTTTACCATTCTTATACACAACAAACACACACACCAACATTGATGTATGTAAATCAACGATAAAAATCTATCCGATGTAATATTCATCGGGTGTAACATAGAAATAACCGATTAGAGCTACAACCAACGGAAAATTGCGGCCAACGACAACTCATCGCCCCCTGATTGAGCGCAACTTTCGAGACATACTCTCGTGATATCTGACCATCAAATTCACCCAACGTTCATTTTTTTAAGTTTCCCACAATAACCCTTCCAATCGTGGTCACAAGAAAGTGGTAACTTCCAATTCTAGTAAGGGCATTTTGGGTACAACAGAAAAAAACAACTAATTTTTGTCTCATGCACAAGATAATAGTGCACATGATTGTTCCCTTTCGTTGCAACGTTCAGAAACAGATATACATTTGTATTACTTATTAATTATTATAATTTGTAGTGGGGTACCAGATACTAGCTAGCCTGTCACGCAATTTATGTACGTATGATTAAAAATATCATCAAATTGTGTAAGTCATGTTCTCTAAATGAGACGAGTTCGAGTTCGAGTCGAGCTCCAAAGATATTTCCAGCTCGAGTTCAAGCTCAAGCTCAATGAGTTTTCCTTTGATATTGAGCTCGACATCGAGTTCAATATCAAGTCGAGTGGAGCATGCCGAGTTCAAGTTCAGCTCATTTTACATTTTATATATATTTTTTTCCCTTTTTTACATAATATTAATTTTAGTTTTTATTATAAATTAATTGTATGAAAAACAAGAAGTTATAGAATAAAATATAAATCTTTATATATATAGCTCGTGAGCCGGCTCGTGTTGACAACTAAAAATGAACTCAAGCTCAAGGTTTTGTCGAGCCAACTCATCGAGCTAATGAGCTACTCAACTCATTTAGACCCTAGAGACCCATACTGATAAGTCAAAATTGGTAAACTATTGAAAAAGAAAAAAAAAACGAGTAACTCGAATCAAATATGAGTTGAGCTTCAGTCACATTCGTTCAGTTTTAAGTATACTTTTATCATGATAGAGTTCAAGTCGAGTTCACTCGAGCCTAAATAATTTTGGAGTTCTAACTCACTATTAAGGCTTAGAACTGATGGATCATGAGTTTTTGAACTAAGCAAGTTTAACCCTTGGATTTTAAGTAGTTATTACTATTTTAATATTTTAGGGGTAATATGCTAAGAGCCCCTCAAATCAAACCTAATTCGAACTAAATGACAACCTTAAATTCAATCTTTTAATTATATCCCTATTTTAAATACTATATGAGCCACATCTATAATTTTTTTAATCTCTAGTTTGCCCTTATACCCTAAATATAACATTTATATTCACGTTTCTCCAACTAAGCAGATCTATTTCCTCTCTCTCTCTCTCTCTCTCTCTCTCTCTCTCCACATCTCTCTCGCCGCTTGTTGGTTGAAAACCTACACGCAAGTGCACGTATCGTACAAGTAATATAGTGGACAATTAAGTCCGGATATCGAACCCACAGGGAATATTTAATTATCTAATCCTAGACGCTAAATTCTACCAATTATTATCAAGCCCACCCTACACAGTCGAATAAGGATTAATAAACTAAATTAAACTAAATTAAAAACAAGCAAAAACAAGAAAGCAATTTAAAACGAAGATTAATCAAAGTAGACAAGCCTAGGATTTTATTCTCCCCCCTATGTGATTATTACTCCCCCAATTCCTTCAATTATGCAAGCAATTAACCCGGATTATTAACCTGAGATGCTAAAATAATCATAACCCGCTTCCGCGTGTATTACAATTCTAATACTCTAGATTCAATTACTATATTCCTATGCAATTAATTCTAGAACACAGCATTAAGCACAAATCTCAATAATGGCTACCTAAGAGATTAACTATATTCCTATGTTAATACCACAAAGGCTCTTCTACCACAGTTCTAATTATTAACCCGATCTTCCGATTCATGCGATTAACAATAACATAAAAGCACATAAAGTGGCCAGTTTCATGAACTTAATAAAACAAGTAGAAGAAATAATCCGGAATTAAAACTTGCATAAAATCATAGAAAAGGGTTCATAAATCCCACATAGGGTTCCAAATAAAATCCTAGAAATAAGTAGTTTAGCTACTCATGATTAAAGCAAAAACGCAAATAAAATAAATCATAGACGATAAATCTTTGCTTGAAGTCTTCGAATTCTTCTTCTTCGTTATTGCTTTGTGGCTCTTGAAATTGCGTAAAAAGAGATTCTAATTGTGTGCTTGGCTTGGTCTTATATAGGGTGAAGAACTTGGGGAAGAAGGCAGTTTCCTTGTGCAATTAAAATTCCTTCACTGCGCTATTTCGCCCATCCGGACGGCCGTGTGAGATTTATGCCAAAAATCCGCACGGCCGTGCGGTCCTTGATTCTCCAGAATTCTGCTTGTTTCACTTTTGGCCCATATTTTCTCCAAAATTGCAGTTTTGACCCCATACTTTTCCAATTCTTCAATTTATACCTGAAATACAATAAATCAACTTTTTAAGCACCAATTATCGTTAAAACACACCAAAAACTCAAATAAAAAGATACGATAAAGTGTAAAAATATACACTTAACACACCCCCAAACTTGAACTTTTGCTTGTCCTCAAGCAAAATTTACCAATAAGCAATTAACTCAACGATAACATCTCATCACATAGATCAATGATCAACTTCACGTTTTCAGAACTTGTAATTATAATGACAATTCTTTAGACATTCGCAAGCTCAAAATTCAACAACACTTAGTCACTCACCATTACCAAAAACCACAATTCATACAATTGCTTCAAGCATCCAATATTTGCAAATTAAAGATAGAAAGAATTTATACTTACATGCATATGCTTGACTCCAAACACTCACCAAATTATTCTACTCTACTAATATCGAACATTAAGCTATTGGGATCATTGGGGCTTTGTGGCTTTCAATTGTTAGGCTTTTTGGTTCGAGGTAGGAAATATGGGTATGTGTGGCTATTCTTCTTGACTTTAGGTGATTACGCCAAAATTTGAAAGATAGGCGTTTGAAACAATGAATTCACCTCTACGGACTTTAATAAACTCGATTTTCAAAAGTTCAAAAGTATCCACTTTTGCTTTTGAGGCAATGGATCGAGTTTTCAAAAATATTTCAACAACTAGTCCTAATTTCTCCCTTCTAGTCTCTTCTTCTTCTTCTTTTTTTTTTTTTTTTTTTTTTTTTTTTTTTTTTTTTTTTTAAGAAGAAGAAGGACCTTATAAACAATTTCGACCGAAATCCAAGGGGTAATTTTCAAGAATCTCCACCTATTCTACCTTACACATATGGCTAAAAGAAAGAACACCTTTTCTCCGAGGCTCAAATCAAGGTTCTAAGGAATATTTCGATAAAAGGGTCGGCTTGAAAGGCTCAAACGGTTCAAAGAAGGCCCAAATCATATCCCAAATCACTCACTACTCAATACTTCGTATCATAAATTTCCTAAGGTGAGTCTTAAAACCGAACATAGCATGATCTAGCACAAATTAATTCCAAATTTAAAATACAAACGTTCAACCAAAGCAATGCACAAAATGTGATTCCTAGCAATAATTCGCTTCTAAGTCCCGTTGAATCGAAAGCTAAACAAACATCAAATCCTTATCACACAAAACAAGCAATTTCATCATCAAACATTGATCATCTCTCATCATCATAAATCATCGATGCATTCGACTCAAGCAATATTTTTTTTTTTTTTTTATATTCCGGAAAACGAGAAAAACAATAAAAGCGAATAAAACCTAATGCATGCAAACTAAAACAAATAAGCACAAAAATACATGCTTTTCACCCCCAAACTTAAAATTTTCGTTGCCCTCAACGAAATTAGCACAAAGTTTAAGGATAGAAAACACCTGATTTAGTCGGAGTCGATGTGATCGGGGTACTCCTCCCTCCTTCTCTCATGCTCATCCTCATCGGAAAGCTCGGGCACGGGCTCAAGAATGGGTGCCGGTAAAGGTGTCAGCTCGATGTACTCGGGCGTGCCTTGAAAGATGAGATTTTGAAGGAGTTGGTTCGACTCTCTAGCCTCCCTGTCAATACCAACACAAAATAAGAATCGGAGAGTGTGTGAGTGAATTATGTGTGTGGAAGTTAGAGAAAAGGAAAGAGGAGGGTTTAAGAAAAAAAAAAAATTTGGGGAGAAAATCTAATTTTCGAAAATTTAAAAGCTCCCTTATAGCCTCGGACGGCCGTGCGAGATATAGGCTTAATATCCGCACGGCCGCACCAGTTGTTGAATTTGGGCAGTAGCCACTTCAAATCTCGGACGGCCGTCCGAGATTTGAGCCCTCATTCCGCACGGCCGTGCCAAACTGCAATTTTGTCCAGTAGCTGCTCCAAAATCTCACACGGCCGTGTGAGATTCCTGCCTTTTTCTTGCACGGCCGTGTGTGTATTTGCAATTAGGTCCCTGATAAATACAAACTTCTTATTAGTGCCCCTAAAACTTTTTTTTATTTTTTATTTTTTTTTATTTTTTTATTTCGGACGCCCGACTCGACCCTCGATCATGTTTTCGACCCTGAAAAGTAAAATTCAAATAATAAATTAGAATGCATGCTTATGATATTAAAAACGAAACGAAAAATTAAATAAAAATACGAAAAACAATAAAGCTCGGGTTGCCTCCCGAGAAGCGCTAAGTTTAAAGTCTTCAGCCGGACGTAGCTTCTTTCTCGTTAAGCAAAGGTGACCAAGGCCACTTGACGTTCGCCACCATCTCCCCAATAGTGTTTGAGTCGATTTCCATTTACTTTGAATACTCGTTCCGATTCACGGTCCTTGATTTCTATAGCTCCATGTGGAAAGACTTGTTGAACGATGAACGGCCCCGACCATCTTGATTTAAGCTTTCCCGGGAATAACCGGAGCCGTGAATTGAACAAGAGAACTTCTTGCCCTTTTTGAAATTGACGGTGCAAGATGTTGTTGTCGTGCCACCTTTTGACTTTTCCTTTGTATAACCAATTGCTCTCGTACGCTTGCTCTCGTAATTCGTCCAACTCGTTGAGTTGCAATAACCTTCTTTCCTTGCATTCTTTGTAATCGAAATTCATCTTTTTTAGCGCCCAATAAGAACAATGCTCCAACTCCAACGGTAAGTGGCATGCTTTACCGAACACCGCACGGTAAGGGGTCATTCCCAATGGCGTTTTAAAAGCTGTACGATATGCCCATAGTGCATCATCGAGTTTTTTCGACCAATCCTTTCTTGTTGGGCCTACCACTTTTTCCAAGATATTCTTGATTTCACGGTTCGTAACTTCGGCTTGCCCATTCGTTTGTGGATGATACGCGAGTGCAACCTTGTGCTTTACACCATATATGCCCATCAAGTTGTCAAATTGCTTATTCACGAAATGCGATCCACCATCACTGATAATTGCCCGTGGTGCCCCAAACCTAGTGAAAATCTGTTTCTTCAAGAAAGCACACACTACAGATGCATCATTAGTAGGGGTGGCTATGGCCTCTACCCACTTAGTAACGTAATCGACGGCCACTAAGATGTATTGGTTATTGAATGAAGGGACAAAAGGTCCCATAAAGTCAATACCCCAAACATCGAAAGGCTCGACTTCGATCATCGTGTTCAATGGGAGTTCATGGCGAGCCGAAATATTGCCCGTGCGTTGGCACCGATCACAAGTAATAGCAAATTTATACGAATCTTTAAAAAGAGTGGGCCAAAAAAAACCTGATTGAAGAACCTTACGTGCTGTTCTTTCGCCTCCATAATGTCCTCCATAATCCGAACCATGGCAGTGAAAGAGTATGTCTTGCTGCTCATGTTCCGGGACACATCTTCGCACCAACAAATCACTGCATTGTCTAAAAAGAAAAGGCTTTTCCCAAAAATAAAATTTAACATCATGCAAAAATTTCCTCTTTTGATGATAATTGAGATTCGGTGGAAGCACTTGACTAACCAAATAATTTACATAATCGGCAAACCAAGGAACCTTATTATCAAAAGCAAGCAACTGTTCATCAGGAAAATTTTCATTAATGCAAATTCTATCGCTTTCGTCTACATCTTTCTCAAGTCGAGATAGATGATCGGCGATTTGATTTTCACTACCCTTTCGATCACGAATTTCAATATCAAATTCTTGCAACATTAAAACCCACCTAATGAGTCTAGGTTTTGCATCCTTTTTAGTAAACAAATATTTGAGGGCAGCGTGATCAGTAAAAACAATAACTTTGGGTCCTAACAAGTAAGAGCGAAATTTTTCAAAAGCAAAAACAACAGCTAATAACTCTTTTTCCGTAGTGGTGTAATTTAATTGTGCATCATTAAGAGTTTTACTAGCATAATAAATTGATCGAAAATTTTTCTCTTTCCTTTGACCTAAAACGGCGCCAACCGCAAAATCACTAGCATCGCACATAAGCTCAAACGGTTCATCCCAATTCGGTACACAAATAATAGGAGCGGATACTAACCTTTGCTTAAGCTCGTTCAAAGCTTGAAGACACTCACCATCAAAATTGAATTTTGTCTCCTTCTCGAGTAGGTTACAAAGGGGCTTGTCAACTTTTGAAAAATCTTTGATAAAACGCCGATAAAAGCCCGCATGTCCAAGAAAACTCCTAATGCCTTTGACCGAGTTAGGTGGCGGAAGATTTTCAATTGTGGAGATTTTTGCTTTGTCCACTTCCAAACCTTCTCGCGAGATTTTATGCCCAAGCACAATTCCTTCGTGCACCATGAAGTGGCACTTCTCCCAATTTAGCACCAAGTTGGTTTCTTCACACCTGCGCAAAACCTTAGCCAACATGCAAAGACAAGTGTCAAAGGTATCACCGAAAATAGAGAAGTCATCCATAAATACTTCTAAACCGTTCTCTACCATATCGGTGAAAATAGCCATCATGCACCGCTGAAAAGTAGCGGGTGCATTACATAAACCAAAAGGCATGCGTCTAAATGCAAAAGTACCATAAGGGCATGTAAATGTGGTTTTGTGTTGATCATCCGGTGCAATGGCTATTTGATTATATCCCGAATATCCATCTAAAAAACAATAAAATTCTTTACCTGCCAATCTATCAAGCATTTGATCAATAAAAGGTAAAGAAAAGTGATCCTTTTTAGTGGCTTTATTTAATTTCCTATAGTCCATGCAAATTCGCCAACCCGTTGTGGTTCTAGATGGAATTAATTCATTATTTGCATTACGGATAACTGTCATACCTCCTTTCTTAGGAACACATTGAACGGGGCTTACCCATGCGCTATAAGAAATCGGATAAATAATACCTGCGTCGAGCCACTTGAGAATTTCCTTCTTGACTACCTCTTTCATGATGGGGTTGAGACGCCTTTGGTGTTCGACTGACGGATGTTGTTGATCATCTAAGATGATTTTGTGCATACATAATGAAGGGCTAATTCCCTTGATATCCGCAATTTTCCATCCAAGCGCCGTCTTGTGTTCCCGCAGTACTTCCAATAACCTTTGTTCCTGCAAAGTAGATAGAGATTGTGAGATAATTACCGGCAAAGTGTCATTCTTACCGAGGTAGGCATATTTGAGGTGTCCGGGTAATTCTTTCATCTCAAGCTGCGGTGGTTCCTCCAATGATGTTTTGAATGCCTTGGGGGTGGTAAGGGTGGCCAAATCCAAACTTTCAAACTTTTGCCGGGTGAGAAAATCACCGGAATCTAACCAACAAATTTGCTCCTCCACTCTTTCATCTCCATAGTCGTTACCTACAACCAAAGATGCCTCCAAAGAATCCAAGTGTAACGAATCAAAATTTTCAAAAGAACAAGACTCCACTAAATCGATAGAGAAACACTCATTAGAATTGTGCGGCCGCTTAATTGCATTAAAAACATTAAATTTAATAGTTTGGTCATGCACCGTCATGGTGAGATCCCCACTAGCACAATCAATAACAGTACGTGAAGTAGCTAAAAACGGCCTTCCCAAAATAATTGGGATTTCTCTATCTTCATCCATATCAAGAATCACAAAATCAGCAGGAAGAATAAATTCGTTAACCTTCACTAAGACATCTTCTAAAACCCCCTTTAGGTAGACTAGAGACCTATCGGCTAATTGGAGTGTTATAGCCGTTGGTTCAATTTCACCCAACCCAAGACTCTTATATGTAGAAAAAGGCATAAGGTTGATGCTAGCCCCTAAATCGATGAGTGATCGAAAAAATTTATCTCCTATTGTACAAGGGATAGTAAACTTACCTGGGTCGCCTAGTTTTTGAGGGAGAGGTCTCGTAAGGATTGCACTACACTGTTCGGTGAGTTGAATCATCTCGTTTCCTTGCAATTTTCGTCCCTTTGTTACGAGTTCTTTGACAAACTTCACCCACTTTGGCATTTGTTGGAGTGCTTCGATGAGAGGGATATTGATACGTATTTCCTTCATCTTGTCAACAAAGCTTTGGTATTCGGCATTCAACTTTGGCGGTTGGAACCTTTGCGGGTATGGAATGGGTGGAGCCGGTGTGACCGTTGCCTTTGAAGTTTCGCTCGGAACGTTTGTGCCCTCTTCCGCTGTGTCGGTTGCCTTTCTTTTTCCACTATTTGTCTCTTTTCTAGGGGCTTCTTCCAATTGTCGTCCGTTACGTAAACTCACCGCTTGTACTTGCTCGTTTTGTCTTTTTCTTGGGTCCTCCGTGTTTGATGGCAATGCTCCTTGCGGGCGGTTCTCTCGATTCAAAGCTAATTGAGCAACTTGGTTCTCCAAATTTCGCAACGAGGCTTGGGTAGCGGTCATGAATTGGGCCAATATCTCATCCGTGCTTGATTTTTGGGCCGGTGGATTGTTGCCTTGATAGCTTTGTTGAGGAGGGGCTTGATTTTGGAATTGGCCTTGAGGTCTTTGATATCCTTGGCCTTGTTGATTTCCTCCATATTGTCCTTGTGATCTCCACCCTTGATTTTGGAATTGGCGAGGCGCGTTATTGACGTAGTTGAGCGACTCCACATCTTGTTGGCATTGGAGCGTGTAGTGATTTCCACAGCAAATTTCACAACATGGAGAATCAATTGCTTGGACTTGTTGTGGTGGACTTGCTTTGATGTGCTGCAGAAGGAGTTGATTTTGTTGAGCAATTTGGGTCACTTGAGCTTGAAGGGCCGTAATTGCGTCTAACTCCAACACTCCGGGAACTTTCTTGGCTCCACTAACCGTCCTCTCGCTTGACTTGGCAAACCGATTTTGAGCAATTTGATCCAACATGATGAAAGCATCCGGTATCGATTGACTCATAAAATTTCCTCCGGTTGAGGCATCTAAAACGGTTCGTGCATTCTCGTTGATCCCTTGGTAGAAAATGTGGATTTGCCGCCATTGTTCGACTCCATGTGTTGGACATTGCCGCAAAAGAGTTTTAAATCTCTCCCATGCCTCGTATAATTGCTCGCCTTGCTCTGGGACAAAATTGTGAATTTCTCGCCGGATTCTTTCGTCCTTCTCGGGTGAGCTATAGACTTTCATGAAAAGGTTGAGGAGTTGAGGCCACGACGAGATAGAGTGGGGGGCTTGGGACATCAACCACTGGCGAGCTCTTCCTTGTAGGGAGTGCTTGAAGAGAATTAATTGAAGCGCCTCTTGGGAAACGCCGTTTTGACGGTGGGAGTTACAGGTATCTAGAAAATTGACAATGTGAAGATGGGGATCTTCACCCGCCAATCCACTAAATAGCCCGTTATTTTGGAGCATCGTCAATAGGCCTTGCTTGATCTCAAAATTGTGCGCCTCAATAGGTGGATATTGGATGCTCGGGCGGAATCCGTCATGAGTCGGGATTATGTAATCTTGAAGTGCCCGTGGCCTAACTGCTGGCTGTACTGGAAGTTGAGGGGGTGGGTCTTGGACTTGGTTTCCGTTGGCCCCGAGTAAATTACCCGCTGCCCTGCGTTCTTCGTCCTCCATTATATTGTTTGCGCGTTGACGTCTCCTAGCGGCTCGAAAAGTGCGTTCGATTTCGGGATCAAACGGTTCTCTAGCAAGATCGAGTCTCCTAGGCATACACCGTACCTAAAACAAAAAAAATAAAATAAAACGAAAATTAAATGGGTGAATCGTGAAAATTGTTCAAATATAGAGCTAGAATAAAATAAATAATTAAAATAATTCCCCGGCAACGGCGCCAAAAACTTGTTGGTTGAAAACCTACACGCAAGTGCACGTATCGTACAAGTAATATAGTGGACAATTAAGTCCGGATATCGAACCCACAGGGAATATTTAATTATCTAATCCTAGACGCTAAATTCTACCAATTATTATCAAGCCCACCCTACACAGTCGAATAAGGATTACTAAACTAAATTAAACTAAATTAAAAACAAGCAAAAACAAGAAAGCAATTTAAAACGAAGATTAATCAAAGTAGACAAGCCTAGGATTTTATTCTCCCCCCTATGTGATTATTACTCCCCCAATTCCTTCAATTATGCAAGCAATTAACCCGGATTATTAACCTGAGATGCTAAAATAATCATAACCCGCTTCCGCGTGTATTACAATTCTAATACTCTAGATTCAATTACTATATTCCTATGCAATTAATTCTAGAACACAACATTAAGCACAAATCTCAATAATGGCTACCTAAGAGATTAACTATATTCCTATGTTAATACCACAAAGGCTCTTCTACCACAGTTCTAATTATTAACCCGATCTTCCGATTCATGCGATTAACAATAACATAAAAGCACATAAAGTGGCCAGTTTCATGAACTTAATAAAACAAGTAGAAGAAATAATCCGGAATTAAAACTTGCATAAAATCATAGAAAAGGGTTCATAAATCCCACATAGGGTTCCAAATAAAATCCTAGAAATAAGTAGTTTAGCTACTCATGATTAAAGCAAAAACGCAAATAAAATAAATCATAGACGATAAATCTTTGCTTGAAGTCTTCGAATTCTTCTTCTTCGTTATTGCTTTGTGGCTCTTGAAATTGCGTAAAAAGAGATTCTAATTGTGTGCTTGGCTTGGTCTTATATAGGGTGAAGAACTTGGGGAAGAAGGCAGTTTCCTTGTGCAATTAAAATTCCTTCACTGCGCTATTTCGCCCATCCGGACGGCCGTGTGAGATTTATGCCAAAAATCCGCACGGCCGTGCGGTCCTTGATTCTCCAGAATTCTGCTTGTTTCACTTTTGGCCCATATATTCTCCAAAATTGCAGTTTTGACCCCATACTTTTCCAATTCTTCAATTTATACCTGAAATACAATAAATCAACTTTTTAAGCACCAATTATCGTTAAAACACACCAAAAGCTCAAATAAAAAGATACGATAAAGTGTAAAAATATACACTTAACACCGCTATGGGCTGGTTACGGCGTCTATGACGATGGCTATGGTGGCGGAGAACAACAGATCTGCAAATCCCATGCAGCGGCTTATCCCAAAGTGGCGGTAGAGAGAGACGGTTGCTATGGCGATACATCCCTATCATCATCCAGAAGTGGCGGTAGAGGGAGGTGATGGTGATGGTGGTTATTGAGGGGATGGTTATGGTGGTAGATGACCATTGGAGACGGTGGTGTAATGTTAGATTGACGGTGGGAGGTGGTTGCATCAACCTAAGGTTTTTTGACGGCACTAGGTTTTGGTGGGCACCTAGAGTCTGGTGGATAGGAGTTGGCGGCGGCTACGAGTTTGTTGGCTGCTAGAGTTTTGGCCACGGTTGAAAGTAGTTTTTCTGCTAAGGTTTGAAATAGTACGCCGTAGTAAACCATACTACACAATAGTATATCATAGTAAACTATAGTATACCATACACTATTATAGTATTGACAACAAAAAAATAAAAAAAAAATAAAAAAAATATATATATATATATATATATATATATATATATATATATATATATATATATATATGTATATGTAAATTGAATAAAAAATGAAAAACAAGTTTTTTGTATTTTTGAATAATATGTAAAAAAAATGGATCTTTTTTATATAATGTACAAAATGTTAAAATGAAGGTGTTTTTAGTAAAAAAAAAACATTTTTTGAGATATTAGATGGAAAAATGAAAATACTTAATGCATAACAAAAAAATGATAAATCCATTTGAATTTTACTTAATGCTCATTTCAAATTTGTGAGTGGAAGTGTAATTTTGGAATAAATTTTATAAAGAACGTGTAGCAAATGTTTAGTTTAGTTTGTCGTTTAGTTCTAATAATATTTGTTACAATGTATGCATATCTTAAGCCCCTAATTTTTAATGTTTTGGATATGGTGTTTTTAGGTCACTTGAGTATAATTTTTAATAATAGCTTCAGGCTTGATTCATATTATAAGCTCCCTAGCAGCTTGTTTTCTAAAATTAAAGCTCTTTTTGGAAAAAAAATACTGAACATATTTTATGAGCTTATAAGTTATTACTTATTATACATCTTATAAAATATTTTGAAGAGCTTATAAGCTTTACCAAACACATGATCAACCTCTTAATCGCGTATAATATGGATCAAGCCTAAAGCTATTATTTTTATTTTTTATTTCCCATATGTATATGTATATGTAAGATCCATATATGTATTTGTATATGTATGATTCATATCCAATGAGATAATATTTGAAGTATTTTTCATTTTTCTTGTATATCTTTACAACATTGAGATACAATATATACATACACACATAGAATCACCTGTTCTAGGTAATAGATTACGTATTATACACCACGAATAATAACCCTTCAAATTTCAATTAAGCAATAGTATAATGGTAATTATATAATGCAGTCAAAACATAAATCTACATCTCCAAAGCCACAAATTAATTTTGATATTGTAACTCCTTGTCAACGTGGCCATGTTTACATCATGTACAAAATAATTTATTTACAAATCAAAAATAAATAAATTATATCAATATATATTGCATTAGTATATAAACTATGAAATTAAATAGGACAAATATCTTTTATAGTCCCTCAAATATACATTTAGTCTCACTTTAGTCCCTCGTCTTTAAAATGCATCAATATTACCCTCCATCTCTAAAATTGACCCAGTATCATCCTTCTCTTAACATTCCATTAACATCTAACGAAAGTAATCCAAAAATGGAATATTCCCTAAAATAATTGTATTATTTTGCAAAACTAAGGGAGAAATAAAAGAATAGAAAATTAAAATATATATATATATATATGACTAAAAATAATATTTTTTTGATCATTTTTTTTTATAAGAGTTTGAATGATTGTTACTTGCGCATTTAATAGTTTCGCAAACAACAATTAAATTGTGCATGCTGCATGCAAGTAAGAATCCTTTTTCTATTCCAAAGACCATTATCTTATACACGTGAATCTCTATAAATTAATACAGTTGAGACTAATAAAACTCTATTATTAATTTAGCAAAATATTAGTTTTTTGAACTAATAATTTAGTATGTTCTTATCGAGTCGCGACCGAAAGAAATTATTATTTAAACAAGATTATTACTTTATCGAGTATTAATATATCAAGGTTCTACTGTACTCTTCTATGTCCTAAGTAAAATTGTATCAGTATATATGTAGGAGGGTACTATATATAGAATAAAATTGTGTATGCTAATATAGCATTATATATTATATATTTTATATATATAAAACAAAATAAAAATATGACCGTTGCAGTTTTGCGCCCCCATCCCACCCCCACTCATATATATATATATATACACAAACTTATAAGAGTAGCATTTTAATTTGTTGTTTATAGGTTCACTCAGATTCTTTTAAGGAAAAAACAACTTATTCCCATAATTCTTGTTCCAAGAAACTAAATTCTCATTCTCTCCTTCAACTCTCTGTCAGATATCATTATTCTCTTCATCTCTACAATATATTTATTTATATCTATATACATATATATGTATATATATGTGCCACTTAATTAGCTTAGATTAATTAGAAGCAAAAATAAATAGAGAAATTAAATATGGCTGGTTTTATCTTCTCCTCTTTTATTAATACTCATAATAATATTTTCATAATTATTAGTATTCTCTTCACCTATTTTATTTCTTTACATGCAGGAAATGTAGTGAATTCAGCCACCGCCGCCGCCGCCAACAATACTGCAGCGGCGGCTTCGAATTCCAGCAGCAAGCACGGCCACCACAAATGGGTGGGGCCCTCCGGCCACCTCCTCATCACCGTCGACGTCGGCGGCTCCGGTGATTTCCGGTCAGTTCAAGCGGCGGTCGACTCTGTCCCGGAGAATAACCGCAAGAATGTGCTTATTCTTATCGGTGCCGGTTATTACATGTAAATAAAATCTGCATTTTGTAATAATTCACTCTCTCTCTCTCTCTCTCTCTCTCTCTCTCTATATATATATATATATATATATATATATATATATATATATATATATATATATATATATATATATATATATATATATATATATATATATATATATATATATATATATATATATATATATATATATATATATATATATCAATTTAGCATGCAGTTTAATGATATATACACAACTTATAATTATACATACAATTCATGTTAATTAAGTGTATAATTTGTAAATTAGATATAATATAAAAACTTCAAATATATAATTAGACGAATTAAAAATTATAATAAATTAAAGATCCTTATTTTTAATTTTGAGAATTATTTTGTTATATATGTGCCTTTAATTTTTATTTTATTTTAAATTTTATCGTAGCGTGTATATATTTGGTCTATACATGTTGAAATAAAATAAAATTCTGGCTCCGTCACTAAGTAATTTATGCAAATAAAATTGACAAAATTATATTTGACAGAGAAAAAGTGGTGGTACCGGCGTGTAAACCGTACATAACGTTCGAAGGAGCGGGTAGAGAGACGACGTTTATAGAGTGGCACGATAGGGCAAGTGACAAAGGACCCGACGGGCAGCAGCTTCGCACTTATCACACCGCTTCGGTCTCCGTCTTTGCTCCTTACTTCTCTGCTAGAAATATCAGCTTCAAGGTATTAATAATTAATACAATTATTTAATTTCTCTTCTTTTTATATTTTACATGTACTAAAAAATTGTGTCCATTTTTGTTTATGATTAATAATATATTTATTTCATTACATATATTCTAAGTTATAAAACAATGAATAACACTAATCTAAAATAGTTATCTTCTTGTTTTTTTTTTTTTTTTTTTTTGTTTTGTTGTAATTGCAAGCTAGTAACTATAATTGTGACTAGTGTAACCCATCTCAATTTGTTATTGTATGTTAATTTGTTGCTTTTACTTATTTTATTTAAATTATTTGAATTATTTGAAAAAACAAACAAACAAACAATTAACAAATATCATATTATAATAAGATCCAAAACCCTAATTTTTTTCACCTTAATTCAAAAAGTGGTCCAAATTGTAGCCATGGATGTGCAATATGACCGTTTTGACATGTCTCTATCTTCATTTATATTTGTTTTTTTACATCATCACATGCATCCAAAAAATATTTTACATTATATTCTTTTCATTCAGTAAAAAATAAAAAATATATTGATATATGATTTTTTCCTTTAGTTCCTTAAAAAAAATTAGAAAACAAGCGATAAATGTTGTTTTGTTTGAATATGTACATGGATGGTTGTAGAATACGGCACCGGCACCATTGCCCGGGATGCAAGGGTGGCAGGCGGTGGCGTTTAGAATATCGGGCGATAAGGCATTTTTCTCCGGGTGTGGATTTTACGGAGCGCAAGACACTCTTTGCGACGACGCGGGCCGCCACTACTTCAAGGAGTGTTACATTGAAGGCTCTATTGACTTCATTTTTGGCAATGGCAGATCCATGTATAAAGTAAGTACCTACATTAACTAATTTCAATTTCATTATTAGTTAATCTCTTCTTTTTATTAATTAATTTTTTTTTGGATATTATTTTTTTATTATTTTAGTACAAAAGTGAATTAGGTTAGAAAATGTGGCATTTATTTACTTTTGTCCATTGGAAATGGTGCAGATGGAGAAAAGCTGATTTTTCCTTCTGTCTGCTCTCTTTTTGTCTTTAGCATCTTTACAAAATTGAATTTCAAAAGGATTTCTTGCCTGTTTTTTTTTTCATGCTTCAAAAGCTGCACGCACGCACGCACGCGCCTTCTCCTAATTACCATATCATGGTTATATTAATTTTAAATTCAAGAAAATTGTTTTTATTTTTGTTTTTGGATGACTTTTTTTTTTTTTTTGTTAAATTATGGTTGGATATATTATCTACACAATTGATTCTTTTAGATCTCATGATAATATTTATCAAAAAACCATGATGTTTGGTTCAATTTTCATCTTATTTTTTATCTCTTTTCAAAAATGAATTTGTGTTTGTTAAGATTTCCAAAAATAATCCTCATATGAATATTAAGTTTATCTGCTACGGTAAAAAAATATCTTAACTACAAAACAAACAAATATCATTTTATTTTTCAAATTCTTTTTCTAAAATATTATTTTTTCAACACATTTAAATATGATTTGACTGTTACAGTGTCTTTAACCTCGTCTCAAAGTATAAACAAACATTAGTTTAATTCTTAAATTATTTCCTCAAAACATATTTCCCCAAAATGAAATGAAAGTAACTCCAAAACGAATCCAAACATACCTATAATTTCAATTAATTGCTTAAGGTGTTTTTTTTTTTTTTTTCTTATTATGAGAGATTTGACTGTATGAGATGAAAAATATCGGAGTGGATTTTGAATATCACTTTCAAAATCGGATTCACTAGCAAACAAATTATCCGATTTATTAAGTCGGGCTCTCGCGTTAATTTAAAAGTATCGTCAAATAATTTTTTTATTTACTTATTAGTATATTAAATTTAATTAATATGCCAAAATTAATCAAAACACGACATAATAACTAAATATATTTTCTTTATACTTGGTGCAGAACTGCGAGCTCCACTCAATAGCGACGAGATTTGGGTCCATAGCGGCCCAAAATAGAAACTCACCGGACGAAAAAACCGGATTCGCATTCGTGAATTGCACGGTAACGGGTACGGGCCCACTTTATGTGGGTCGGGCAATGGGTCAATACTCCCGGATCGTATTCTCGTACACGTACTTTGACGACGTCGTTGCTCACGGAGGATGGGATGATTGGGACCACATTAGCAACAAGAACAAGTGAGCCCCTTTAAACTAATTAAATTTTACGAAATAATTACTAACTAATATATAATAGGAAAAAATAACTAATTGAATTTATATACTTGGAAAATAAAAATAAAAAATACAAAAAATGCAGGACAGCATATTTTGGAGTGTACAAGTGCTTCGGGCCGGGAGCAGCAAGAGTACGTGGGGTATCGTGGGCCCGAGAGCTGGACTATGACTTGGCCCATCCATTTCTTGCCAAGAGTTTTGTTAGGGCCAGTTTGGTTGGGCTGATCCGGGTGGATAGTTCCTCTAATCCACTCGGATCTCAGCTTTGGTTGAGCCCAACGGGGTCTGGGATTGCACTTGGGCCCGGGTCCGGATCAAGGATTTACCGGATCTCCCATCAGGCCAAAGGAGGTGAGATTGGGTAATCTCATCCAACTCTCAGCCCAATCAACTACCTATATTACTATTATGCCCTGAATATTTATTTCTAATTACAAGACTACCCCATATATATATGAATTACCCCAAAAATTATTGTGTTAGCCCTAGAATTTTACCGACATAGCAATACACGCCGTTCTTCGTTCTGCCTTTCTCCACTGTGGTCGGTTTTTTCACCGAGGTAATTTTTCCGATAATCAACTCATCTAGGTTCTCTAACACGCTTCTTTCTTCGTTTTTTAGGCCCCCCTAAACCGGTTGAAGAATAATCAACTCATCACAGATTGATTTCTTATTTTTCATACTTCACTAGTTTTTTTTTTTTTTTTTGGTTTTTTCCGATAATCAACTCATCACAGATTGATATCACAGATTTCTTCAAATGCATCCGAGTATTGTTGAAGAATTTTGGGTTTATATGGGTTTCGATTTTTTTTATTGTTCTAATTATCCGTTCCTTCATCTCGTAATTAAATTTATTTGTTTCCGTTTCGGAGGTGATTTTCGATTTTGGTTTCGTAGTAGTTCGTAGTTTGCCCGGGCTGATTCTGTTATGGCCGAACGATTCCGGTGTTGCAGCTGGTTGACGGTTGGCTGTCGATTATCCCGGTTCTGCTACACGACGATTTAAGGTGAGTTCTCCAATGGATTTAAACTCTTCTTTTAGATTACAGATTAAGGATTGAGAAAGGTAGCATTTATTTGGAAAAACATATTTCATCTTTTTTTTGGGAAAAAGTAGTACATTACCTCATTCTTTGTTGGAAAATAACCATTATTTGGAAAAATAACCAATTAGTGAATTAGAATTAGTTAATATTAAAGTCAATTAGTGAAATAATATATGATGTTACTCAGTATAAATTGTTTGGCCTTAATATTGTTTGGCATAAACAGTATATAAAGAATGCAATTAAGTTGTTTTTTTTGTAATAGTTTACGATAGTTATTTCATCTTTGCTTGCTCTAGGAGTTGGTTTATATGTTTCATATGTTTGAGAGAGGTTACAGGGTCTGGAATGTGAAATTTAGTTGTGAATATGTTTTTTTCCCCCCAGCCAGTGTAAGTATTTGCGAAAAGAAATGTATGCTTAATCAGATTAGAGGAACAAAAGAATACTATATTAATCTGTTGAGACTAAGGTAGATTGGAAATATGTAATCTCTGATTGTTGCTGTTTCCCTCCGTTCCCTATTAAGTGTCGTTTTTAGCTTTACAAAATGTGTCTTGATTTTAGGTAGAACACATTAAAAATATTAAAATAAACTTGATTATTTAATGATGTGATAAGAGAGAGATAATACTAATAGATGAAGTAATAAGGTTAAAACAAGAAAATATTGTTTTTACAATATATATAGGTGGTATATATTGTTTATACAGGGAATCAATATATTACTATAATTATAACCGTGGCATTTTTTATGTTGTTTACTAAATAGGATCACAATTGTTAATGGCGAACACGAGTGAGAAACAAGTAATAGTTTTCGCGGTGTATGAATTAGTCGAACAAATGCAAGTACTGTTAACAATGCTTAGTAGGCTCATCCATTTGCTTCTACGTCGCCGCCGGGTCAATAATATTGTCGGTTCATCGTATAGTATGAGGGGTAAGATACCTGCTCAAGTCCGAAATTTGACTTACATAATTAGAAATCCGACAATGGGTTCCGGAACGGTTACTTAGGTGTGTTGGAACAACACATGGCTCTAAAATTCCCCGGGACCGACATTAAGGCGGATCCTATGATTTTATCAAAGCTTCACGTTTGGAAAAAACAATATGGCTCGCTTTCCCAAATGCTTTCAAAGTCGGGATTTTGTTCGAATGAGTCGGCGAACACCATTGATGTAATTGACGATCAAGTGTGGAACGATTATGTTAAGGTATTCTTCTACCAGTTACTATACATTAACGTAATTGCAACCCATAATGCGAACCAATTTAATGCACCTCCTCCATTTTCATTTATTTTGTAGTTCGATTCAAATGCCCGGTTGATGCGCTATAAATCATGGCCATATTTCAAAGATTGGACAATCATCTTTGGAAAAGATCGGGCTACGGGGGAAAGTGCCGAGGCTCTCGCCGATGCGATCAACGATATATCGAAACAAGATAAAGAAGCGGGCGACGATTCAATGGGTGGAGACCACATACCGCAACCTGCCATGCACTCCAACGAGAATGACTCGGAG
This sequence comes from Erythranthe guttata, assembly GCF_056151865.1. Lineage (NCBI taxonomy): Eukaryota > Viridiplantae > Streptophyta > Magnoliopsida > Lamiales > Phrymaceae > Erythranthe > Erythranthe guttata. The sequence continues at coordinate 6,675,206 of NC_142533.1, read as the reverse complement.
AACATGTCCTCATTGCACGGTGAAGGTTACATGTCTAACATGCAAGGTGAAAGGACTTCAACCTCACATCAATGTAGGGGTAAAAAGAAAGGCAACAAGCGTTCCCGAAACGATGACCTCGATGGCCGTATCGTGGATATGATGGCGGATATGACTAGGACTTTTGCGGAGACTAAAACATGCCTAGGCGAGTTGGCCCACCGTATCGGTTTTGAGCACGATGCGTCGACTACACATGTAAGAAGGTGTTGGATGCCCTATCGCCGTTATGTTTAGGTGTCGAGGATAAGATTACTGTCGCTAAAGCCGTTTGCAATAGCCCAACCGATCTCGACATCTTTTTTGGATTAAATGAAACCGAAAAGGGGGTTATGGTTCGAATGATCCTCGAAGGGCGCTACTTCGGTTAGCTAGAATATCATCCACTCACAAGGTGAAGAAACTTTTTCCCGTATTCGGACCCTATCTTGCGTCGTTATTTGCATTGAAGACATTTCTGTTAGTTTTTCCGTATGAACTTATAAATTTTGTGTATTATGGCCGATTATATGTCTGTAAATATTCTGTTAGTTTGGAGCTACTATGCCTAAATGGTAAGCTGAAAAAATATTTTGTTATTTAGGAGCTAATGGTCAATTTTAAACAGGTTCACGGGTTGTGTAATATTCCAAGGTTTTTGTCAATATGCATGTGTTATATTCACATTGCAACAGGTCGTAGTTGCAGGCCTTCGTGCAGATTTTTGTCAATACGCATGTCTTCGTGTTTTTTTTTTTTAATTTCATAGTAATTGGTTTATGCAATTGCGAAAGTTTCATTGTGCTCGGTCATTGATTATAGTGTGATCAATTACAACTTTAAATTTTATATGAACAAACATCTGTATCAACAAATTTAAACAAACAATGTTAAATATATAAATATGTATTAACTACGAAAAACAGTAGTATGAACAAAATGTAAACAAACAATATTAATATATATTATCGCCCATGGGTACGGAAATGAAAATTAAAATTACAAACCAAAATACAAAGTCAGGAAAATCAAATACTAATACCGAAAATCTTGCCGACTACATGGAAGTGGGAAAATAATACGGAAAATATTAGGAAAAACTAGCCGAGATAATGGAGATTGGAAAATTTGAACTCCCATTGATCAATGGAGTCTCCAAGTACAACACATGCGTCAAAGTATGACCTAGTAATCGTTTGCCCCGTCGATTGGCCCCTTGCCGTTATCCTTATTCAATGGGTTCTGTAAAGAAATATTTTACAAAGTGTCACGTGTATAATATAAATAAATATAAAGGGGTTGAAAGGGGTGGAAATGTAATTATCCGAAAATGTTAGGGCTGATTTCATAATTGCAGTAAAATGGGAGGAAAGAATGGGTGGTGTAAACAATATTTTTAATATTGTCAGGTGTATAATATAATAATAAAAAGGGCTTGCAAGGGATGGAAATGTAATTATACAAAAATATTAGGGCTGATTTTGTAATTAAAAGTGAATGGGAGAGGAAAAGAATGGGTGCAACAAGCAATATTGTAAAAAATACTGGGGTAATATAATATTAAAAAGGGATTATGAGGGGTGGAAATGTAATTATCCAAAAATGTTAGGACTGATTTTATAGTTACAGGAAAATGAAAGAAAATAATGGGTGCAGTTGGCAATAATTTAAAATTTTCAGATGTATAAACTAATAATAAAAATACCTTCCAAGGGGTGGTAATGTAATTAACCAAATTATCCCACTCAATCCTCCCAACCATTCCTGAGATTGGCTCATTCGGATTCAATCCTACAGTTCCATATCCAACCAACCAAACCCGAGATACCATCCATACTTCACTAATCCATACAGTGTCATTTTCCAATTAAGCCCCAATCCCATCCCACCCCATCCCTCCAACCAAAAGGGGCCTTAATGGAAGACACTGGATTGCACCCTCAGATGCTTAATTTTTTTTTTATAAATATAATATATCTCAATTCTTTTATTATTTTGCTGAATATGTACTATATTTCTAAAAGAAAAAAACATTATTCAATTCATTTAATTTATTCAATTACAATAAGGTTCTCAAAATTGTGGCATTTGTTATTGCTTAATTCCACTTAGCAACCCTTAAAATGTAGCATTTTGGCACTCTATACCTTGAAAAAAATTTAGTAGCATTTTGCATCCTCGAAACACAATAAATCATTCACAATGCACCATGAATTGAATATTTAATACTCAACGAGGGTAGTATCATTTTTTATTTCAAGGGTGCAACATAACAAATTAAAGTGTTATTTTCTTCTACCTCTAACATAATTTTGAGCATACAAAATGCAAAAAAAAGAAAAAAAAAATAAAAAAAAGTAAACGAATTACTGAAAAAACTATATTTTCTTACTAATAAAATAAAATTTTCTCACTAAATTATTTGATTGATGGATCATTTATTGTAATTAGTTAAAAAAATGGATGATATCTTTGGAAGAAATAATAATTTTCAAATAAATTGATAACAGGATTTCTCATTGTTCTTTTTATTTTTTGTAAATTTTTTTTTTAATATGTTAATGAGATGTATTTTATTTTTTGTACTTTGTAGTTTCTAAAGGACCAACGAATATAAAAGAAATTATTAAACATTAGCATCCTAAACAAAATACCACTAAAAATATTAAATTACATTCATTAGCATAAAAAATCATTCATGGTGCATTATCAATGCCAGGTAATAAACATATAAAAAATTAAAAAATGCAGAAGCATATAAACAAATCTTGCTGTCATTGCAAAATATAATCTGGTAAATTCAAATGTAATAAAACAAAAAAAAAAAAAAAAAAGAGAAACAAAGTTTAATGAAAAGAGATATCAGACAAAAGGAAAATAAAATTACAGAGCAATTGTGTGTGTTGTCTCACATAATACAACAACCCTGTTGAGACTCGAACATCTCCGGTGATCTGCAAACATCAACAGACCAAATTCATCAGCTATTCTGCTCGGTAAATAAAACCCATACATTTATGTAATATGTAAAGCCTATAAATGAACGCACACAATTTTATCGGACCCAATATAACATAAAATCAAATAAATCAAATTGGAGTTAAAATTGTTATGGGAACTCGTGTTTCTTGGTTGGTGTTTGCAAAAGCTTTTGCAAAAATAGAAGCTGGTGATTATGAATAAAGCTCGAGATAATTGCTTATTTTTAGAGGTTGGAGGTGTTCACAAAAAAAAAAAAATAAAAAAATACAGCTTTAACCAGCTAAAGAATAAATTAAGAACACAAACATGCAATGCAATTTCTCCATCAATTATAAAAGTGATTTTAAACCAAAAAAAGTTGTTGCATAGATACAATGGAAATTATAACTTAGAGCAGCTTATTTTAAGAGAAACAAATGCAAAAGTATACACTGCAAACACTCGCAAACAAATTATGGACCGAAAAACTCATAATCTGTTTTCAAAGTTTCTGCAAACACCACCCTAACTCCAAACCAAACAGCTATTCCGTTTGTTTTAGTTAAACCTCTATAAATTAATACAGCCGGACCTTGCAAAAATTCTATTCATTTAACGAAATATTAAATTATCGAACTAATAATTTAATACGTTTTCACCGAGTCGGGACCGGGATAAATTATTTTTTGTGCGAGGTTATTAATTTATCGAGGTTCTACTGTAAACAAGACTTGCCTCATCCTCATGACTAGTTGATCTTTTTTCCTATATTTAGATTTAGCTTCACACGAGAAATCATATACCATTGGCTTACAAGAAATTGCGCATTAAAAAACGTTTTAAATTTCATTTAAAAGAAATTTAACTTAGATATATACTTACAATTGTCCAAGAGTTGATAAATCAAAGTCGGGAGCGAGCTCTTGCACAATATCATTAGGTGGTTGGCCACACTCTTGCATTTTCTGCATGAGCTCAACAACCTTGTTGAAGTTATCTGGCTCAGCTTCGTATACGTTGTTTAGTTCTTTTATAAGCTCGTGCTGCCGTGAATATCGGGAATATTCTTCCTCCGTTAGTTTTGATTTGTTCTCAACCAACCATATTGGATATCGCTCCCCAATTTCTTTCATGGGTTCGTAAAGGATTTCTTTTGAAAGCAGTTGTTGCATCATGGTTTCCACCATCGACTCCATATCCTGCAAATACGACCCCAATATTTACAATTAAATGGGACTAAAAATTAATAAACAGAATTTTTACATAACTATTTGTAAGATGAAATATAACTTAACTCATGCCACAGAAAACAAGATCGACAAAAGAAAGAGAATAATGAATATTCAAAAGTAAATCAAATTCAGGGACGAAAAGGTAATCGCACCAAATATCTGCATTTCTGAATACCAAATGACTTCACTACCCTGCCGGGTACGGTTTTTTTCTTTTATCGTATCTCCGAAATCCCTAGTCATTTACTTTGCCAAATCGATCCATCTTTCCCATTACTCCATTAAAAATACCTTGTTATAAATCTAACATGAATTGTTTAGGTGCTTAAAATTTATACTTCGAAAAAAAATATTTGGTTATTGATAATAAAACGCGAAAATATACTCAGAGACGTCGAATACAATTCTCATTGTGCATCGGTTTTATTGGATGACTTCTTTCTGAGATTTCTATAGCAAGGTTTTGTAGATATGTCTCGTAATATTCCAATTTTACGAGACCAGTGTTAGTGAACTGATTAATATCACCAAGAATAAGATACGTATACTACTAAGTACTACCACAGGTGATTTTTAAAACCTTACAAATAGCACTGAAATTTTATTCAAATCTATGCCACTGCTAAAGTTTATGACTAGTAAAATATTCAAGTCGTGCCCACTCGATTCATGTAAGACACGGTTATTTTTACACCTAAACAACAATGTTGAAGGTATTATACAAGAAAATGCAAACTCCCGACATTAACTATTTTTTTAGAGTGCATCTGAATCGGAGAATTTGGATTAGAGAGAGGACTTCAAAAGAGATGGATTTAAAAATTCACCATAATGACTCAACAACCGACACAAAATACGAGCTTAAGATTTGAAATCGATTGCAAAATGAATTCATGGATTTGAAATCATCCCTTCAAAGCATCCAATCCAAATGAAGCCTTACGAGTATTTGATTTGTACTTGTGTGGAGTTTTAATCTCGAAGGAATTACTCGTTTCCAATTTAATCGTAGTTTAGGCAGGCTCCTATAGATTCTTGAAATACAGCACGTATTTTCTCGAACATTACTCAGCAGAGAAAAACTATGAGATATATCAAACGCACAACACCTCTTCAAAGCATACGCTATCAAATTTGAATTCCCAATCTCGAAACACAGGTATCGAATTTGAACTCTAAATTTATGCAATCGGAAGATTAGGATAAAAAGAAAAAAAAAACATGAAGAAACACGAACCTGAGAGCCGGCAAGCTCCTCAAACTGCTTGACCCAATCCTCCATCATCGCATCTCCACCGAAGCTATCACCGCCCACCGGGGGGCGGGGCCCGGTCACCGATTCCAACCCTTTAACGGCCTCCCTCGTTTGCTCTCTCAGCTTATCGAGTGCCTCAGAAGTACGCGATTCTTGCTTCGGCTGTTGTGCTAATTTCTGCTTACCCTTTTTCTTGCTCTTCAAATCCGGCAAACCCATACCTAATCCTTGAACACTCCCACTTACCAATGTCGAACTCTCTTGCTTGTTATCGCTATTTTTATCCAAACCCCTATTATGAACACAAATAAAATATCAAATAATGAACATTAAAACCTAAATTAAGGAAAACCTAGAAAATCAACCCCCAAAATGTATGGCGTAATCCAATTAATTCTCTACTACCTTCATACAACAACAAAATTATAAATAAATAAATTAATTAAAATGAATACGTATTTTAGAGAGAGAAAACATGCCTTCGAGCAGAAGAGGTGAGATTAAGGCTCTGAAAATCATCCAACGCGCCTGAAAATCATTCCAAAAAACGTAAAAAATCATCTCCTATCTGCACCGTGTTCATATTAATCCAAAATTAAAAAAAAAAAAATTAATAAAAAAAAAAATTAAACGAGAGAGAGAGAGAGGTTTTCTTACTGTCGAGGAGTTGGTCTAAATCGTCGGAGTGGTCGGCCATGGAAATTTCCTTCGAGCTCTCTCTCTCTCTTCAACAACGATGGTATTATCACCGCTTTATTTACAGGGAAGAAAGGTTTATCAGAGTTTTTGGATTAAAGCCGATGAAGGGAAGTATGGATGACAGTCCAACGTTTTCTTGCTGTGATTTTCATTTTGGCCCCTTCTATTATACTTGTATTACATTTTTTACCTATTCCAAGTAATTTGTTTAAAATATATATTATTGCTCTTTTCGATAAGAAAGGAAAATTGGGATTGGATCCTAGTACTTTAGTGATATTAAATGATTGATAATTGAATAGAGTAGAACTTGATAAATTAATAAACTCGATTCAATAATAATTCTTTCCGTCTTCACTTGGTAAAAATGTGCTGAATTATTTGTCTAATGATTTAATATTTCGCTAAGTTCAATAAAATTTTGTTAGTTCTAACTGTATTAATTTATAGATATTTTATTGTATATGTATTGAGTATTACTAAATAATTATTTATGTATTTCTTTCTTACATGTATGTAAATTTCAACTTAAAAGAAAAAAACAAAAGTTCACTGTACAAAGACATGTGTTGACATTGAAATTTTGTCAGAAAATTGGGATTAAATACAAGTTAATAGTCCACAAATTGATTATTAATTTGGATCCAAATCAAATTTCAAAAATTCCATAATAAATTTGAAATTTATATCAAAGTTTATAATAAATATAGATTTTATAAATATGTTATGTAGGTTAGCCTGAAATAAGTACTAAATTCTCATTCATTTGAGTTAGCTATTTGGGCTTAAAATCTAGCCCATAAGAAGTAAGTTGCAAATGTTCAAGTTAAGCGGCTCAAGTTTCAAGTCAAGAAACTCTAAATCGAACCTATAAAAGGAGGTCTCAAATACATACACTCATACAAGGATACAAGCATCAAGCAAGGCGTACATCAAGTTCTCAAAAACTCTCAAGTCTCAAGCTCTTGCCACGACTAAGAACAACAACCGCGGAGGTTCTACATCATCATCAATGCACCATATCCACAAGACCTAGAAATCCCCAAATCAATTTCTTGATATCCATATCTACTTCTGCAAATCAAGGAATGAATCAAGCTTTCAATTCAAGAACAAACTTCGGCCATTGGATTAAATTTAGGAGAAGAATTAGAGGAATCAACAAAGATTGTTACCCATTTTCCCTTGATTAAATATATTTATTTGTTCCTATTTTTTTTCTTGTCTTACAATTTATTTTGCAGACATTTAAATTTGAGGTTAACAAATTGGCCCGCGCAGTGGGACTTTGCCTCTCATCTCCTCTCCTACATAAGAGCGCATATCCTTTTGTTCAACGATTCAATGGCTCCGAAGAAGAACCAAAACTCTTTGATCCAAAAGGCTGCCGAGATTGCCACACCTGTTGGTTTATCATCCATCGGGGGCATGATCAATGAATACAACTGCGTCAAATGGCTCAAGTTCCTCAAGCTCGGAAGAGATCAAGTCCAAATCTCAAGCCTTCACCACATTGCCGGTTATGGTGGTTGAAGCAACTTCCGTGGATGAGAATTGGCGCACTTGGCCCAAACAGTGGCTAAACTTCAAAAAATATTCGAAGACAAAGAAAGACATGAAAAATGCTCAATTAATGGATAAGTTGGAGCAGTCAGAGGTTGGGGAGTTTAGCCCCAAACGCGAATCGTATGCGCTTTGCAACGAGAAGACAAAACAAGTGGAAAAAGCACAACCCAAGACGGACTTTATGCAAGGTACAACTCATTCTTCAATGTTTGTTGCCACGCTATCCGTTCAATAATTGCAAGAGATGATTGCCAATACCATCAAAGTGCAATATGGCGGATTGACGCACTGAGGATGCCAGTGGGATACCAAACCCGAATGACTTCAACAATTCGACAGAAATGGGAATCCCAAGCAACATATTGCTCATTTCATCGAAACGTGCAACAGTGTGGGGACTAACGACGATTTCTTGGTGAAACAATTCGTAGACTCAAGGGAAATTTTTTCGACTGGTATGTCGACTTGGAGCCCGAGTCCATCAATAGTTGGGAAGGGATGGAACATGAATTCTTGAATCGCTTCTACAACACATGCCGTATTGTGAGTACGATCAAGCTTACCAATGCAAAACAGTGGAAATATGAGTTGGTTGTGGATTACATCAACCGTTGGCGTGCGCTAAGTCTAAATTGCAAGGATAATCTATCAGAAGTGTCAGCAATCGAGATGTGTATCCAATGCATGCATTGGGGACTTCTCTATATTCTTCAAGGAATTAAGCCCCGAAATTTTGAAGAATTGGCTACTCGTGCCCATGATACGGAATTGAGCATCACTAACTATAAAAGTGATTTTACGGTGGACAATAAAAGTATGGAAAATAAAGACTGAGAAAGAGAGGAAGATCAACGTATGTTTAATGATAGACGTCAGCCTAAGTTGAAAGAAATGCAAGAAAAAGAATACCCATTCCCAGACTTTGATGTCTCGCAAATCTTTGATACGTTGTTGGAAAAGAAATTGATCTAGTTTCCTGAACCAAAACGCCCCGACGAGGCCGAAAAGGTAAATGACCCTAAATATTGCAAGTATCATAGAGTTATCGGCCATCCTATAGAAAATACTTTGTGGTAAAGGAAAATATCCATAGATTGGCACGAGAAGGAAAAATAATCATAGATTCCGAAGATGTGGTCAACACAAATGTTGCTAGCATCCCTCATGCCAGGTGTGCTCGTCAAGTCCTATCCTCTACAGTAGAAGAATCGTCGAAAACTCCATCATAGAACTAACCATGTCTAACAAGGTTCTATTCAGACATTCGGAAACTACGTTTAATTGAGGATTTGCAGGTGGATTCCATTGAGATTGTTTTCCAGTCTCTTTTAGATAATCAATAAACCCGATACTTACGTATTCTCAATCACGATCGGATCGTAGTTTCTTAATACTTCGTCCGAGTTGTTTCTACTTCGTGTCTAAAATCTTTGAACTTTTCAAAAGTTTCAGACTGGTACTTCATCAAGTACACATACCCATACCTTGGAATAATCATCGGTAAAGGTAGCAAAGTAGTTAAAACCACCCTTCGCACTAACGCTTAGTGGACCACATACGTCTGTATGGATCAAATCCAAAGGACCTTCGGCTCGCTCCATTTACCCTTTGTAGAGTGACTTGGTCATTTTCTTTATAAGGCAGGATTCACAAGTTTGTAGTGATTTCACATCGTCCAAAGTGAACAATCCTTCACTAACAAATTCGTTCATCATTCTTAAAGTGACATGACCTAATCTAGCATGCCAAAGTTGTGCGGGGTTTTAATCTATCTCCTTACGTTTTGTTGATATGACATTAACGGGTATTTTGTGTTAGAGTAGGTGACCAACAAGCCAACTCGTGGCTGTGGTCTTTCGTTTATTATTGTACTAAATAATCATTTTTCGTATTAATGATAAAACACCTTTTGACATTCTATATCTTTGTCCCTTTGCATAAGCATAGATATAGTCCTTAAAGTTATAATAATTACTTATATTTGATCTAATGGGATCATGAGATATTTAGTTAAGTAATATAACTGTTAAACCATGTTCCTAGTCAATGGGATACGCCACCAAAGAGGATATCGTTCTTTTCCATTCGAGACTAGCACTTAGTGTGTACTTATGTGTGTGATATAGGCATACGTAAGTGGGTGCTCATAAGTTGATGGGTTCACTGAACTCCCTCATCCTAGAGATCTCTAAGTGGTTCTCAATAATCGAGTAGATGTCTCTATGATATAGTTGTACACCATTAGTCCTTAAGACCCAGACATCACCGTGACTTCACTAGAGGACCAGTTGTATCGTGACCTGTCCCTGAGGTCCACCGAGGACCGCCCCAAGGGCCAGTGTTCGTGCAGTCCGAAATCTAGTGGGTGGTATGTGCATTATAGTCGGGGATGTTCTTTGTGTTCGTATAATTTGTAATCATTAATTCTCTGGCCAGAGCTGACTATGTGATGATTAGGGAATATGATTCTCTAAGTCATGCACGAACCAATTACAACACTTAGAACGATCGCAAAGTTATTGTACTATAAATGAGGTCTCGATGAACCAATGCCTCTAGTTTAATCGGGACATATGTATCGAAAGGATCGTACTATACGTTAACTATATCACACGGTTCTTGCAGACACTTCATTTGTATCTCGGGAATCATGATGCGTAGTTGCTAGACGCCAATCTTGATTCGTTGGGTAATTAATTTGAAACGAGCTTCATCTTAATTATAACTCTATGGACGAGTTTAAACCACAAAGGGTTGTGGGCCAATGGCTAGCTTACACCTGAACCATCGAGGGTTGTAAAACGTTGAATCCTTGCATAATTGGAAGTCAATACGATTGAGTCCAACATTCATAATTGTGAATTATGAATGAAAATAAGAAAATGAAGGAACTAGGCGATGATCTTAGTGAACTTTCTAAATTGGGAAGTTCCCCAATTTAGTAGGCTTACTAAATTAGGGTTTCCAGTTTTAATAATTGGAAATCGAGAATTGACACTCGTATCGACGAGGACGTTTCAGTGATTCCAAAAATATAATTGTTATAATTTTCCGATCATATTTTTGTGAGAAACGAGCAGAGAAAGACTAACGGACTTAAGCTGTTGGGCCCGGTGCAACTTAAGCATGTTAGGGCTTGTATAAAAGACACTATAAATACAAGATTTATAGGTCTTGCACATAAGAGAAGAACCCTAGCCGCTCCCTCACACACGGTCGATGTCCCCTCCGTCGATCCACCGCGGACATTGGCCCCACGCTCCGCCACCATATCAGTAGTTTTTTCCTTTTGTCTTTTTCTTTTGTTTTGTTCTAACTTTTGCGTGGCTAGTGCCATGTAATTGTAGAATTCGGTATATGAGGTGAAATCGGAAAACGTAGGTGTCAGATCGTCGCGACCCCGCCACCGCACGCGCCGCCGCTGCCCCGCGCGTCTGGCGTCGTCGCTCCGCCACTTCTCCCGACTGCACGGATTGGTTTCCGTGGCAGTTTGCTTTGAATCGAAAGTTTATCTCACGCTTCAAGAGGTAAATTCGGATCCATTTGTATTTAATGTATTTAATTAATATGATTAGATGTTGATATTTGCATTATAATTATTACTTCAATGATTTCGTGAAACATGTAATTAGCTAGAACCCCCTATTCCCCCAACTTATATAGGTAGGAGTTCAATCTATTAGATGATTATAGCTCTAGGTCCCTTGACCATAAATAATAATATAAATTAAATAAAATGATAAGTAAATATACATAAATACCCCAAACAATGTATTTCTGGAAATAAGAGAACAAATCTCTCATATTAAATGAAATGATTCATTACTTATAAAAAAAAGTGAGTGGCGTTTTGAAGGTGATTTAATGCTCATTGACATGATTTATTGTTGAGAAAAGTTTTGAGGGTGGAGGGAAGAAGGTGAGCGGCGTATGAGAGGTTGAAGGCGGCGGAGTTTGATACGGAAGGCAATTAAGAAAATTCTCACCCCGATATTGTGTATTGGTTCTACAGCAAGCGCCCTACCAGATTTGATGACCTCTTCACGGTTCGGAATCCACCTTTCGCTTCGTCCCTTACAGTATCTTCGTCTTGGGCCCCACAATCCTCGCCGACTTTTACTGGTTGCACTCCATTGATTGGGTTAATTACGGCGGCGACAACCCTAGGGTTTGTGGCGGAGCTAGGGGTAGCGTCAATGGATTTGGGGTGAGATGTTGTTTGTTGGCATTAAGTCTCTTTTTCCTTTTTGGTGTTTGCAATTTGCAATTTTATGTTGCACATTAGTCTTTTATTCAAAAAGTTAGTGTTGTTTTGATTAATTTATTTTCTTTTCCCTTTAGTTGTTTTAATTTTGCATTTTGCAATTTCATGTTACATATCGTTTTCTCCTTTTGAACTTTTTTTTATTTGGAAGAGTAGATTTATTTTTTGTTGTTTGATGTTTGCGTTTGCATGATGTATATTTTTTTTTCATTTTGCGGTTACTGTTTGCATTCAGATGATGCAGTTGCTTGTTTGCATATGTCGAGCCATTTCCGACAGTGTTGCGGCAGTGGTGGTATTTTTTTCAAGCTTATGTTGTTGTTGTTATTTTAATTGGGATGAGAGAGTTTATGGGATAATTTGATTTGAAAGAGAGATTTTTTACGTGATTTGATTTAGGAGAGAGATTTTGAAAATATGATTTGAAAATAATAATTTCATTATATTTCTTAAGGGTATTTTTGACACAAAATGTATAATGGACCTATAGAAAAATAGGACTTATGACTTGGATTTATTGCTATAAAGTTTAATTTCAAGGGGGCTACAAGAAATTGCCCCTTCGTGAAATTGTTTAATGAATGATATGTGATTTATTGCGAGCATGTACGTGTTTTGCGATAGAAAATTAATAATGTATATGTATGTTTTTAATTCTCGGTGGAAATGATAAGGTACGCATTAATTGCTATATTGTGCATGTGTTTATATGTTAAAACATTTTTCATATAAATTTTTTGTGTTCCGCTGCGCACACGTGCCTGACTCCCAACATTTCACTTGGATTTAGTTCATATAAGTTTAATAGTTTTTGTAAATCACATTTTCATTCTTTTGTTTAATGCAAATTGAATTTCCAAAAACAAAAGTAAAACGTTTTACTTTTGTTTTTGGAATTCAATTTGCATTAAACAAAACAAGAATAAAAATAAGGTTTCGAATGAGAGACGGAACAAATAAACAATTGTTCAAAACAATAGAAAAACTAGAATCCAAAACACTTAAGTAAATAGTCCCTATGGCTTCAACAACAACTCTTGCTCCATTCCCCATCCTTAGGTAGGTCTCACCCGCTCTAAGCTTTCTACTTCTTGTCATTAGCTGCAAATTATTACGTAGATGTAAGCTACAGCCTGTATCCAATACCCAAGAAGAAGAACTTATTGACAAATTTACTTTAACGAAATACGTACCCTAGTCAGAACGTTTCTGTTTGAGGTAAGTCTTGCAGTTGCAGCCCCATTGCCCTTTCTTTCCACAGCGATGGCAAGCATCATCAGCTTGCTTGCTGACTTTTGCTTTAGAACCCCCACTACCTTCACCCATTTCGAACTTGCTGTTTAGGAAGGGAACTCTTTCATTTCCTTTCTTTTGGAGAGAACTCTTCTTTCCAGAAGTGGCAGCAATGAGAACAAATTTCTCTTTCTTGATGGTGGACTCGAAATTGACCAACATGTTCATTAATTATTCATCCAAAGGAGGATCAATCTTGTTTATGTTGAAGTTCACTATGAACGATTCATAGGAGCTTGGGAGGGACAACATGATCAAATGCAACAAGAACTCGGCTGGGAGGATGACATCAAGGTTCACTAGCTTTTGAAGGAGAGTGATTATTTTGAGATAGTGCTCGTGGACCGAAGCCCCTTAGCGTAGTCTCGCAGTGGTCAACTCCTTGGTAGCTGCGTACCTTGACGCTCTAATATTCTCACTATACATGCTATCAAGATGAGACTTGATGTCAAAAGCATGCAAGTGAGACTCATATTTCCTCGCATGCGCGGGCTCCATAGATGCTATCATGTAGCACCTAGCATGAGTGTCATCCTTCTTCCAAGCTTTATAAGTCTCTTTTTCAGCATCAGTCGCAATGTAAGGTATAGAGGCAGAAGGCCTCTCATCGAGCACATCAAGGCGCCCTTCAACAGTGATCACAAGTTTTAAGCTAACCAATCTAGTTAGTTTGGACCATTGAGTTTTTGGTCGATGATTAAGATTATGGGATGCTTACACATGATTATCTGAGAGGTTTGAAGAAGAGGATTAATATAGATTCGTATTAATGATTTAAAGTTAAAAATTTGGATTTTTATTATTTAATTGTTTTCCTACTAATTTTATCGAGTTCCACTACCCTCTAGTAGACAAACGAGAAAACCAATTTTCTTTAATGGGCTTTAGGTCCAACAGACAAATATAACCCGTAGTTAATTTAGCCCGATTACATTTGTCTAAAGGTAGATCACAATCAATCATATCATTATATGATCCTAAAGTATATTTACCTCACACTTGATAATGACCTAAGTTAATCTCGCGAATTCAAAAACTCCGTGTGTCAAGTCTAACCTACCAATCAAAGACGCTCATAGAACTGATTTTACCAAACTAATGCAACCCCTAGTTAATCTAGCCAACCACGTTAATCTAGTATAACCCTTTCTATAACAATCTTCATCATTATGTCAATTAAATTACAACTTATCCTACAATAGCATTCCCCACTAACACGGCTTACTTCACTATTACAAGGGGCTATACATAATTTAACTGTTAGCAGAAGGAAAGAAAAATTCAACAGGTTGGTTTTTCTTTATAGCTTGAAATGATTCTTAATAAAGTTAAGAATGAGAAGAGGGATTTTTAGAAAAATGTTATCTCATCAGAAGGTTTGGAAGGTCGATGTGATTCCTACATCTATGTTCTACATTCATACGAAAACGCATATTGTCCTAAGAGGAACATACAACCTAATATTATAATTAGTTACACTAATTAATTATTGGTTTTTAAAAACAATTATAGGGCCTCAGCTAGTATAAATCAATCAAATATTGTTGATGTACATATAATTAAGGTGAAATATAATCAATATTGCACGTGTGTTCTATTAATAAAACTTATTTAACAAGTTTAAATTAATTAATTAATCTAACACCTACTTATTAAAATAGATGATTGTTGAATCAATTATCCAATTGGGTTTAATTGAAAATAATTTTCAAAAAATTAAAATCAACATGTTTTAATTTTAATTTTGGAAATCTATTTTTTTTTAATTAATGAGAACCGGTCCGGTTCGACTGGTCTGACCGGTTCAGTCCGGCCCATCTCGCTGTTTTGATGGGCCGGGTCAGTCAGACCAAGAACCGGTCTGACCGATCGGTTGCCATGCTGGTTCGGTCGGCTGGATCGAAATGAAGCGTCAGATTGGCCGGTCCGACCGGTTCGATCCGAGCAGTTTTAAAAAAACAGCAATAATCTAATTATTTCTTATCCGTTTTTTCAATTTAAAACAATTTTAAAGTGGAAATTTTTTAAACAATATTTTATAAATATTTTAAGCTTTAAAAAACACCCAATAAAATAATACAACAATTCTAATTTTAATAAACTCAAGCATGCATTAAAATAAGCAATATATGAACGCAATTAATTCCGCAACAAGATTTGATACCCCTGTTGAGTAAAGGGCATGTTTATGCAGCGGAAAATAATTTTTTTATATGAAAAACATTTTAACATATAAAAACGTGCACAATTTAGCAATTAATGCGTACCTCACTCATTCCTGCGCAAATTAAAACATACATAAAATATTATTAATTTGATTTGAGTAAAAGACGTAATATACTCGCAATAAATCACAGATCATGTGTCAAACAACTCACGAAATCATGCATTATAAGAATCCATGTGAATATCGTAATTAACAGTTATAATAATACCACTAATGGATTCGAATTTACCTCTCGAAGCGTGAGGTGAATGATTCAACGAGTTCGGACTGTCCCGGAAATCAATCCGTACAACAACGAAGTGGTGGCGTCGGAGCGCGGTAAACGACGGCGCGTGGATCTTACGCGCTAGTCTTCGAATGGTGCGGCTGCGGATCGACGGCGGGGCTGCAGTGATCCAACTCTCCTATCTTCTTCCTCTCGGATTTCACCTCGTATACTGAGTTCTGCAATCACGTGGCACTACACGCAAAAGTTAGAATAAATGGAAAAAATGACAAAAAAGGCTACCAATTAATGGTGGCGGCGCGTGGGGTCGACGACCGGTGGTGGAAGCGGCGATCTGGCAAAGCAACGACCGTGATGTGGGGGAGAGAGGGAGCGGTTAGGGTTTGCTTGCTTGTGTGTAAGACCTATAAATATTGTATTTATAGTGTCTTGTGCCCAAACCGTAACAAGTTTAAGTTGGACCAGGCCCAACAACTTAAGCCCGTTACTCTTTCTCTGCTCGTTTCTCACAAAACATTGATCGAAAGAATATAACAATTTATATTTTCGCAATCACTGAAATGTCCTAGTCGATACGAATGACAATTCTCGATTTTCAATTTCTAAAACTGGAAACCCTAATTTAATATACCTGTTAAATGGGGGAAAATCCCAATTTAGAAAGTTCACTAAAATGATCGCCTTGTTCTTTTCTTTTCCATTCTCATTAATAATTCACAATTATGAATGTTGGACTCAATCGTATTGACTTCCAATTATGCAAAGACCAACGTTTTAATCTTTGACCGTCCATTCAATGAATTCAAGTGCACGAGTAGTGTGACCCTCGATGGTTCAGGTGTAAGCTAGCCGTGGGCCCACAAACCAATGTGTTTTAAACTCGTCCCTAGAGTTATAATTATGATGAAGCTCGTTTCAACTTAACCACCTAACGAATCAAGATTGGTGTCTAACAACTACACGTCGTGATTCCATGGATACAAATGAAGTGCTTGCAAGAACCGTGTGATATAGTTAATGTACAGTACGATCCCTTCGATACATATGTCCCGAATGAATTAGTGGTATTGGTTCATCGAGACCTCCTTTATAGTTCAATAATTGTGCTATCGTTCTAAGTATTGCAATCGGTTTGTGCATGACTTAGGGAACCACATTCCTTAATTATCACATAGTCAGCTCTGGCCAGTGACTTAATGATTACAAACTATAAGAACACAATGGGACATCCAAGAGTATTACAGTGATCGAATCCCCGATTACAATACACAGACCTCCCACTAGATTTTGGACTACACGAACACTGGCTCTTGGGGCGGTCCTCGGTGGAACTTAGGGACAAGTCATGATACAACTGGTCCTTTAGTGAAGTCACGGTGATGTCTGGGTCTTACGGACTAATGGTGTACAACTATGTCATAGAGACCTCTACTCGATTATTGAGAACCACTTAGAGATTGCTAGGATGAGGGGTTCAGTGAACTCATCAACTTTTGATCAACCACTTATATATGCCGATATCATAATACCGATTACTGATGAGACGTTGTACACATAAACTAAGTGCTAGTCTCGAATGGGAAAAACCGATATCCTCATTGGTGGTGTAACCCATTGACTAAGAATATGATTTAACAATTATATTACTTAACTAAATATCTCATGATTCTACTAGATCAATTATAAGTAATTATAATAACTGTAAGTACTATATCTAGCGTATGCAAGGGACAAAGATATAAAATGCTAAAAAGGGTTTTTATCATTAATACGAAAATGATTATTTATTACAATAATAAATGAAAGACCACAGCCGCAAGTTGGCTTGTTGGTCACCTACTCTAACATGACCATGGTACGGGGTGGTATATGGAAAACTCGCACCCGCCTTGATATCATAATCACTCACTCGTACCCGTCCCGTACCAGTTTTGGGTGTGATTTAGTTTCGGGTGTGATTTTGTTATACCAAACCCCATCCCATATAAAATCTGGGGGTACCCGCCCGACCGTATCCATAAAAAATATATTATTTTTTTATATTTATAATTTTTTAATTAAAATATCTCTAAGAATTAGTATTTTTGTAATACAAAATGAATCAAATATATAAGCGGGTGGGATATGGGCGAGTAGGGGATGGGTATGAATGCATATGTTTCAAATCCGTGTCTGCTTCGCACTCGTTACGAGTGAAATTTTTAAAACCCTTACACGCCCCATTATCTAAAGGGGCGGAGATTACTCAGTGAATCTGGGTTGGACGGGTACCGAGTGGAGCGGAGCGGGTTAAAGTGACATCCTAAATCTTAACTATATTGAATGATAACTTCCTACTAGGTGTACCTTACCCATATTCATAACGTCATTCTTGACGTGTGTAGGAAGTAACTTCTATGTAATTCCTCTTTTGTAACTTCTTTGTGGTTTACACCTATATAAATAAAAATCTCACCTCCCCTAATAACACTCCACAGTTAATACTCTACATATTTGTTGGAATCATGCACGTATAAGCACTGGAAAACAAAAAAATATATTTATTTTATTTGAATAAAACAACTTTTAAGCAAATAAATAAACAGGTGCACATAATTGCAATTAATTGTGTACCTAATTTATTGCAATCACCACATATATGGGTGGAAGTCGGATGGTTCGGATCGGAATAGGCTTGTTGAAAATTTCCAAAAACATTCGAAAGCACAAAATCAAATCCAACTCCAATTCCAAAATTTTCGGAAATAAAAAATTCATTCCAATTTCAAAAGGCTCGAAAATTTCGGAATTTCGGAAAAAAAAAAATCGGAAATCGCATAAATTTTAAAATTTCAAAACTTAACGAAAATTTTATGAAAAATTCATAATTTTCCAAAAATAAGAACATTCACGTCGATAAAAGTAAAACTAATAACTATTAAATTTCCGTTAAAAAAAATAAATAACAATATATAAAAATAAGCCACATCATAATATTAAATAAAACTTCTAACAACAATTCAATATGTCAAAATCCTAAAATAAAACTTAAATCAAATTATTGTTTCAGAAAACGAAAAAAAAAATTAACAAAGTATTATATAATATATGTATTCATAGGTGTATTTTTTGGGGAAAAAATCGGAATTTTTTGGAATTTATTTCGGAAATTGAATTGGATTAAATAAAAAATTCCAATTTTTTTTATATAATTCAAATTCCATTCGAAAAAAATCAGAAAAATCCAGGAATCAGAATTTCGGAAGTCAGAATGAAAAAAGTTGTTCCAACATACATTAAATCAGAATTTTCGTTCCAACTTGCACCCCTAGCCCCATACATGCTCGCGATAATTTCAATTAAATCACATAAATTAAATCATATAGCATGTTCGCATTTAATTAAAAAGTAAATTAATCAACTAACATTCTCAACTTACGAATCACATAAACACATACTCATGTAAAATAACCATTAATCATAATTAATATAAATCAATTAAAATATGAATTAGGATAAATGAGTTTTTACTCCTGGAGCGTGAATCGTACGAAGATGGTTAGCTGCCAAATACCAATCCAACATATCCGGTCCAACAGTGGTGGCTCGAAGGCGGCTCCACGGCAGCGCGTGAGATTCACGAGCGAAGGGAAGGTGGCATGTGGCGGCTGCTCCCTTTCTCCTTCCTCCTCTTGGATTTCAGCTCGTAGACTGGTCTCCACACCCTACGCGGCACTAGGCACGTAGATGTTAGAATAAACAGAATTAAAACGAGAAGAAAATAACTACCAACGAAGAACGACGACGACGGCGACATACGCGTGGAGTGAGGGAAAGAGCGGCTAGGGTTTTATTATGTTTCGTCTCTCATTCACATGACCTATAAATCACTATTTATAGTGTTCTTGTGAAAAGAATAATGGACTTAAGTTGGACTCAGCCCAACAACGTAAGTTCACTAGTCTTTCTCTGCTCGTTTTTCACTACCCAATGATTGAAAAGTTATAACAATTATATTTTCGTAATCATTGTAACGTTCTCGTTAATACGACTGCTAATTCAAAATTTTCACTTTCTAAAACTGGAAACCCTAATTCAGTAGACCTGCTAAATCGGGAAACTTCCCAATTTAGAAAGTTCACTAAATTGTCGCCTAATTCTTTTTCTCTATTTATTATCATTCATAACCAACAATTACGAATATTGGACTCAATCATATTGACCTCCAATTACGCAAAGATTAACAGTTAATCTCAGTCCGCTCATTCAAGGAATTCAAGTACACGATAAGTGTGACCCTCAATGGTTCAGGTGTAAGCTAGTCGTGGGACCACAACCCATTGAGATTTAAACTCTTCCCTGCAGTTATAATTAAGGGGCGGCTAAAACTAATACCAATTTTTTCTCACTTCAAGTTTAATATCATATTTTATAGAAGTGTTTGCAATTTTTTCTTAGATTAATACCACAAATAATTTTTTTAATAGTAAAGTACTAAAATATCCATCATCAAACAAAATACAATTTATACAATTTTTTTTCCTCATTTCAATACCAAAAATTAAAAAAATATCTTCTTCTTCTGCACAACGTATTTTAACTTCTGCACAACGTATTTTAACTTCTGCACCCACAACAGATCCCCACTCGCGCATTTTCTTCATAAAGGATGGGCTGCAATCATCTACCTCTAGTATTTCGGTGTTCTTGAAATGATTCGATATGTTTTCCAGTTTATAGCAATGCCTAACAATCACCCACCTTAAGTATAGAATGTCAAATTCCAAGTTTTCTATATCAAAGTCTTCCAGCAGCAAGAACTCCAGACTGGGGAACTGTCCTTGTCTTTGGCTGGTTTTCCACAGAGGGCCGCAAAAGGCATACCATCGCAGTTTGAGCACTATAAGATTCGGTAATGATGCAATCACTTCCATATTCTCCCAAGGCAATCCACATCCACTCAGGCTTATCTTCCTAATTTTCATAGGAAAATTCGGAACTGAACGAACAATTTGAGAGCTCAGATTAGGATTTACAACAACGAATTTGAATGACTCAAAGCTCTCATAGATAGAGGCAAAGTGACCGAAAAAATTGAAGGTTTCGGTTGAGTCGTGCGCCGACTCAATCTGAACGGCTATTCTCTTCAGATTGGGGATTCTTGAAAGCACTTCAATGGTACAACTGTGAACACTCACACCCGAAACTGTTATAAGATTCTCAAGATGAGAATGATCCGAAGGAGGTAGGAGGTCGAAGCCCTTGCAATAAAGTTAATATAATAAAAATAATTAATTTAAAAATTGAAACTCCATTAAATATCTAATGCTCAGCTTCAAATAAATAAGAAAAAAAATGAATCAAAATTAATTCCTAGATATATGCTTATAATATATTATTGGACAACTTTTGAAATGCAGTTTTGTACAAAATAAATTTCATTATACAGTTTATACACAATTAGTATTAAGAGCAGCCCTGCAGTAGGTGGCTTAATCTTAAAAGTTGTGTCAATTGACCTAAGTTCGAATTTCGTTGCCAAATGATTTTAAGATCGAGCTTATACCAAGTGCAAATATCAAACAAATTTCG
This sequence comes from Erythranthe guttata, assembly GCF_056151865.1. NCBI lineage: Eukaryota > Viridiplantae > Streptophyta > Magnoliopsida > Lamiales > Phrymaceae > Erythranthe > Erythranthe guttata. Next base: position 6,653,894 of record NC_142533.1, on the reverse strand, counting down.
TAAATCCTCTCTCCCTCTCTCCAAAAGTACTGAGGCTCAATTTGATATCATTTGCAAGAAATATACTACTACTTTTTTGGGGATAATTATAGTTTTGGTCCCCCAAGTTTGCACATTTTTCACTTTTGGTCCTCCATTTACCACCGTCAACAAAATACACATTAATGTTGTCACATTTTAACACATTTACTCCCTCCATCTGTTTGACCGTTGAGTAGTAACGGTCAGCGGTTGAATTTGGGGTTTTTCTTTGAGAAAATTGCAAAAAGATCCCTGTATTCTTTCAAAATATTCTAAAAACCTCTAAATTTTTATCCAACCATAATTTAACCCCAATTTCATCAATTAACCAATTTTAACCAATGACCCCGATTTTCCAAAATTGGGTAATCCGACGTTGACTTTCTTTTTAACTCGGTTGACTATTTTTTCGATTGATCTGTTTTTGCCGTTGTTGACCGATGTTGAATGTCGGGTTAACAACATTGACATTTTTTTCTTGATTTTTATTTTATTTTTATTTAAATTGTTGAGTAATGGAAAAATATAATTTAAAAGAAATTAAAAGCAGATAATCGGCGAGAAAATAATATCATAAAAAAGTCAAATAAAGAAAAAAAGAAAAAAGTCAACGCATCTCAATAACGGAAAAAAATTAAGAAAAAAAAAGATAAAAATTAACGGCCGATGTTAGCCCCCAAAACCGTTGTACTAGAGTTGTTATCTCATTCCAAATTACTCCGCACATGCCTAATTCATCTTCTTCATATTTTTTTGGGAAGAAATTTGGGATGTAGTAGCGGTTCAACGAAGAAAAAATTGAGGGGAACAAATTATGGATTTTAGATTTTTTTTAAATTATATGTAGGCCCTAGAATTTTAGATAGAAACCATTTTAGAAGTTTATAATTTTAATATTATGATACTAGATATTAATATAGTATTATTATTGTGTTATACAGTAACTGTGTTGATCGGAAAAAAAACAACAGGGAAAAGTTTATAAAAAATCAAGAAAAATAAAAAAAGTCGACATTGTTAACCGAGGATACAATGTCGGTGAACGGCGTCAAAATCAATATTAAAAAAAAAATTCAATGCCGAAAAAAAACAGTAAAAAAAAAAAAATCAACAGCAGTCAACGGTCAGCGGTAATGGTGGTTAAAAATCGGGGTCGTTTGTCAAAATTGATTAAATGATGAAAGTGGGGTTAAATTAGGGTTGAATAAAATTTTAGGGGTTTTTAGAATATTTTAAAAGAATGTTGGGGTCTGAGTGCAATTTTTATCTATGAAAAATCCCAAACTGAGCCCTAATTCAACAGTTGACCGTTACTTCTTGACAGTCAAATAGAGATGGACTAAATGTGTTAAAATGTGACAACATTAGTGTGTATTTTGTTTACGGCGGTAAATGGGGGACCAAAAGTAAAAAACGTGCGAACTTGGGGGACCAAAACTATAATTATCCCACTTTTGAGCTTCTTTTTATCACTTACAAGCTATGATGCTTGGAAACTTCAACCCACACGCGTTTCCATGTTTCGGAAATGTTTCGGAAATCGAAACTCCATGACACCTGTCAGAAAAGTTTCAGGGCCATTTCCATAAATATATAAAAGTTTTGGGGACGTTTCTGATAATAATGGAAAATTGAAAACACTTTTCCACACAAAATAAATCCAAATTTCATTTCAAATAAAGACTTCGAATTGCATAAGCTTCAAAAAAATCTTAAATATTATGTCTCCTTTTCACTTCTAGTGGTGTTTTAATATTTTTGTAGATGTTAATTTCATACTAAAATAAATTTATATGCCTCGAATGTAGATTGTGGAATGATATTAAACATTTTAATATTTTTTTAGAAATTATGAATGCACCCCTATATTTTTATTATTTAAGTGTTTCCCCACATTCCCGTATTCATTTTTTTGGAAAATGGAGTTTTCCCATTTCCGTTTCCCCGTGTTCTCGTCCTCGTGTCTGTGCTACATAGCTTACAAGTTAAAAGCCATTGCAAAAAAAGTAAAAATCATAGTTAGGTAGTATCCATACAAAAACAACATTATTTCCAGAATTGCTTCTGATCGGTAGCATCAATTATGTCAAATATGACTTTTACATTTATTACAAGAATAACCTTACGAATAAATCAAGGAAATATCCGAAACATAAGTTTCAATGACAACCCAACGAAGAAAAACAAAAAAGGGAAAATATCAAATCATGAACACAACTCTCTTTGAGATTCAGCAATGCTTGATGAATAGAAAATCTTCATCTTTGCAAGGCATTCCATCGCAGTTTGAGCACTTTAAGATATGGTAATGCTGCAATCACCGCCATATTCTTCAAGGTAATCCACATCCATGCAAACTTATCTTTGTAATGTTCACAGGAAATTTCGGAACACAACGAACAACATGAGAGCTGAGATTATGATTTATAACAACACATTTCAACGACTCAAATTCATCATAGTGGGTGGCAAAATGACCGAAAAAATTTAAGGTTTCGATTGACTCGTGTGCTGACTCGATCTGAACGGCTATTCTCTTTAGCTTGGGGGTTCTTGAAAGCACTTCTATGGTATAACTATGAACACTCACACCTGAAATTGTTAAAAAATTCTCAAGATAAGAATCACCGAGGGGAGGAGTTGGCAGATCAAAGCCCTTGCAGTAAAGTTGTTTTAGTTTATGCATGTTCCAGATCTCTATAGACAGATAAACTGGACCATTATTCCACAACACTACTTTCAAGCCATTGCAAATAGTAAAAATCATAGTTAGTTATCTACTCCAAAAATATCATTATTTCCAGATTTGCTTCACATTAGCATCAACTATGTAAAATCAATTGCCCTCTTACATTCATTGAGCTTATTGCATTTACTACCCCTCTGAAACTCGCAACTGCGCGATTTCTCCCTGTCATAAAAGTATTAGCAAATACACCCCATTTTCTTTTTCTTTTTTATATTTAACATATATTTGCATATTGTTTGCTACAATTCAACTATTTTTCCATTTGTTTTTTCTTTTTTGGATTTATTTATATTTAATATCTATTTTTTGCATTTTGAAATTAAAATATTTTTTACAGAATTTTATTGTTTTCGTGATTGATGGGTGTGGCACGTGGTAGTGAATCAAAATTAATCATAATTATTTTTATTTTTAGCAAAAACCCGTGGCTTAACCTACTTGGGTATTTTTGTCTTTTCACAGTTGGTCAACGGCCAAAAGTTAAATGAGTCGAGTATACGTCCTAAAAATAAGCATATGGGGTGTTTGCTAATTTTTTTATGATAGGGGGAAATCGCGCAGCTACAAATTTCACAGGGGTAGTAAATGCAATAAGCTCTACATTCATTACAAGAATGGCCTCACGAATAAATCATGAAATTTATTCTTATTCTCTTCACTTTTTGTGCACATATGAATAATCAAAAACCTCTCTTTGATGATTTCACTATTTCCTGAAAGACTCTAAGAACAAATATTAGCTCAATTGGATGCGATCGATCGAGCCATATTAAAACCGCAAGCATTTTGGAAACTAGTATTTGTAAAATAAAATATAGAGTCGTTGATTTCAAATATATCCAAACAAAACTACCCGGTCCTGTTGACAAAACGGTATTATACTCTGCTTCCTTTACCCAATCAATCGAGCGCACGAATCCATAGCACATTCCAGATTCTCTAGATAGAGAATCTTTAAAACAAGAAGGGGCATAACCGAATTTTGTTAAGCTTTCTGGATATTTTCATTCATAGGTTTTAGAAAAATAAATAAATAAATACATATATATATATATATATATATATATATATATATATATATATATATATATATATATATATATATATATATACACGCATATATCTTGGTCTGATTATCAAGGCCTTGGCAAAGGAATCAAGCTCGAACAACCTAATTCTTTTTTTGCATTAATTTGGATTTTGGGTGGGCTAATTAATAAATATTGGGTGGACTTAATAGATATATATGCATAATATGGGGTAAATTTAGTAATTTAAGGTTGGCCTTGGGCCCTTATAATTCTTTTTATACATATTTTAGAATTTTTGTTGTAGTCTGAAGTTACGAGTTGAACTTGAGCTTGAAATGAGCTTTCATACCTTAACCATATTCACTAACAACTTACAGGGAGGTACATTTCACATTCAACAATCATTTGATATACTCAATCCATCACACTTTTTTTTTTATTTCCAGACATTGCAAAAGTAAAAGTTATGTAAATTAATTACCTTTTACGTTACAAGAATGGCCTCACGAATAAATCAAGAAAATATCCAAAAACATTAAGTTTCAATGATCACCAAAAAAAAAAAAAAGTTTACAAAAACAGGAAAATATCAAATCATAAACAGTTTTATGAAAGCTTTGAAATTTTGCCACACTTGCCGAATAGGAATCTTCATCTTCATTTGAATAGTTGAGGCATTTCAATTGCCCAGCAACACACGATTAGCCATTCGGAATTTATTATAATCCTGTACACACAGATAAATAAAAATCAATCAAAACCTCTCTTCAACATTTTCAAGGATCAAGCTTACCAAAAATTCACAGAAGAAAAAGCAAAATTCACCGTGCAGCTAAGTTGAAAATTAACATAGAATTGCTCTGGTAGATATATAATGGTTAATGAACAGGATGAAAGATACAATATTTGGTAACAAGTAAAGATAAAAACGCCACTGATTTTTTTGGTATCACTCTTTAGAGTATACATCTTCGTTCTTTCGAGTTTCAACGGCTCAATGGTTCGAAACACTTTGAAGAGAATGCAACAGTTTTTGTAAACTAAGAAAATTTATTATAAAGTCCAATACTGTTTTTTAAAATAGAGTATTTTCGTGTTGACAAAAAAAGAAAGAGATATATAGTCCTAGTCAAAGAAATTGCTGGGATATGATCATCTATATATTAGATTCTTCAAGTGTACCATTGAATTGACCCTAAATGTTTTTACATAGATTTGACGACCATTAATTACCTTTATAGATCCGTACTTGAAGAACCTATTTTAGCTTCTGCACCCAAAAAGGGTCGACACTCGCGCATTTTCTTCATAAAGGATGGGTTGCAATCATCTACCTCTAGTAGTTCAGTCTCCTCGAATAGATTCGAGATGTTTTCCAATTTATAACAATGCCTAACAATCACCCACCTTAATGATTGAATGTCAAATTCCAAGTTCTCTATATCCAAGTCTTCCAGCAGCAAGAACTCCAGACTGGGGAACTGTCCTCTGCTGGTTTTCCACAGAGGGCCACAAAAGGCATACCATCGCAGTTTGAGCACTATAAGATTCGGTAATGATGCAATCACTTCCATATTCTCCCAAGGCAATCCACATCCACTCAGGCTTATCTTCCTAATGTTCATAGGAAAATTCGAAACTGAACGAATAATTTGAGAGCTCAGATTAGGATTTACAACGACACATTTGAATGACTCAAATTCCTCATAGACAGAGGCAAACTGACCGAAAAAATTGAAGGTTTCGGTTGAGTCGTGTGCTGACTCAATTTGAACGGCTATTCTCGTTAGCTTGGGGATTCTTGAAAGCACTTCCATGGTACAACTGTGAACACTCACACCTGATACTGTTAAGAGATTCTCAAGATGACAATCATCCGGAGGAGGTGGGAGGTCGAAGCCCTTGCAATAAAGTTGCTTCAGTTTATGCAGGTTCCAGATGTCTATAGGCAGATAAATTGGACCATTATTCGACAATTTGATGTTATGATGCCGAGTGAAAATCAATACCTCGAGGTTCGAAAGTGTGGATATGGAGTCGGGGAGCTCTCTGTCACACGTGATGGAAAGGTGCGTCAAGTGAAGTAATGCTAGTAGTTGATGTGGGAACTCGTAGAAGCGGATCGCAAGTGCATCTAGTACCTTGAGCAATCTAAAACAAAAGGGCAACAATACTGGATATTGTTGTTTTGGACCGAAACACAGAAGAGATCGTGCATTCGGAACAGATTCCATCCATTCATGAACTTGTGTTAAAGCAAGAACAACATTATTGTGGACGCACAAACGCTGCTGCATTCTGATGTTCTCCGGAGTACAATCGGTGTATCTTTTCAGGATATGGAAAAACTTTTCACTCTTAGCTTCACTAACACATAGACTTCGAAAGGTGAAATGCAGTCTACAATTCTTAAAACTACTCCTATCTACAGAGGTGTGCTTTTCTCTCAAAACAACACTTTGCAGAATAAGTAGATCCAAGGTGTTTCCAGCAATTTCTTCAAACCCCGGGTATGTCCCCACAAAGCCCTCAGAGAGCCATAATTTGATGAGCTTTGATCGAGAAATCGCATAATGTTTTGGGAACACACCCATATACATAAAGAATGGCTTTACACTACAAAAAAATGTATTTTATGTGACAATTTGTTGTGACGAAAGTTAAATTCGTCACATAAATAACAAGTTTATATGACGAAGTGAGATGTCGTCTCATAAAGTAATATTTTATGAGACAAAATTATTTTGGTCATATAAGGTTCGTTTTATATGACAATATTATAAATTTGTCATGAAAAGAAATGGCTAGCTCATTTCAACGATCGGTGCACCCTTTTAGTGACAACATTGAATTGTTTTTGGACAAAATAATTTCGTCACATTCATTTTTTATTGTGACAAAATTGATTTTGTCACAACTAAATAATTTATAATTAAATATAAATTTTATCATAAATCTTTTACAATTAATAACTGAAGGATCCTTTTAATTGAATATCAATTAAAATTTTATTATTTTCCTCTCTCACCATTTTCCTTCCACTCCCTCTCTCTCGTTTCGGCTCTTGGGTCAGGTGGTCAACAACCACCGCCAGCCTTCCGCCCGTTGCCTTCGCCACCACTGTCAGCCTTCCGATTGTCGCCTCCGCCAGCTTTCCGCTTGTCGCATCCGCCACCACCGCCAGCCAGCCTTCCGCTTGTCGCCTCCGCACCACCGCCAGCCTTCCGCTTGTCGCCTCCGCTAGTCTCTCAGTCGATTCAATTAAGGTAATTTTATTTTCTCCCCCAAATCTCTACCTCTTTGTCATTGTTTTCTCCCCCAATGTGCAATGGAATGTTAAGATTTTGGGTAGAAGTGCGTAAGTTGGATTTTTTGAGCATCTACCCCTCTATCATCTTTCTTCTCTCTTAATCTGAAATCTAATGTTAAGGTCTTGGCTAAAAGTTCGTTAACTGGATTTTTTTCTCAAAATTAAATTAAATTAAGGATATCTAATTTAATTTTCAAAATTTCTTCGATGTTTGAATTTAAATTAGGGTTTTTTGAATCAGAATTATAGAGTTTTCTAGTATGATGCTTCAACGGAAGTGCAATAATGAAGCCCTAAAGGAAGAAATGAAGAGTAAAACATTGAAAAATTGAAGTATGTAGATGGAATCCCCCTGCTCTTGTTTACTATTAATTGATTCTCTACAGCGAAAATAATTTGGTGTTCCCCCTGCTGATTTTGCTTCCCCAGTGTCCGTTAAAATCGGCATTAACTTTACTGACTGTCTCTAAGTTGTTGAATAATTAGTCGATTACTTGTTTAGGCATATGAAGCTTCATAGCAAGTCGAATTTATTTTTTCTTAGTTCATGTGGTATCATAACATCCAGCAGCTATTTTCTTTTGCACTATTCACGAGCTTGTATTTTAGCTGTGGGGAAACAAATTCCCCTAGTTTTGCACTATACAGGGATAAAAAGCTTCATTATCCTTCCAGGGAAGTTATAGCAGTCCATTATATAGTCTTCAGAATTTGTTTTCTACATGATAACAAAGAGCAACAGTTGACCAATTAGAAATATACGGCAAGTCTTCAATGGATTTATGAATGTCAATTTAAGTGGATTCATGTGGTGTAGGACCCAAATTCATTTGAAGTAAGTAGATAATAGTTTTAATTAATGTCATCTTTGGTTCTTTTTTGCAGGGAAGAACAACACTATATGATTGCTCCTCTGCTACAAAATCAAGATCACTTATGGTGGTGTTGTCAGAGGCATGCAGCTTGGTTCATCAGCCTAAACGAAATCAAGATCACTTAAACAAGAAACTGATTAAAAACACTGTTTACTTCTTTCACTTCATTCGGTAATTTTCTGCTGCTTTGTTGCACACAGAGTTGTACTCAAGCAGATCATTCAAGATTTGGTCATATGAAGACTAATCTGACTCGTCCTTCTTTTATTTACTCATATGAAGATTAGGTTAATGATGCAGGTGTAAAAAATAGACATTATGAGATGCATGTACCTCTAGGCTTTGATGTGGTACCGTATGCTGGAAAGATTTATCTCGGTTTCTGGCTGCTTACCTTTCTAGAGACATGGTAATTATCTTGCTGTCTTAGTTGTTTGTTTCCTTGATTTCACCTCATTGTAATGATGATCAACTTTCTTTCTAATGAAACGAACTGTAACTACTCGATATGGTGGTTTTGTTTTGGCTGGACGCTAATTGTAACCAGCGAACCGACTCTTGAAATTAAAAGTTTTTTTTGTGGTAGCATTTTTAAGATTTAATTTATTATGCTTAAAGTTAGTGTGTAAGTATAGTTTTCTAATTATTGATTTTCCCTTTGCAGAATAACAAGCGAGGAAGGAACCTTTAGCGGGATCGACTGAGTAGCACCAAGCACTTTCTTAGTCAAGGTATCTCTTCGTTGTCCGGTTTGCATGGATTTCAGATTTCTTAGTACTTTTGATATTCATTATACAATAATACTAATTATTTGTCAATATGATAAAGTTGCTATACGAGTAACTTTGGTTGTGTAGAGTGTATCCTTATTACTGCAGCTTGGTTCCTTTTAAGTTCATATTGCTTGTGAAAAAAAGTTTTTGTGCACCTTTGTCTTCAGGTATTATTACTGCAGCTTGATTGTTTTAAATTCATGTTGCCCCCCCCCCCCCCCCCCCCCCCCCCCCCCCCCAATAATTTCCATGGTAAATATTTAGAATTCATTAAATTTTAGGTTTTACTTTAAAGAATTTTGGAAGTTAGACAATTTTTCGAGAACTTCCGTTTCATTGTTTGAAGCAATGGTTGGAATTTGGAATTTGGAATTTGGAAATAGAATTGCTACATTATATTTAGCCATTTAATCATTTTTTTGGGGGTTGCCTGAATTAAGTGATTGCAGCTGCGCGAGCCCAGGTGATTTTTTTAATGAATTCACGAATCAAACGCAGAAATCCATTCGTGATTTTTTTTTTCTTTAGCTCAGGTGAGTATTACGCCCTCGCCTTTTTTTTTTTTTTTTTTTTGTGTGTGTGTGTGTGTGTGTACTGAAAGCGGTAGAATTTAAATTTCTTGTATGAATGTGTGCGCAAAATCAAATTGATCAATTTTTTTAATTTTTTTTCTTTTTCAGATTTTAGATTATGTTTGTCGGATTTTGTAGACGATGTATTGTATATGCTCTGGAAATTGGTAGTTTCCAATTTTTCATGTTTTGCAGTCTTCAATTTTGACCTGATGAGTTTCATACGCGGGTCGTCTAATTTAGGTTGCGGCTTTTATTCTCTCCAATTGAGAATTATAATTATGTTTCGATGCTAGAAGATTCAAGGGTTGTTGAATAAAAAAATGGGATTTAATTTATTATTATTATTTTTATTATTTTTGTGATACAGATTTGTGGATTGATCTGGGAAAAATGATGGTCAGTTACAGTGGAAAAGAGGCTATCTCAGGGCACTTGAGATACTTGTTAAATGTACAGTTGAAGCCTGAAATTACAAAGAAGGTTGTGAGGAGGAATTCGCTCCACTGAAGGAAACACTCTGTATTTTTATATTATGTAGTTTATTTTTAATGCAAGTTTCAATTTAATTTGTATGTGAAATGGTACGATATATTGCAATACAATTTTATTTCCGGAATGGTTGTTTAGTTTTTTGAAATTTTATTATTAGTTTCTTTAATTTAAATGCTAATAATATGAATAATATAAATATTATATACCAAATTATATATTTATAATAAAATTTTGAAAAATAACTTTTTGTGACGAAATAATTGTCTCAATAGATATCGTGTCTTCTGTGACAAAATAATTTGTCACAAGAAGTAAGTGAAAAGATTACTTCTTGTGACGACAATTGTTTTAGCGACGAACATATTCGGTTTATGCGACGAACACTTCGTCACCACAACAATAAAACTTTATGTGACGAATTTTGCTTTTGTCACAATATTTGGTGACGAAAACTTCAGTTTGTCACTTGACACCTTTCACGACGGGGCCTACGCGACGACCCCTGTGACGAAATATATCGTCACCTAATTTTTTTTGTGACAATATATTGAGTTTTTGCGACGAGTTCTTGCGTCACATAAAACAGTTTTTTTTGTAGTGTTAGAAGCTGAGGCAACATCATGTAACTAAAAAATAGTGCCTTTGACAGTGGCGTATCATCATATCTTGTGATGACGAGTGGATCTTCTTTTTCTGATAATGTCTTCCATTCTTGAAAAGATTTTCCACGCAGATTCTCTCCAACCTGTATAATTGCTGCAGGGAGTCCTTCACAGTTGTTGGCAATCTTCTTTCCAATTTTCTCAAGTTCTCGACTGCACTTCTCCTCTCTATTACAAAATGCGGTCTGGTGAAGTAATTTCCAACTTTCGTCGTTGTTGAGAAATGGTAATGTAATAACCTTCTTTGTCTCAAGAAAGTCATATAAGTTCTGGATCTGAGATATGATGATGATCTGACTTCCTTTTATGTTTTCTGGAAAACCACGAGGTATTAGATCAGTGTCGTCAGCCCATACATCGTCTAAGACAATTAGATACTTTTGAGTAGATAAAGCCTCCGAAAATTGATTCGTGTCTAGTTTATCAGAAGGGATGACGACACCAAGTTCATCGAGAACACGCAGCATAATATCTTCCGATCGAGTGTAGTCTGGGCCGATGTGCAGAAATAAACGAGTTTCGAACTCCTTTACAACACGTGGATCGTTGTAAACTTGTTTAACAAGGCTAGTCTTGCCGATTCCGGTCATGCCCACAACTGATTTAACTAAGTCATGGGAATTGGGATCTAAAATCCATTGTTTAAGTGCTCCAATTTGGTCATCGAATCCCACGAGAAGATTCTGCTGTTGATTGTCAGTATTATAATCTGAAGAAGCAAAATTAGAATACCTGCTGCTGCTGCTGCTGCTACAGTTCTGTTCTTCTTCGTCAGTTGCTGTGAGAAACGAAGTAATTTCTTGTTTGACTATTTGCAGTTGTTGGGAGAGAGACAAAGTGAAACCGATGTCATCATGATCTGGATCCGACAAGTGGGAGTCGATAAGATCATGGAATATTAGGACAGCATCTATGACTCGTCTTTCATAAGCTGCCGCATCAACTTTCTTGCTGCTGGGAATCACCATCATTTTATTGAAAACTGAATACATTTCATCAAGGAGACACTGCTTGTCTGATTCGGAAAGAAAATCATCGGATTCGGAAATGCGTTTCAGTGTCTGCTCAAGGGAAATTACATCAGCAGAACAACCCATTTCGTACCAACACCTCTGTGTGTGAGAGAGAGAGAGAGAGAGAAAGTAGTAATAAGGCACAATTTGATAAGATTTGCAGAAAAAATACTTTTGGAGTAGTTTGGAGTTCAATTTGATAAGATTTGCAGAAAAAATACATGTGGGTTGTGTTTTCTTGGAATTTGTGTGGGTGGATTGTGTTGGGGGAAATCTACCGACATTTTGACATTTTGGGGGAAAATCTAGTGGCTGATGACCAATAATAATAATAATAATAATAATAATAGTGTAGTATTTATAAGCTATATAGAATTGTGGAATGATATTAAACGGGCATATTTATTTTAGTAAATTGTGGAATGATATTAAACATTTTAATATTTAAAAAAAAATTATGAATGCACCCCTATATTTTTACTATTTACGCGTTTCCCCACATTCTCATATTCATTTTTTTGGAAAACGGAGTTTTCCCATGCCCGTTTCCCTGTTTCCCAGTGGTTGCATTCCCGTATCCGTACTACATAGCTTACAGTTAAAAGCCATTGCAAAAAGAAAAAAATAAATAAATAAAAGATGTAAAAATCATAGTTAGTTAGTATCCACACAAGAACAATATTATTTCCTGAATTGCTTCTGATTAGTAGCATCAATTATGTAAAATTGCGCCTTTTACATTTGGGCTATTTACAAATAAGCACATCAATGGGTACTTATTCATAAACAGATTCAAACAATAAACTCATTTACAAATAAGTCCACACATGGTCCAGATTTTTGTAAAAGACTAAAATCTGGAATCCGGCCGCAGAAAAAAAAACAGACCGGCAAAAAAAAAAAAAAAAAAAAAAAAAAAAAAAAAAGCATAAAAGTGCGGCGCACGTGCGATTTTCCGTCCAAACTAACTGGACAAATGGACGGAGGGACAGAAACAGCATAAAAGTGATATGTTTAGGGACGAAAATTGTAACTTCATCTTGTTTAGGGACGAAAATCGTATAAGTGGTAATATATATATATATATATATATATATATATATATATATATATATATATATATATATATATATATATATATATATATATATATATATATATATATATATATATATATATATATATATATATATATATATATATATATATATATATATATATGATGTTTGAGTAAGTTTTTTCAAAGTTAATATCTTTCAACTTCAATTTTGGAATTTTGGGAGGTTTGTGGTAGTTTTGATTTCGCCCACAGCAACGCGGCGTCTCATAAGGGAAGAACTCTCGCAGTGTGAGACTGTCTGGATTTTTTTATGGGTTTATAACTTCGAGTTTGGCATGGATTCTATCAAGAATGCATATTAGATTGGAAATTTGGGAGTGGGTTGAGGAGATTGAAAGATATTTTAGAATTGGATGGCTAGAGTTTCTGAGATGAAGCATGAAGTGTGATTTGGGAAGAGTGAGGTAGAAATGTGAGGGGAAATTAGTACATTTGTTTGCCATATCAACATTTCAATGCCATATGTTATTCCACACCACGTTTAATGGCAAGATAGATGTCTCGTGAGCCACATGTGCAATTTCCGTCGAAGTTGGCTGACGACGTAACGACAGAACATAAATTGATCAAATGTGGCAAATTCCAGGACATATTTTGTGGATTGAAATATTTGAGGACATAAGTCGTTTTAGTGTTAAAGTTTAGGGACATAAAATTTAATTTTCTCTGAGGGGGGTTTTTGTATTTATGTATAGTACATGGGGTATATGATACAAAGTTCATAGTACATGGGTGTTTTTGTATTTAACCCTTGATTTTATTCACAGCAAGTGACGGGAATAAGAATAAATTCCAGCCAAAGATGAATATTTTCTATTCGGCAAACATTGCAGAATCTCAAAGAGAGTTGTATTCATGATTTGATATTTTCCCTGTTTTGTGTTTTTTGTTTTTCTTTGTTGGGTTGTCATTGAAACTTATGTTTCAGATATTTCCTTGATTTATTCGTAAGGTCATTCTTGTAATAAATGTGGGAAAATTACAGTTTATTTCCCTAAAATTTATCACTAAAATGATTTATATCCACAAATATTTCAATCCACAAAATTTGTCCTTTAACTTGTCACTTTGGATCACTTTATGTTCTGCCGTTAATGCCGGCAACTAACTTCGACGGAAATAGCACGTGTGGCTCACGTGACGTCTATGTGGCCATTAAATGTGACGTGGAATAATATATTGAATATTAAATATTGACCTGGCACACGAATATACTAATTCCCTCTAACTTACTCTCCCAAATTTACCAATTCACAGTTCAACCCTTCATTCCCATAAACCCTAATTTTTCCACACTTCACAATTTTAATCTCCTCAACCCACTCCCAAATTTTCAATCCAATCTGCATTCTTGCTCGAACCCATACCAAACTCGAAGTCATAAACCCATAAAAAAATCCAAACATTCTCACATTTGAAGAGTTATTCCCTTATGAGACGCCGCGCTGTTTTGTGTGATTTCTGGAGAAGAAAATGTCAAGAAAGAGTGAATCCGGCCTTCAGTGGACTCCAAACAATAGTAAATATCTTTAACTTTGTAGCTAAGTTGTTAAATTATGTGAAAATGTGATTTTTTGTTTTGTCTAATTTTTGTTTTTTGCTATTTTTTTTTTCTCGATTTTTTGCTTCCTCAAACACCTAAATAATACGCTTTAACTACACGGACATTCAAAAACTTGAGAAGACGATTCTGCTATTTTTGAATTTCACCTCAATTGAAGGATTCAAAATGGGATGTTAGATGTTGGATTTACTGGTTTATTGCGGATATGGTGAATTAGGGATTTTTAGAATAGAAATAGGGGAGGAGATTGACGTGTCGCTCCACATCAGTTTCATCGGCCAAGTAGACACTGAGTGTTGTCCAGCTCGACATTTAACGGCCAAGTATATATATATATATATATATATATATATATATATATATATATATATATATATATATATATATATATATATATATATATATATATATATATATATATATATATATATATATATAGGGATAATTACACTTTTCGTCCCTATACATTACCACTTATACGATTTTCGTCCCTAAACAAGATGAAGTTACAATTTTCGTCCCTAAACATGTCACTTTTATGCTGTTTCTGTCCCTCCGTCCATTTGTCCAGTTAGTTTGGACGGAAAATCGCACGTGCGCCGCACGTGACACACAAAAGCACCTCAACACCTCAAAACGTTCAATCACGCATTACAGGTAAACACAATCTGCCCTAATTCTCTCTTGAAATCCAAATGCCCCCTTTTCTAAATCCCTAATTTCTTCCACATCTCACCTGTAAATCCCTAGTTTCTTGAAGTAAAAAAGTGTTCAATCACCAATATTATCACTGATCACGATTTTTGGAGTAGATTACAATTTCTGGAGTGGAGCTACGGAATTGCGACAAATACTAGGGTTCTTCATCTAAGGACAACAAAAATGTCGAGAAGAGCTTCACTGATGCTAGAATGTACTCCGAATTACGGCAAGTTTCTTTTGTTTAAATTTACTTTTGTTTGAGCGAAATTGTGCTTAGCTGATTACTGATTGGAGTTTTTTTTTTTTTTTTTTTTTTAATTATTTTAAATAAAGCTTGTGTTGGGGAATTAACATGTTTCACCATTAAAATGAGACATGGTGGAATTATGAAGCACTCTCCAAAAAGAGAGTACATAGGAGGAAGTCTTGAATGGTTTGATTTTGTCGATATAGATCAAATAGGGATGTTTGACTTTTGGGGTTTTGCTGAGGAGCTGGGGTACACTGAAAAATGGAGTCTTAGGTTTTGGCTTAAGCATGGAAAACGTTTTGATAAACACTGCAAGTGTATTGAGACTGATAGTGATGTGTTTAATATAAGAGGGCATATTCCAAAAAGTTGGGAAGTTGAGATATTTATTGAACATCTCAATCTGGGAGTGGATGTGGAGGGTGAAACTGGGGGTAGGTTAGTCAATGAGGCTGTTATAATTGATGATGTAGGGTTGGAGGGAGAGAATAGTGAATCTGATGAATTTAGTGAGGATGATGATGTGTTTTATCAAAGTGATTATGACATGGAAGATGATGATAAATTGTTTGAGCAATTTGTAGATCCTGAGGCTGAGTTTGGGGGGTTGGGTAAGGGTAAGTCTGTTGCAGATGATGATTTCATTAGTGAGGAAATGTATAATAGGCTGCAAAATGAAGAAGGTGATGAAGATTGTGTAGTTAGTGATGATGATTTTGACAGCTCAAATGGTAGTGATGAGGATGAGGGTAAGGGTAGAATGAAGTTCCCCAAATTTAATCCTAAAACTGAGAATAAGAATCCAGACATCATGCTAGGCTTGATTTTCAGTTCCAAAAAAGAGGCAAAATTTGCTATTGAGTCTCATTGTTTTAGGAGGGGTATGATGGTGAAATTTCTAAAAAATGATGCCATTAGACTCAGGGCTGTGTGTAAAAAAGAGGGTTGTGGATGGTACATTCATGTCTCCAAAATGCAAAATGACCACTCTTGGCAAGTGAAAACCTATAACCCAATACACACTAAATGTTCCTGGAATTATAACAATACAAGCCTTAAGTCTGGTTGGATTGGCAAAACATTTATGAAAAAATTGAAAGACAATCCAAAGTTGCGTACAAATGAATTCAGAAGTGAAATTTGTACAACTTTGAAGGCCAATATAACCAGATCACAGGCTTACAGAGCAAGAAAAAAGGCAATTAAGATAATCCAGGGAACTTTGGAGGAACAATTTTCAAAAATTTATGATTATTGTCTAGAAATTGAAAGAACTAATCCAGGTTCTACGGTTATCATGAAGCTGACTGAGGAGAGAAGATTCCATAGGTTGTACATGTGTTTCAATGCATGCAAGGTAGGGTTTAAAAATGGTTGTAGGCCTATAATTGGGGTAGATGGTTGTTTCTTGAAGGGTGGGCATGGAGGTCAACTATTAACTGCAGTTGGGTTAGATCCAAACAACAACATCTTCCCAATTGCATATGCAATAGTTGAATCTGAAACAAAAGACAGTTGGATCTGGTTTTTGAACTTGTTGAATGCAGATATTGGATTTGAAAATGAACATAATTGGACTTTTATGTCTGACAAGCAAAAAGGGTTAATTCCAGCTTTTGAAACTTTGTTTCCCAATGCAGAAAATAGATTTTGTGTGAGACATTTACATAGCAATATGAAGAGGGATGAATTCACTGGGTTGGCAATCAAGACAGCATTATGGGGGGCAGCTAAAGCAACCAGGGTTGAAGAATTTAATAGAAAAATGCAAGAGTTGAGAGACATTGATGAAGATGCCTATCAATGGTTAGTGAAAAAGCCTCCTCAAAACTGGACTAGATCCCATTTCAGTCCACATCCTAAGTGTGACATCCTACTGAACAATATGTGTGAATGTTTCAATAGTTTCATTCTTGAAGCAAGAGAAAAACCAATAATTTCTTTGCTTGAAACTATTAGAAATCTGTTAATGACTAGGATGCAATCTAACAAGGAAAAAGCTGCAAAATGGGAAGGTCTCTTGTGTCCAAAGATAAAAAAGATCTTGATGAAGATTATGGAAGAGGCTGGGGAGTGTATACCTATGAAATGTGATGATTATCATTTTCAGATTATTGGTCCATTTGACAACACACTGTTGACTTGTTGGAGAGAAAGTGTAGCTGCAAAAAATGGGATTTAAGTGGCATACCTTGTAAACATGCATGTTCAACAATATGGTGTAGAAATGAGGAGCCTGAATCATATGTACATAATTGTTACAAGGTTGAGACATATTTACAGGTTTATGAGCCTCCAATCTTAGGCTTGAATGGACCTGAATTGTGGCCCAAAAGTTCATTAGAAGCTCCACTGCCTCCAAACTACATTGAAAAAGCTGGCAGGCCTCAAAGGCTAAGGAGGAGAGAACTTGATGAACCCCCTGCCCCAGGTGCAAATCCACATAGATTGAGAGGAATTAAAAGAAACAATAAATGTAAGACATGTGGGGGCACAAACCATAACTCAAAAACATGCAAGAAAAGAAAATTTTCTGCAGTTGAGCAGGTGCAAGCAAGCCAAAGTGGAACTGGAGATCCAGTTGGCCAACAAAATGAGTTTGTATTTGAAGTTCCTTAAGAATACGTGGCCACTCAAGCTTCTGTTTCAAGTGTACCACCACAGAGAAAAACAAAATTACAGGTTTCAATTATTTTTTTTTATTATATTTATAGTCTTTTGTGAATTAGTATTTAATAAACTTATTTGGGATAATTACAGGTTAAAAGGCCTTCTCAAAAGAATGTGAATGTTAAAGGAAGGACAAATACAATTGCTTTTCAAGCCAGCAAATCATATCCAACAGTTAACACTCCTGTTATTGTCAAAGGGGGACTCAATTTTATCACTCTGAACAATCTGAAAGCAAGTGTCTCACATTCCAAGTCTGTTGGTGCCTCACATTCCAAGTCCAAGTCCAAGTCTGTTGGTGATTCTTCATCCAAGTCCAAGTCTGTTGGTGGTTCTGCATCTAAGGCTGTTGGTGGTTCCAATCTTGCATCTTAGTCTTAGATGGCATTTTTATTTTGAAGACAATCTTGTGTTTTTATGAATATGTAATTTGTTCTATGAAGTACTTTGAATTATGTAGTGTTTTTGTGAACTTGCAGTTTAGTTTGATGTACTCTAATGTGAGATGTCATATGTTATCATTTGAAAACAAGTTTGTAATTTGAATCATGTTTGCAAACAAATCATATGTTTGTACTTTGAATGATGTTTTTGGAATCATGAATGATGTTTTTGGAATCAATAATGTAGTCTATGTTTTATTTTATTTTTTGTAAGTGATGCTTGCATTTATTTTGTCAATCTGTTAACATGTACCAAAAATGCAAACATAATTGAGATACAAACTTGCATTATATTGGACAAGAAAAACAACAATGTTATCACAAACAACTACATCTTAACCACTAATATTAATCACTGAAAATTCTAACCACTAATTTTCATCATTATAATGACAATTAAACAACCTAAGACAATCAAAAGAACTTTCAAGATCTTCATTCTATTGTTATACATCACAATTAAATTCTCCATTTTCTTTATTTTTCTTTCATAGGACTTCTTTTCATTTGCCATCATATCTTCTTGCTTTGCCATCATATCTTCTTCATTTGCCCTTATATCTTTTTTTTCCTTATAGCTAGCCAATTCATCATTCAAACGGTCTATTCTTCTTATCAATCCAGGGATAATATTCTTTGATCTAGCACACATTTCAGGATCATGCCATTTGAACACATCACAGTTTTTAACTCTCTGTTCCAAAAGAAACACAATTGTGTGTGACAAATAATATCAATACACACACACACACACACACACACACACACACACACACAAAAATTACCTCATAGTTTGGACAGGCACGAAATCTTCTTCCTGGATTACTAGGAGTCCATGAGGTCAACAATAGCATCTCATCTCCACATTTACAATAAAACACTTCATTTCTAGCAGATCTTGAATTGTAGCTAGAACCGTTATTTTGACTCATCCTTCAAGCTCCATTCCCCAATATAAAACAACAAATTCTTAATTTTTGTTTCCAAATTATAATCTAGGATAAATAAAGAGAGAAGAAAATTTACTTCGAATTCGCGACCGCAAGTTCTGAAATTATCTACCTGCGCTGAAGAAGCTTCAAAATTTGAATTGCCCACTTTCTAATTGTGCTTTCAATGATGAATTCATAAGGAATTGAGAGATTTAGAAAATTGGGGCTTAGGGTTTTCCAGAGAATTTTGATATTTATAAAATTATTCTAATAATCTGAACGTTTTGAGGGGTTGAGGTGCTTTTGTGTGTCACGTGCGGCGCACGTGCGATTTTCCGTCCAAACTAACTGGACAAATGGACGGAGGGACAGAAACAGCATAAAAGTGACATGTTTAGGGACGAAAATTGTAACTTCATCTTGTTTAGGGACGAAAATCGTATAAGTGGTAATGTATAGGGACGAAAAATGTAATTATCCCTATATATATATATATATATATATATATATATATATATATATATATATATATATATATATATATATATATATATATATATATATATGACGAAAATACTACTACTCAAACATAGTCTGAGGACATAAATTTTGGTATTTATATTTTATTCTGTTAATTTTCTAAATAAAACTTTTTATTTTTTTCATTTGAGTTTCTTCATTTTTTTCTTAAATGTCTTCTGGTAGTTTAAATATCCTAAGATTACGAGCATCTTTATAATCCTATATTCCTATGATTGTTGAGAATTGGAACCACCGGAAGTCATTTAAGAAAAAAAAGAAGAAATTCAAAATGACAAAAATAAAGTTTTTATTCAGAAAAAAAAAAAATCTAAGCAATTACATGTTTTGGAGAAAAATAAATAAAAATATTAAAATTTCCCAAGTAAAATGGACCGAAGATATTTAAAAAATATAGTGGAAAATGGCTCAAACAAACCCTCATATTTATAGGCTTAACAGGGGTATTTTCGTCAGATTTTGGAAAAAATATAATAGTAGGGGGGTTTTTGTATTTATGTGTAGTACAGGGGGCTATATGATACAAAGTCCATAGTACAGGGGTGTTTTTGTATTTAACCTAAAATAAATCAAAAACCTATGTTGTTTCCAATTCTAAGAAAGGCGAGCTTATGATTTATGCATGTAAAAACTCTAACCGGAGAATTTCCACATAAAAAATTGAAGTTTTCAATTGAGTCGTGTGCCGACTCAATCTGAACGGCTATTCTCTATAGCTTGGGGATTCTTGAAAGCATTTCCTGGGTATAAATGTGAACTATGAACACTCACACATGAAAGTGTTAGAAGATTCTCAAGGACAAGATGAGAATCACTTGGTAGAGGAGCAGGCAGGTCAAAAATTAGAGTTTATGTCCCTAAACTTTACCACTAAAATGATTTATGTCCTCAAATATTTCAATCCATGAAATATGTCCTTTAACTTGCCACTTTTGATCACTTTACGTTTTGCCGTTAACGCCGGCAGCTAACTTCGAAGGAAATAGCACGTGTGGCTCACGTGACGTCTATGTGGCCGTTAAATGTCGAGCTGGACAATACCCAGTGTCTACTTGGCCGATGAAACGTGATGTGGAGCGACATGTCAATCTCCTCCCCTATTTCTATTCTAAAATCCCTAATTCGCCATATCCCCAATGAACCCGTAAATCCAACCTCTGAAATCCCATTTCGAATCCTTCAATTGAGGTAAAATTAGAAAATAGCATAATCGTCTTCTCAAGTTTTTGAATGTCCGTGTAGTTAAAGCGTATTATTTAGGTGTTTCAAGAAGAAAAAAAATCAGCAAAAAAAAAAAAAGCAAAAAAACAAAAATCACATTTTCACGTAATTTAATAATATAGCTACAAAGTTAAGGATACTTACTGTAGTTTGGAGTCCACTGTAGGCCAGATTCACTCTTTCTTGATATTTCCTTCTCCAGAAATCACCCAAAGCAGTGTGGCGTCTCAGAAGGGTAAAACTCTTCAAATGTGAGAATGTTTGAATTTTTTTTATGGGTTTATGACTCCGAATTTGGTATGGGTTCGACCAAGAATGTGGATTGGATTGGAAATTTGGGAGTGGGTTGAAATTGTGAAGTGTGGAAAAATTAGGGTTTATGGGAATGAAACTGTTAATTGTTGGGAGAGTGAGTTAGAGGGAATTAGTATATTCGTGCGTCATGTCAACATTTAATATTCAATATATTATTCCACATCACATTTAACAACCACATAGACGTCATGTGAGCCACGCACGCGTGCTATTTCCGTCGAAGTTAGCCGCCGGAGTTAACGGCAGAATATAAAGTGATCAAAAGTGGCAAGTTGAGGGACATATTTCGTGGATTGAAATATTTAAGGACATAAATCATTTTAGTGGTAAAATTTAGGGACATAAACTGTAATTTTCCCCTCCATAGGCAGATAAACCGGACCATTATTTGACAATTTGATGTTATGATACGGATCGAAAATCAAGACTTCGAGATTCAAAAGTCTGGATATGGAGTTTGGGAGCTCTCAGGTGATTGCAAAGTACGTTATGTGAAGTAATGCAAGTCGTTGTTGATGTGGGAAGTCATACAAGCAGATTGCAAGTGCATCTTGTATCTTGAGCAATCTGAAATAGGAGGGCAACAATACTGGATTGTTGTTTTGGACCGCAACAATACGATGACGCAACTTCCACTTTCCTTATTCGGAAAACATCTATGTTCTAGATAATCCCAGACACAAGCATCAATCCATACGTCATCTAAGACAATTAGATACCTTTGAGTGGATAAAGCCACCGACAATAGCTTCTTCGGATAATCCTTGTCTACGTGAAGTAGTTTATCGAAAGGGATGATGATGCCAAGTTGATAGAGAACAAGCGACATAATTTCTTTAGATCGATTTGTACAACATCTTTGACTCGTCTTTCGGAAGAAGCCGCATGCATCATCAACTCTCTTGCTGCTTGGAAGGTCCTCGATTGTTTCAAGAAATGAATCCAAGTTAGGAAGCTCGATTAACCAATCTTTCTCCGAGTCGGAAAGAAGAAGATTTTTGGATTTCGAAATGCGATCCATTGTCTTCTTAAGGGAAAAGTACAGATGCATAAGCCATTTTGTAAACTCTCTCTCTCTCTCTCTCTCTCTCAGAAAATACAAAAAGCTCAATTTGATAACATTTACAAAAACGAAAATATTACTTAACTATTAACATTACAGCTGATGACCAAGAAGAATCTTCCGATTTAATATTCTATTATGTGATATTTTATTTTGGAGTTAACTGCAAAAAATCCCCTAAACTTTGGACGTTTTTGCGCTTTACCCCTGAACGAAAAAAAGTTGCACGAGCATACCTGAACTTGTTAAATTGTTGCACCGACAACTACAAAGCCCATTTATAGCAAAATTTATGCCTGAATTGTACACGTACAACTCACACGTGAAAATGAAGGGGAAATTTCGTCCATTCACAAGATTTTAAGAAAAAAGAAAAAAAAAGAAAAAAAAAAGAAAAAGAAAAAGAGAAGAAAAAGAATAAATAAATCGGACCCCATTGTTGAAGAAGAAGAAGTAATTGTTGTTGTTTCTGAACCTCAAGCGGCAATCTTCATCACCGCCGCCAACTCATCATCGTCATTGGTGGAAGAATCACTCCCGCCGCCGCCGTTGCAGCAACTTTTCCCCGTCGGAAAGAACCCGTACTCCATCAACACAGTACTCCGATCTTGTTGTTGACCCTCTTCTATGGACTGCCACCACGTCCCTTTAGAAAATGAGTTCTCAACTTATCACTGCGGAGTTCGTAAAGAGCTAAAGAAGCCAAAAGCTAGGGTTTTTCAAAGGCGAACTCGAATCAAAGATTTGGGGGGAGGGAGATGAAATTGGGGTAGTGGAAGGGAACAAAGATTGAGATTCATGGGAGATTAGGGATTTTTCATATTGAATTTTTAGTAATTTTATATGATAATTTCAGGTGGTGGCGCGGCGGCGGTGGAGAGAGATGGTGGTGCGGCGGCGGTGGAGAGAGATGGTGGTGGCGGTGGTGTGAAAAATCTTCCTTCCCCTGTTTTGCAGCAAGAGGGAGACGAAGAAGATGATGGGTGGGCTTTTTTTCCTTTTTTTTTTTTTAAGCTTTTTCCTTTTTTCTTTTTCTTTTCTCTCTTTTTTTTTTATTCTTTAATCTGAAAGTCTTGTGAATCGGCGAAATTGCCCCTTCATTTTCACGTGTGAGTTGCACGTGTGCAATTCAGGCAGAAATTTTGCTATAAATGGATTTTTTAATCGTCGGTGCAATAATTTAACAAGTTCAGGTATGCTCGTGCAACTTTTTTCCGTTCAGGGGTAAAGCGCAAAAACATCCAAAGTTTAGGGGATTTTTCGCAGTTAACCCTTTATTTTGTTTGTCAGACTTTTGAGAACAATTATGTGTCTGAATTTAAATAAGCGGTTTTTATGCATAAGTCCCCAACCAAGCATGTTTATTATTCTAGATTTATGGGCTATATCTCTTTCACCAATTAGCCCATCCGTTTGATATTTATTGTAACTAAAGGAAATATTCATGTATATCCCAATATCACCCTCAACCATTTATACACAATTTTTAATTGTAACCCCAATTTATCAATTTTGTCCACAAAAATCCAATTTTGACCACAAAAATTCAATTTTGACTTTTTTTTTTACCATAATTTAATATGCTACAATTTCATCATTAACTTAATTTAATCTCAATTTGACCCCAAATTTCACAAATTATTCAATTTTGACCCATTTGTTTTTCTAAAAAATAATTTTTGCCGCCGGATTCCGGCGTTGACTTTTTCGTTTATTATTTTTTCTTTCTTTCTTTCTGTAACTTTTTTTTTCTTTTCTTCCGGATTTTTTCGCCGGTTTCCGGCGTTGAATTTTTTTAGTATTTTTTTGATTTTTTTTTTGTTTGGTTTGTTTTTTCTTTTTCTACGTTCGCCGCTAAACGTTGACCGTAATTGTGTTGTCATTGACAGTAAATTAAGTAATTATACTGTCAATGATAGTTAATTAACGTAATTGTACTGTCGTTGACATTACATTTATGTAATTGTGCTGCCGTTGACAGTAAATTAATGTAATATTATTATTTTTTATTTTTTATTGTTTTTTTTTTTATTTTGTTTGATTTTTTGACAAGTCAACGTAATTATATTACTGTCATTGACAGTAAAATAACTGTAAACACAATAATATTACTATCAACAACATCAGTATTATTATTTTTTTGGGGGTTTTGTTTTGTTTGAGTTATTCACGGAGTAACGTAATAATATTATCGTCTATTATTGTAATATTACTGTAAACACAATAATATTATTGTGGTTGACGGTAATATTACTGTTGTTATAGTAATATTGCTGTCAACCACATCAATATTATTATTTTGTTTGAATGTTTTGTTTGTTTGAGTTATTCCCGGAGTAACGTAATAATATTACTGTCTATCATTGTAATATTACTGTAGTTGACGGTAATATTACTGTTGTTATAGTAATATTATTGTCACTCACAGTAATATTAATTCTTTTGGATTTTTTTATTATGTTTACATTTGTTGAACGGTCAACATAATAATAATGAGTTTTGTTGTGTTAATATTAATGTGCTAGAGATTAATATAGCAATATTAATGTGTTAAACTATAGTTTAGTTAATTTTACTGTGTTTAACAGTAATATAGTTAATATTACTGTCAATCACAGCAATATTGATGTTTAAACGAAAAAAAAAAGAAAAAAAAATTCAAAAAAGTCAACGCTGGAATCCGGCGAAAAAATTCGGAAGAAAAAAAAAAGTTGAAAAGGAAACGCCGGAATCCGGCGGGAAAAAAAAAGTTTTTGAAAAAAAAAAGTTTTGGGTCAAAATTGAATAATTTGTGAAATTTGGGGTCGAATTGAAGTTAAATTAAGTTAAGGATGAAATTGGAGCATATTAAAGTGTGAGGGATTATTTTAGTCCTTTACAAAAATCTGGACCATGTGTGGACTTATTGGTAAAAGAGATTTTTTGTCTGGATCTCTTTATGAATAAGTATCCGTTGATGGGCTTATTTGTAATATGCTCTTTAAATAATACAAAGTTTTATGAGATTATTAGGGAAAACTCCCTCATATGCATTGTCTCATTAAACTAGATCTTTTTTTTTCTCCCTTTTTGAGATAAATCCAATTGCATTTTATTTAGTAGATTATGTTATTAATAACCTATTTTACCCTTTTCTCAAATTTTTAACCTAATTAAATCCTCCTAATCCTCTTTTCTCCACAACCCACTCCCACATCCACACCCACACCCTCGCAGCCCCACCGGACGACCACACCCACATCCTCGCGGCCCCACCGGACGACCACACCCACACCCTCGCGGCCCCCCTCCGGACGACCACACCCTTTCATCGGAGACCACACCCTCATCGACCTCCTCATCCTCTGGTATGAGGATCTGTGCTCTTTTATATTTTATATTATATATTATATATACGAAATAGTTTTTTATGGCCCATACACACACTCATCATTATTGCAAAATCCCGTAACGTTATAATTTCTTGATGATGTTCTTTAATTTAATTTGACTATATGTATTTTCTGGTATGGTGGAAAATCAAAATTAGAAAAGTCTAATTTTGATTTTGTAAAATTGAAGATTAAAAATGAAATTAATGATTGGGCTTCTACTACGGCCAGGCATCTATTTGACTCATTTATTACCATTTTTTAATAATATAAAACCTAAATGTTTACTTAATTAATCACGGCTAGTATAAAACCTCAATTGCGACTAATAATGTTATTTACAGACTGAGGTCAATGGGAATAAATAATTAGGGTTTTGGTCTTGAAAGAGTTATTTTAAGGTCGTGTAAAAATTAAATTCGATAGTGAGTGACCACAAGTATATATAGACAAAAAAGTTGGAATATCTTCAACTGGTTACGGGGTGGTAAGTTGGTGGAATATTTTAGGAATGAGTACTGACAATTTCAGGTGCAGGTTCGCTACCCTAACGAGCTCGGATTAAGAGTGCAGACCCTGGAAATGAGGAATTTTGCTTTTTGGTGTAATAAAAGTTGGAATATCGAAACCGGTAAAGCATGATTGGAATATCTTGCTTTGGAATTAATTTTAGCATTTACTATCAAATTACATAATAAACGGGTACATAAAGTGGTTTTCATGTTTATATAGATGTTTTATACAGAGTGGTTTTCATGTTTATATAGCTGTTTATACGGAGTGGTTTTCATAATGTCAGGCTTTGTCTTTGATAAATTTATAGTGGTTTTCAACAATTTTATAGTGGTTATATAACTGTATATACAGAGTGGTTTTTATGTTGACATAGTTGTTATACATAGTGGTTTTCAAGTTTAAATAGTCGTTTTACAGAGTGGTTTTCATGTTATATAGTTGTTATACATAGTGGTTTTCATGTTTATATAACTGTTTATACAGAGTGGTTTTCATGTTTATATAGAGTGGTTTTTATTTAAAAAAATTGGAAAGGAAAAAAAACCATTTAAAAAAAATTGAAATTAAGAAAAAAGAAAAACCATGAAAAAACGAAAATAAAAATAAAACCATTTTTTTAAATTAAAATAAAAAACATGAAAAATATAAATAAGAAAAAAGTAAATGAAAATAAAAAACCGAAAATAAAAAAAAATAGTTACAATTTTTTTTAAATCGAAATAAAAAAAACCATTAAACAAAATAAAAAAGAGAAGGAAAAAAAAAACCGAATTGACGTGATGAGGGGAATAATTTTTTGAGAAGATTTGGGTGTAGATTATGGGTATAATTTTTTTAAAATTAAATAATTATACTAATTAATAGTTAGTGGGGACATATATGGTTTTTCAGGCCCATTGGATTTATCTCAAATATCATTTATAGAGAAAGGATTTATCAAGAATTAAAATCCCAATGAAGGGTGTTTGGCATATTGCCCCAAGTTTTATATATTACGAAAGGTTACCAAACATAGCCAACGAATTTGTTATTTATTAATCTCGAAACTTCAGTTTTGAGATTGTGATTTTAATGCAGATCATAAGAGTAAGCTAATAACAAATATTGGATGCTTCAGTCATATTTAAAGTCTTCCGTATGCATTTTGAGCATGGTTATCGAATCGGAAAATATCGCCGTATCGTTTTCCTCCGTGTATCGTATCGTATCGTATCGTACGAGATTTAACCAACTATTAAAAATAATAAAAAAATATATATCTACATAATAAAAATACTATAAAAATGTAAAATTTAATATTTTAAAGTCAAACCACTCAATCCTAATTTCTTAAAAAAAAAAATCTATCATAAAATAGGACAGGAGTCATAACTGCTCATAAAAATAACATCAATAAAGTTCAAATTTTGATCTCTAATTTGTAAAAAGCTAATCTATCACTCATAATCTTCAAGATCAATGTAACTTCAATTTTTTTCATCCACCAATTTCAAACGAGTGTCTTCATCCTCATGTTCATCATCTCTTCAACTTTATCAACTCCAACTTTGGCATTTTCTAATTTTCTCTTCTCAACATAAAACTTGCCGTGTAAATTTCTTGGATCTAATATATGTAAAAAAAAACATTAAATAATATTGAAATTCGTTTTCAGGCCCTGATAATGTGAATATTTCGTTTTCTTTTTTTTTTTTTTTTTTTTTTTTTTTTTTTGATTTTTTTTAAATTTTTTATACTTTTTTTAGTACTTTCTAATATTTTGACTAATATCGTAAATATCGTATCGTATCGTGATATGGCAATACGATACGATATCTCGCGATATTTAACGGTATTTATGCATAGCCGATACATATTATGAGTTGTATCGTTTTGATTGGGACCGTACCGTCTCGCGATATATATTGCGGTATCTCCCGAGTTTAACTACTATGATTTTGAGTGGGATGCCCATTTTTCCAAACTAGTATTTTGTAATAAAATATAGGGTGAATTACAGTTTGCACCCCTGTACTATCAAAAAGGTCGCATTCACCCCCTTATTATCAAAAACTACAAAAACTCCCTAATTTTAACAGTCCATGTTCAGAAACTTGACACCGTTAAAAATTACAATGAATTTACTTTTATATCCTCACATTTTAATAAAATTTATTCCATTTTTTTTCTTCTCCAAATTGTTGTTCATCTTCCCCTCTCTTCGTACACAAACCAAACCTATTGCCTACTGATGCGGTCAACAATAAGTTAACTCGAATCACCTCAAATTAAACCTGCAACGAATATTCAAGAATCGATACGGTCTTGTGATGATCCTTCAATTTGATGGATTAGGCGTTTCCTGCGTAAGAAAAATATACGTTAGGGTGCCGGAGCTTGGTTCCGACGAAAACCCTCCGATGCTTAAGTTAGTCCAGATTCCAAGAGAAGAATATCAGAGAAAATATCAGAAGAAAATATTCTAATGCCTATCGAATAAAAATTACCTTTTCTCAATAAACGTAAAGCATTTATATACGGAATCTTACTATGGGCCTGGAATGTGATCTTGGGCTTTTAATTGATAATTGGGCCCAAATATTATAGTTATAATTTTTGGTCCGTGTACATCACCTACATACCAGACTTTTTATTTCTCCCACCGCCACCACCCGACCATCCACAACCAAAATCTTGAAACCCGAGAAGAAGATGATCGGTTTTACCACCCCACCACCGATCCCCCTATCGAAACAATACACCATCACGCCATGGGTACGGCGGATGAAGACGCGTCGCCGCCGCCGCTAACTTCCGATTTCGTGGATAAAGACGCGGCACAACAACATGTTACAACAAAATATGTATATTGCGACATTTTGTTAGGGACACTTTCTTATAAACGTCTCAAATGTTATTTCTTGGGACACTTCATAAGTTTATCATATTTATTAAATATTTAGAGACACTTATAGCTCAAATATAGAGACACTTTGTTTTTCTCGGCCTCTAATTGTAACATATTAAAACACTCAACAAATTACTTAATTATAAAATTCTTATTAACTCAAATTTATTTTAGGGTGATGTGACGGTTCCTTTAATTTTTATTTTTTTGAAAGCATGGGCTAATCCGTATGAAAGTTCTCATGTAATGATTAGTATTCATTATTCAAGCCCTAACCCCTAATTTATAATTGTATTTACAGATTCAGAAATCCCTATTTTAGTATAAGTTAGGAAGTTATAAACAATTTAATTTCTAATTGCCCAGGACTTCTGCGCAAGTAGAAGGTGGCATTGGCAAAAGCCCTTTTGCTTCCCAGTCTTTGTATTTCCTAAACAACTAGGGTAATGATCACGGAAATTTGATATTAGGAGTTAAATAAGTTATAGTGATTTTGAAATATCTTTTACTGTTCTCGTATTACATTCTTGGTTAATGAATTTTAATTTATGAACTGCTTAGATGAATTTTCTGACAATTATTTTTATGATTAAAATAATGGATCTTTGATAGAACAATTGGCAAGGCTCTACCTAGAATGAGAATATGTACCGTATGCAACTTTCGAGCAACTTCTCTGTGACCCATTATTAGATCCTTTGAAATAAAATAGTCAATTTGTTAGTAAATAAGTATGTAGTGGTGCAATTTTGGTTTTTGTAGGATACATGGAGTTAGGGGGAGAGAAGTCTACTGGTTTCCCATTAAGTTGTTTCCTAGCAATCATATACAGGTATTAACTTTGAGCTTATTCATGGACCATTTTTCATCTTCACCAAATTTGGTAAAAACATGTAGATTATTTTCAGTATTTCTATGTTGGGGCTAGCATTCTGATTTCGTACCTTCAGAGTTTTCTTGAAATCTTATTTCTTTTTATTTTTGCAGGAGTAGCAATCTTGCATCAGCTCTATCATTATTATCATTACGTAAGTTAGTAGTTTAAGGATATAAGATATTAATTTTGATGCCTATGTCATGCTCTGCACAAATCTTGGTCGGATAAACTCGTTATCATCTTCTCTATGTTGTTTTCATATTTATGTATTTCTTTTTTTTTTTGGTTTTTTTGGCAGGAAGTTGCTAATTGGAGTGCATACTATTTCTATTGCATGTTACTTAACCTTTACAAGAGCAAACAGAATAGCAAGTTGATTTAGGCGTTGATATTTTCCTAAGAAGTCTTGCAGAAGCCGTGAAGGTTCGCTGCATTGCAGTTGCTTCCTTGTGGAGTTCCTATTACTTTTACTTGTTAGATGTGTTTTCTGTGTAGTGTGTTAAATATCTTCGAAGACTCTAGATCAAGTAATAACATTCGGATGATTAATCATGATTATGTATTCATGTAACTATTGTTTGATCTTTTATAATTTATTTATATGAAGTTGGTAATATAATAAACTTTTGTGTATAAATGTAGTCATAAAATCCTTGGATCTGAGATATGATGATGATCTGACTTCCTTTTCTGTTTTCAGGCATTATATCATAGTCGTCAGCCCATACATCGTCTAAGACAATTAGATACTTTTGAGTAGATAAAGCCTCCGAAAATTGATTCTCCAAATAATCCTTGTCGTCTAGTTTATCAGAAGGGATGACGACACCAAGTTCATCGAGAACACGCAGCATAATATCTTCCCGCCGAGTGTAGTATGGGCCGATGTGCAGAAATAAACGAGTTTCGAACTGTTTTACAACAAGTGGATCGTTGTAAAATTGTTTAACAAGAGTGGTCTTACCGATTCCGGTCATGCCCTGTTAAGTGTATATTTATACACTTAATTGTACCTTTTAATTGGAGCTTTTGGTGTGTTTTAATGATAATTGGTGCTTAAAATGGTTGTTATTTGTAATTTAGGTGCAAATTGAAGAATTGGCAACTTATGGGGTGAAAACTGCAAATTCGGAGAAAAAGTGGGGCGAAAGTGAAAAAATCAGATTTCTGGAGAATTAAGGACCGGACGGCCGTCCGGATTTTCAAGCCTATTCTCGCACGGCCGTCCGGATGGTCGAGTTGGCGCAGTGAAGGAATCTTAATTACACAAGGAAACCCGCCCTATTATATTTTTGCACCCTATTTAAAGGCCACAAGCACACAATTAGAGAGATCTTTTTTATCTTTTATCGTTTATCTTAGTTTTTATTCTTCATCTTTCTACACGCGATCAAGGAGCACAAGAACGAAGACGAAGACTTGACGAATCTTCATCCTAGTTTTCCTCTTTGATTTTTATTTATAGCTTTTATGATTTTTCATATTTTTATTATGCTTTTCGTAACGAACATGAGTAGCTAAGTTTTTTTTATTCTAGGATTTTGTTGGAACCCTATGTGGTAATTCAAACCTATTTTTCTACTTTTATGCAAGTTTAATTCTTCGATTATTTCTTCTATCTTGATCTTATTTAGCGCATGAACGTAGCTAATTTATGTTGCTATGTGTTATTGTTAGAATTGATTGACAGATCGTTTTAATAATTAGAACAGGGAAAGAAGAGCCTTCGAGTAGTTTTTCACCGAATGCGTGTGTTGATTGCATGTATTATCGTAGACATACAGATAATACCTTAGGTAGCCGTTTACGAGACTTGTTATTTAATGCTTTATTTGTACTAGGTTTGCATAGACATATAGTGAATCTTGTATGAATAATAGGTTTATAACGCAGCGACAGCTGGTTATGAATAATTTCGTGTCTTGGGTTAATAATCGGGAATCGTAACTTGCATGATAGGAGATTAATTGGGTGAAGAATTATCGCATAGGGGGAAGATAAAATCCTAGATCTGTTTTATATTGATATTTTCTCGTGATTAATTGCTTTCTTAATTATTTTAATTTAATTAGTTAATTAATTTGACAACCTTGCGTAGGCTGGATAAAAATCACAATTGTTAGGATTTGGTACTTAGGATTAAATAATTTGCGTATTCCCTGTGGGATCGACATCCGACTCTCACGAGTCTACTTTACTACTTGTTTGCGATACGTACACTTGCGTGTTGGTATTTAGCAACCCAACAAGTTTTTGGCGCCGTTGCCGGGGAATACGGCTAAATTATTTATATATCCTAATATTAAATTTGAGCAATTTTTCTTACTTCAGCCAATTTTTTTTTTTTTTTTTTATTTAATAATTTTTTTTTATTTTGTTTTAGGTACTTTTTATGCGAAGAGGACACGACACGAGCTTGCTACCTCTTGACCCCGAAATCGAGCGAACGTTTAGGCAAGCCAGGAGAAATCAACGGTTAACCCAAAACACTCCAGCAACGATGGAAGACGAGAATAATCGTGGGGGAGGTGACCAAGGGCGCCCACTGAATGCGGCAAGGGAAATCGTTATCGAGCAAGAGCAGCGCCAGCTGATTAATCCACCGCCTCGTCAACGAGCACTGCATGAGTACACCGTCCCGACACTCAATGGGTTCCAATCAAGCATCCAGCAGCCCCCCATTGAAGCCAACAATTTCGAGATTCGAGCGGGACTCCTCACAATGCTCCAAAACAATGGTCTATTCAGCGGATTGGCTCATGAAGATCCACATCTTCACTTGGTCAACTTTCTCGAAACGTGTGACTCGCACAAGATGAACGGAGTAACACCCGAAGCACTGCAACTCCGCCTGTTCAAGCACTCCCTACAAGGAGCAGCCCGAGAATGGTTGCAAACTCGTGCACCGCACTCCATATCGTCGTGGGCCCAGCTAGCTCAACTTTTCATGAACACATACAACTCCCCAACAAAAACTGAGAGAATCCGGCGAGAAATTCAAAACTTCATACAAGAAGCCGGTGAAGCATTATTCGAGACGTGGGAGCGGTTCAAACAGTTAGTAAGGAGGTGCCCGAATCACGGACTACAAGAGTGGCGCCAACTGCAAATATTTTACGATGGACTGCAAGACAACTCGAGGACAGTGCTCGACTCTGCAGCTGGAGGTATGTTCATGAGTTTGACCTACGACGAAGCATACGAGCTCTTGGAACGAATCGCTAGAAATAAATACATGCGAGCATCGGACCGGTCGAACAGCGGAGCAGTCAAGACGGGAGGAATTTTGGAGTTAGACGGAGTCACTGCAATCACGGCCCAATTGGAGAAGCTATCGAAGCAAGTAGCGGCTTTGCAGACTCAGCAAGTCCATGCAGTCCAAGCTCCCGATCACAGCGTAGACGAAACGGAGTCGCTAAATTATGTGCATGACCCCAACCGACAACAGAGGAACCCGTACTCCAACACGTATAATCCGGGATGGAAGGATCACCCTAATTTTGGGTGGGGAGGAAATCAGCAAGGACAAAGGCAAGCACCACCTCAAGGCCAACCGCCTAATTATTCACGACCAGCGCCCGGATTTCAAAATCCACCTCAAGCACCACCTCAAGGCGGAGATCTCGCAAATATCTTGGCGCAATTCATGACAACCACCCAAGCCTCCATCCGGAATTTGGAAACACAAATGGGTCAACTTGCAACCCAGCTAACCGCGAGGCCATTGGGAGCACTGCCGTCAAATACAGAAGATCCTCGGAAGAACAACGTCGAGCAGTGCAACGCTGTGAGTTTAAGGAATGGGAGACAATTGGAGGAAGCCCCACGAAAAGAGAAGCAAAACACGGTGATCGAGAAGCCGAGCGTGATTGGAGAAAAAGAAGCGACTCACGAAGAACCACTATCATCTCCAGTGAAATCACGAGCCCCTCCAATTCCATATCCTCAGAAGCTTATAAAGAAGAAGCTCGATGCCGATTATCAAAGATTTTTGGACAAGCTGAAGGAAATCCAAGTAAATATTCCGTTTATTGAAGCCCTTCAAAAGATGCCAAAGTGGGTGAAGTTCCTCAAGGATCTCGTGACGAAAAGGAAAAAATTGCAAGGGAACGAGATGATCCAACTCACGGAACAATGTAGTGCAATTCTTACACGGCCCCTTCCACAAAAACTCGGCGATCCAGGTAAGTTCACTATCCCTTGTACTATAGGAGGTAAAAATTTTAGATCGCTTATTGATTTGGGTGCTAGCATTAATCTTATGCCTTATTCCACTTACAAAAATCTTGGGTTAGGTGAGATTGAACCAACGGCTATAACTCTTCAATTAGCCGATAGGTCTTTAGTTTACCCAAAAGGTATTTTAGAGAATGTGCTAGTAAAAGTGAACAAATTTATCTTCCCTGTTGATTTCGTTATACTTGATATAGATGAAGATAGGGAGATACCTCTTATTTTAGGGAGACCGTTTTTAGCCACGTCGAAAACTCTAATTGATTGTGCTAGTGGTGATATTTCAATGACGGTGCATGATCAAACGGTCAAATTTAACGTTTTTAGCACTAATAAAAATCTACGTGATGATAATGATTGTTATGCTATTGATCTTGTGGATTTTACAAATCATGACGATTTTGACGTTTTGATCTTAGACCATGGGAAAGGATCTTTGAGTGCAGGAGATGGTGGCGGAAAAGATAGTCGGACGGAGCAAGTTTATTGTGCGAGCCCAATTTTAACTCCGCCGAGAGACAGTCAAAGAAGTTGGGGTGCTAACGGTGATGAACGTGCAAGGAGGATGTGGCCACCTAAAAAATCAAACGAGCGTCATCGGGGAGAGGAATTCAATTGCCAAGTGACTTCGGTCACGTTAGCTTGAACAAAGAAGCAAACAAAGTCCGGCTGAAGACTGTAAACTTAGCGCTTCTCGGGAGGCAACCCGAGCTTTCGTTGTTTTTATTTTATGTTATTTTAAATTTTTAGTTTTGCATTTATTTTATTTAAAAAAAAAAAAAAAAAAAAAAAGTTTCAGGGGCACTAATCAGAAGTTTTTATTTTACAGGGACCTAATTGCAAATACCCACACGGCCGTGCAAGAAAAAGGAGAAATCTCACACGGCCGTGTGAGATGTCGGGGAAGCTACTGCCCAAATTCACCAAATGGCACGGCCGTGCGGATTATAGGCCAAAATCTCGCACGGCCGTCCGAGAGTTGAAAGGGCTACTGCCCAAATCAGGCTTGTGGCACGGCCGTGCGGATTTTAGGCCAAAATCCCGCACGGCCGTCCGAGGGGAAAAACCGGGCGTTTTAAATAGGGGTGTTCCAAACCCCAATTTTCACAATTCCAATCCCCACTTCTCTCCTAATTCGAACCCTAACCCCCTCTTTTCAAAATTTTCGATTTTCTTGAACAATTTCACCGAAAAATTCACCAACTACACATATATTGTTACTTATCTTGGTGGTTTGTTGTTTATTTGCACAGGGAGGATTCAAGAAAGGTGCAATTTTCTCCACAAACCCACTCCACCAAGAACGCCCACAAGGTGTTCGACGAATTGCCCAAGTCAAGTTTGGGGGGAATTTTGCACATCAATTCACGTATAATCCCGACGATGGTCCCGACATTTAAAATAGGTGTTTTCTATCCTTAAACTCCGGGCGAATCACATTGAGGGCAATGTGAATTTTAAGTTTGGGGGTGGTTAACTACTTGTTTTCGTTTATGTGCGTGTTATGTGCGTTTTAATTTTTTTTTTATTTTGCATGCTTTCGTTTTTATGATTAAAAAAAAAAATAATAATAATAATAATAAAAAAAAAAAAATAAAAAAAAAATAATAATTTGTTCGATGCATCGATGAACTATGATGATGGGAGATGGTCAATGTTTGATGATGAAATTGCTTGTTTTATGTTGATAAGGAGTAGATATTTGTTTAGCTTTCGATTCAACGGAACGTAGAAGTGAATTATTGCTAGGAATCATACCTTGTGCATTGCTTTGGTTGAATGTTTTGCATTTTAAATTTGGAATTTATTTGTGCTCAATCATGCTTTGTTCGGTTTTAAATCTCACCTTAGGACATTTATGAAACGAAGTGTTGGGTAGTAAGTGATTTGGGATATGATTTGGGCATTCTTTGAACCGTTTGAGCCTTTCAAGCCTACCTTTAAATTTTTATCCTTAGAACCTTGATTTGAGCCTCGGAGAAAAAAGGTGTTCTTTCTTTTAGCCAATATGTATAAGGTGGAAAAGTGGATATTTTTGAATAATTATCCCTTGGAGTTCGGTCGAAATGTTTTATTAGATCTTTCTTCTATTTCTTCTAAAAAAAAAAAAAAAAAAAGAAAAAGAAAAAGAAGAAGAAGAATAGATTAGAAGGGAGAAATAAGGACTAGTGGTTGAATTGTGTTGAAAACTCGATCCATTGCCTCAAGGCAAAAGTGTTGACGTGTGAATTTTGGAGAGTCGAGTTTATTAAAGTCCCTAGAGGTGAATTCATTGTTTCAAACGCCTATCTTTCAAATTTTGGTTGACGTGTGAATTTTGGAGAGTCGAGTTTATTAAAGTCCCTAGAGGTGAATTCATTGTTTCAAACGCCTATCTTTCAAATTTTGGCGTAATCACCTCAATTCAAGAAAATTAGCCACACATTCCCATATTACCTACCTCGGACCAAAGAGCCTAACAATTGAAAGCCACAAAGTCCCAATGATCCCAAAAGCTTATTGTTCAATATTAGTTGAGTAAAATAATTTGGTGAGTATTTGGAGTCAAATATATGCATGTAAGTATAAATTCTCTCTATTTTTAACTTGCAAATATTGGATACTTGAAGCAATTGTATGATTTGTGGTTTTTGGTAATAGTGAGTGACTAAGTGCCGTTGAATGTTAAGCTTGCGAATACCTAGGAATTATCATCATAATTGCAAGTTCTGAAAACGCGAAGTTGACCAATCGATCTATGTAATGAGATGTATAGTCGTGTTTTGTGTTCTTAATTTGATTTTACTTGAGGACAAACAAAAGTTCAAGTTTGGGGGTGTGTTAAGTGTATATTTATACACTTAATTGTACCTTTTAATTGGAGCTTTTGGTGTGTTTTAATGATAATTGGTGCTTAAAATGGTTGTTATTTGTAATTTAGGTGCAAATTGAAGAATTGGCAACTTATGGGGTGAAAACTGCAAATTCGGAGAAAAAGTGGGGCGAAAGTGAAAAAATCAGATTTCTGGAGAATTAAGGACCGGACGGCCGTCCGGATTTTCAAGCCTATTCTCGCACGGCCGTCCGGATGGTCGAGTTGGCGCAGTGAAGGAATCTTAATTACACAAGGAAACCCGCCCTATTATATTTTTGCACCCTATTTAAAGGCCACAAGCACACAATTAGAGAGATCTTTTTTATCTTTTATCGTTTATCTTAGTTTTTATTCTTCATCTTTCTACACGCGATCAAGGAGCACAAGAACGAAGACGAAGACTTGACGAATCTTCATCCTAGTTTTCCTCTTTGATTTTTATTTATAGCTTTTATGATTTTTCATATTTTTATTATGCTTTTCGTAACGAACATGAGTAGCTAAGTTTTTTTTATTCTAGGATTTTGTTGGAACCCTATGTGGTAATTCAAACCTATTTTTCTACTTTTATGCAAGTTTAATTCTTCGATTATTTCTTCTATCTTGATCTTATTTAGCGCATGAACGTAGCTAATTTATGTTGCTATGTGTTATTGTTAGAATTGATTGACAGATCGTTTTAATAATTAGAACAGGGAAAGAAGAGCCTTCGAGTAGTTTTTCACCGAATGCGTGTGTTGATTGCATGTATTATCGTAGACATACAGATAATACCTTAGGTAGCCGTTTACGAGACTTGTTATTTAATGCTTTATTTGTACTAGGTTTGCATAGACATATAGTGAATCTTGTATGAATAATAGGTTTACAACGCAGCGACAGCTGGTTATGAATAATTTCGTGTCTTGGGTTAATAATCGGGAATCGTAACTTGCATGATAGGAGATTAATTGGGTGAAGAATTATCGCATAGGGGGAAGATAAAATCCTAGATCTGTTTTATATTGATATTTTCTCGTGATTAATTGCTTTCTTAATTATTTTAATTTAATTAGTTAATTAATTTGACAACCTTGCGTAGGCTGGATAAAAATCACAATTGTTAGGATTTGGTACTTAGGATTAAATAATTTGCGTATTCCCTGTGGGATCGACATCCGACTCTCACGAGTCTACTTTACTACTTGTTTGCGATACGTACACTTGCGTGTTGGTATTTAGCAACCCAACATGCCCACAACTGATTTAACTAAGACATGAGAATTGGGATCGAAAATCCATTTTTTTAGTGCTGTAATTTGGTCATCCAATCCCACGAGAAGATTCTGCTGTTGATTGTCGGTATTATAATATGAAGAAGCAAAATTAGAATACCTGATGCTGCAGATTTGGTCGATTGCTGTGTGAAACGAAGTAATTTCTTCTTGGACTATTCCGAGTTGTTGGGAGAGAGACAAAGTGAAACCATTCTTCTTGGACTTTTTTAATAATTATAAATTATAATAATGAACCTAATTTTTTTTATACATATTTTAGAATCTTTGTTCTAGTCGAGTTACGAGTTGAACTTGATCTTGAAATGAGCTTTCATACGTTAACCATATTCACTAACAACTTACAGGGAGATAGATTTCACATTCAACAATCATTTGATAGAATCGAATCCATTAAACTTTTTTTTTTATTTCCAGCCATTGCAAAAGTAAAAACTAAATAAAATTAAATAGCTTTTACTTTACAAGAATGGACTCACGAGCATATTACAAAAATATCCAAAAACATAAGTTTCAATGATCACCAAAAAAAAAGATTACAAAAACTGGAAAATATCAAATCATAAACAGTTTTACGAAATCTTTGAAATTTTGCCAACACTTGCCGAATAGGAATCTTCATCTTCATTTGAATAGCTGAGTCATTTCAATCGCCGAGCAACACACGATTAGCCATTCGGAATTTATTATAATCCTGTACACACAGATAAATAAAAATCAATCAAAACCTCTCTTCAACGTTTTCAAAGACCAAGCTTACCAAAAATTCACTGATGAAAAAGCAAAATTCACCGTGCAACTAAGTTGAAAATCAACATAGAATTGATCTGGTAGATATATAATGGTTAATGAACTGAAAAATGATTATAGGATGAAATATACAATATTAACTAAAACGCCACTGATTTGTTGGTATCATTCTTTAGAGTATACATCTTCGTTATTTCGAGTGTCAAAGGCTCAATGGTTCGAAACACTTTGAAGAGACTGCAGGTCAGTGAAATAGAATGCAATAGTTTTCGCTAGTTTTCTAAACTAAGAAAATTTATTATATAGGCCAATACTCTTTTTTATAATAGAGTATTTCCGTGTGGACAAAAAGAGAGAAATATTGCTATAGTCAAAATTGTTAGGATATGATCATCTAAATATTAGATTCTTCAAATGTACCATTCAATTGACCCTAAAAAATTTCACATAGATTTGACGACCATTAATTACCTTTACATATCCGTACTTGAAGAACGTATTTTAACTTCTGCACCCAAAAAGGATCGACACTCGCGCATTTTCTTCATAAAGGATGGGCTGCAATCATCTACCTCTAGTAGTTTGGTGTACTCGAATTGATTCGAGATGCTTTCCAATTTATAGCAATGCCTAACAATCACCCACCTTAAGGATTGAATGTCAAATTCCAAGTTCTCTATATCCAAGTCTTCCAGCAACAAGAACTCCGGACTGGAGAACTGTCGGTGCTGGTTTTCCACAGAGGGCCGCAAAAGGCATACTATCGCAGTTTGAGCACTCTAAGCTCCGGTAATGATGCAATCACTTCCATATTCTCCCAAGGCAATCCACATCCACTCAGGCTTATCTTCATAATGTTCCTTGGAAAGTTCGGAACTGAACAAATAATTTGAGATCTCAGATTAGGATTTACAACAACGCATTTGAATGACTCAAATTCCTCATAGACAGAGGCTAAATGGCCGAAAAAACTAAACGTTTCGGTTGAGTCGTGTGCTGACTCAATTTGAACGGATATTCTCGTTAGCTTTGGGATTCTTGAAAGCACTTCTACGGTACAACTGTGAACACTCACACCTGAAACTGTTATAAGATTCTCAAGATGAGAATCATCCGGAGGAGGTGGGAGGTCGAAGCCCTTGCAATAAAGTTGCCTCAGTTTATGCATGTTCTAGATATCTATAGGCAGATAAACTGGACCATTATTCGGCAATTTGATATCATGATGCCAAGTGAAAATCAATACCTCGAGATTCCAAAGTGTGGATATGGAGTTGAGAAACTCTCTATCACACGTGATGGAAAGATACGTCAAGTGAACTAATGCAAGTAGTTGATGTGGGAACTCGTAGAAGCGGATCGCAAGTGCATCTAGTACCTTGAGAAATCTAAAACACAAGGGCAACAATACTGGATATTGTTGTTTTGGACCGAAACACAGAAGGGATCGTGCATTCGGAACAGACTCCATCCATTCATGAACTTGTGTTAAAGCAAGAATAACATTATTGTGGACGCACAAACGCTGCTGCATTATGATGTTCTCCGGAGTACAATCGGTGTATTTTTTCAGGATATGGAAAAAATTTTCACTTTTAGCTTCACTAACACATAGACTTCGAAAGGTGAAATGCAATCTACAGTTCTTAGATCTAAACGAATTGACAGAAGTGTGTTTTTCTCTCAAAACAACACTTTGCTGAATAAGTTGATCTAAGTAGTTTCCGGCAGTTTCTTCAATCACCAGGTATGTATCCAGAAAGCCCTCAGAGACCCATAATTTGATGAGCTTTGATCGAGAAATCCCATAATGTTTTGGGAACACACCCATATACAGAAAAAATAGCTTTAGATACCGATGCAACATCATGTAACTAAAAAATAGTGCCTTTGAGAGTGGCGTATCGTCATATCTTGTGATGACGAGTGGATCATCTTTTTCTGATAATGTCTTCCATTCTTGTAAAGATTTTTCACGCTGATTTTCTCCAACCTGTATAATTGCTGCAGGGAGTCCTTCACAGTTCTTGGCAATCTTCTTCCCAATCTTCTCAAGTTCTCGACTGCACTTCTCCTCTCTATTAAAAAATGTGGTTTGATGAAGTAGTTTCCAACTGTCGTCGTCGTTGAGAAATGGTAATATAATAAACTTGTTTGTATAAATGTAGGCAAATAAACTTTGGATTTGAGATATGATGATGATGATGCGACTTCCTTTTCTGCTTTCAGGCATTAGATCAGTGTCGTCAGCCCATACATCGTCTAAGACAATTAGATACTTTTGAGTAGATAAAGCCTCCGAAAATTGATCCTCCAAATAATCCTTGTCGTCTAGTTTATCAGAAGGGATGACGACGCCAAGTTCATCGAGAACACGCAGGATAATATCTTCCAATCGAGTGTAGTCTGGGCCAATGTGCAGAAATAAACGAGTTTCGAACTCTTGTATAACAAGTGGATCGTTGTAAACTTGTTTGACGAGAGTAGTCTTGCCGATTCCGGTCATGCCCATAACTGATTTAACTAAGTAATGGGAATTGGGATCTAAAATCAATTGTTTAAGTGCTGTAATTTGGTGATCCAATCCCACGAGAAGATTCTGTTGTTGATTGTGAATATTATAATATGAAGAAGCAAAATTAGAATACCTGTTGCTGCTGCAGATGTTGTCGGTTGCTGTGTGAAACGAAGTAATTTCTTCTTTGAGTATTTGCAGTTGATTATCCGACAAGTGAGAGTCGATAAGATGTTGGAATATTTGAAGAGCATCTATGACTCGTCTTTCGTAAGCTGCCGCATCAACTATCTTGCTGCTGGGAATCTCCCCCATTTTATCGAGAACTGAATCCATTTCATCAAGGATACACAACTTCTCTGATTGGGAAAGAAAATCATCGGATTGAGAGAGAAAGTAGTTATAATTGTTGAATGACCATCTCAACCAAAAGCTTAAGCTGTTAGTGAAATGTATCATTTAATATTAATATCTCCAATACGCCCCCTCAAGTGGAGGCGAATTACATTTGAGGCCTTGCACTTGAAATATTTTTAAATGTGTGGCTGTGGGATTCGAACTATAATAAGGATCAATTAGTTGATAAGATTTGCACAAAAAATAGTGGGAGTAGTTTGGAGTTCATGTGGGTTGTGTTTTCTTGGAATTTCTGTGGATTGATTGTGTTGGGGGGAAATCTACCGACATTTTTACATTTTGAGGAAAATCTTGTGGCTGATGACCACTAATAATAATAATAATAATAATAATAATAATAATAATAATAATAATAATAATAATAATAATAATAATAATAATAATAATAATTATTATTATTATTATTATTATTATTATTATTATTATTATTATTATTATTATTATTATTATTATTATTATTATTATTATTATTATTATTATTATTATTATTATTATTATTATTATTATTATTATTATTATTATAACGGAAAAGTACAATTTGCACGTGAACTATAGGGCTTGTCACAAAATAGTTCCTGCCATTTATGGTCAACGTTTAAAATACACACACCGTCAGTTTTCTTATGCTTTTAACCTTTTTGCCCTTAAAAACCTATCACGGTCAACCAACACCACCTTTTCTTTGTCTTTTTCTCTTGTTCAGTCTTCTTCATCGTGAGATGGAGTAGCAATTTCAAATATAGTTTTCTAATTTCTTTGGCATAACGTAAAGTCGTAAATTAACAAAAAAAAATCAGGAAACCCAACATATTTTATATCCTATTTTATAAATTTACTTTATGTTTTAGCAAATTAACTAAAAATTAAAGAACACCCACAAATTAGGGATTTACATAATATATTTTGTAAAACTACAATTTGGTCCCCCTATGTTTCAGTTGACCCTTATTTGGGGTCATTTTGAAAGAATTAAAATTTTAATTTACGTCCTCATACTTTTGGAAAGTGTATTTCTGACCCCACACAACTATATGTACAAATCTTGGGGGCAAAAGCGTAAAAAAAATCAACGGTCATAAAGCTGCTACAAAACCATAAAAGTCAACATGCCACATCATCATCCACTAACATATTAGAAACCACTAGTAGAAAAATAACTTTTTACTACGATCATTAACCGTAGCAAAAGGTATCAAATTCGTATCAAAAAGGTTTTTGCTACGCATTTGCTATGAATTTACCCCGTAGCATATACGGGCGTGACAAAAGTTTTGCTGCGGTAAATGGCCGTACCAAATACTTTTTTGCTACGGTAAATCCTAGTATATACTACGACTTCAAAATTGTTCTGTAGTAAAAAATATATTTTATTACAGTTTTTTACCGTAGCAAAAAAATTCGTAGTAATAAGCAAATTTTCTACTAGTGAACGGAGGGGCTATTTTGTTACAATTTGTAGTTTAGGGGGTGTTTGGGACAAACCCTATAGTTCAGGGGTGCAAACTACTTTCCCCAAATAATAATAATAATAATAATAATAATAATAATAATAATAATAATAATAATAATAATAATAATAATAATAATAATAATAATAATAATAATAATAATAATAATAATAATAATAATAATAATAATAATAATAATAATAATAATAATAATAATAATAATAATAATAATAATAATAATAATAATAATAATAATAATAATAATAATAATAGTGTAGTATTTATAAGCTATGTAGTACGGACACGGGGAAACATGGAACGCGGACACGGGGAATCATGGAAACGGACACGGGGAAACTCTGTTTTAAAAAAAGTTGGATACAAGAATGTGGGGACACACATAAATAATAAAAATACAGGGGTTCATTCATAATTTCTAAAAACTATTATAATGTTTAATATCATTTCACAAATTCCATTGGGGCCATATAAATTTATTTTAGTGTAGAATTAACATCTACAAAAATATTAAAACACCACAAGAAGTGAAAGGGAGTTTTAATATTTAAGATTTTTTAAGCGTATGCAATTCAGAGTTTTTATTTAGAATGAAATTTGGAATTGTTGTCTGGAAACGTGTTTTTAATTTTTCATTATTATCAGAAACGTCCCCAAAACTTTTAAATATTTATGGAAATGACCCCAAAACATTTCCAACAGGTGTCGTGGAATTTTGATTTCCGAAACGTTTCCAAAACGTGAAAACGAGTGTGGGTTGAAGTTTCCGTGCACCATAGTTTATAAGTTAAGTACTTTGAGTGTACATCA
This sequence comes from Erythranthe guttata, assembly GCF_056151865.1. Lineage (NCBI taxonomy): Eukaryota > Viridiplantae > Streptophyta > Magnoliopsida > Lamiales > Phrymaceae > Erythranthe > Erythranthe guttata. The sequence continues at coordinate 6,609,603 of NC_142533.1, read as the reverse complement.
TCATATTCATAGAATTTTCATAATAAAAACAATTAATTTAAAAATTGAAACTCCATTAAATATCTAATGCTCAGCTACAAGTAAATAAGAAAGCATCGAAGTTGACTCTTCTCAACTCCCCGCTTCTTTTTATCAGTTACAAGTTACAAGTTAATAGCCATTGCAGAAAAAAAACAAAAAAAAAAAAAAAAAAAAATAAGTAAAACACAAAAAACAACGTTATTTACAGAATTGCTTATGATCAGTAGCATCAAATTCAATTATGTAAAATTAATTGCCTTTTACATTTATTACAAGAAAGACCTTACGAATAAATCAAGGAAATATCCGAAACATAAGTTTACAGTTCCCTGAAAGACTAGTTTACAGTTCTAAGAAATACAGGCTTATGATTTATGCATGTAAAAACTCTAACTGTAGAATTTCCACATAAATATCAAATGAAATGAGGGAAAATACAGTTTTCGTCCCTCAAGTTTGCACGGATTTCACATTAAGTCCCACATATTTATAAAAAACACATCGGGTACCTCATGTTTCAATAATTTAACACCTTTTGTCCTTTCCATCAACTTATCGTTAGTTCAGTTAAGTCATTCCAACGCACACGCTTGATTCCAGTACTGCTAATGGAAATTTGACAAAAATGACTAAAAGTGTTGAACTTTTGAAACATGAGGGACCAAATGTATTTTTTTGTGAACATGGGGGACCAAATATGAATTCGGTACAAACTTGAGGGACGAAAACTGTATTTTCCCCAATGAAATGACATCTCCCGGTTAAAAGTACCTCTTCGGAAATATTTGATCGTTTCTTTTACTCCATGAAAAGTGTTTTTGTTATTAAATGTTGATGATGCTAAAATATAGCTCACCTAGGGTGGTGTAGAAAATGAACTGGGAGAGCAAAGCAGATCAGTAGCTTGACAACTTGATGATCCTGAGATACCTGCGATCATAGAACACATAAACTAGGCCGGGGGTTGATCCGGCAGAAACCCCTCCGACGCTCAAGTCAGACGTGCTGATCATAGAAATAGTCCAGAGAATACAGTTGATAGTATTGCTCAGTTAATAGGACGTACCTTATGGAATGAGTTCAAATGTGTATTTATAGCTTAAATGAGATTGTTGGGCCCAAACCTTGCTTGAAGGTGATTGGGCCTTGGTGATAGTGGTCTTCGATATTGGGCTCGTGGCCCAGTAGGTAAATAATTTGTAGGCCCATTGGGTTGGGCCAATTAGGCATATCATTAAGCCCCCCACTCTCGAGTCGATGTGGGGGCCATGTTGAAATGGGTGACATATCGTGTCGAGAGTAAAAATTGTAGTAGTCGATGATGTGCGATAACGCGTTGGAGCGTGTGTCGGAGGGGCGTGAATGCGCATTGGTGCATAGCGCGACCAAGTTGTCGCGATGTAAGTTAATTGAGTCGTCGGTTTTGTCCCGCGATGATGTAGTAGCGAATTATCTCCTCGTGGGAGTTGTCTCGTCGCGGGGTAATAGTGTTGATCGAGTTATCTCCTCGTGGGAGTTGTCTCACGATAATGTAGTAGCACAGATCAATTAATCTCCTCGTGGGAGTTGTCTCTGGGGTAGTAGAATTGATCGAGTTATCTCCTCGTTGGAGTTGTCTCGCGATAATGAAGTAGCACGGAGCTAGTATTCTCCTCGTGGGAGTTGTTATTTATCGACATTGTCAATGTTTTGACGCGTTGCTTGTATGTGTTTACATATAGCCTTGTGCGTGATGTACTTGAAGAGGGGATCAGGCTCTCAAGATTTTTTTTATGGGGATCGTGCTCCTTGTTAGACCTCGTGGGTCGTAAGTATGTTTGGACCGTGGCCACGTTTTAATGAAGGACCCATTGAAAACAAATAGATAAATTTGAGTAATCAAGCTAGCCAGGCTATATAGATTCTCATAATATCTCTAAGTGTTTCTAGGGTTGTAATCGTGCTAACTTGAGCTTGCGATGATATGGTGAATTTCGGGCGAGTTGTCTCCTCATGGGAGTTGTCTCGCAGCGAAGTTGTAGGAGCATTGGACGCGCGACTGGGGAGCATGCGGATTAAGGTCGCTCTGTGAGAGTTGTCTCCTTGTTGGAGTTGTCTCGCATCGAGTCTTATTACCGAGCGAGGTAGTTCCTCGTGGGAGTTGCCTTGCACTAGGCTCGTAGTGCCGAGCGAGTTGTCTCCTCGTGGGAGTTGCCTCGCTGCGGGTTGTGGTATCGAGCGAGTTGGCACATCGTGGGAGTTGTCTCGCTGCGGGTTGTGGTACCGAGCGAGTTGGCTCCTCGTCGGAATTGCCTCGCAACGGGTTGTAGGACAGAGCGAGTGCTCTCCTCGTGGGAGTTATCTCGCTGTGGTTTTGTAGACCCGAGGGAGTTGGCTCCTCGTGGGAGTTGTCTCGTTGCGGGTTGTAGTACCAAGCAAGTTGGCTCCTCGTGGGAGTTATCTCGCTGTGGTTTTGTAGACCCGAGTGAGTTGGCTCCTCGTGGGAGTTGCCTCGCTGCGGGTTGTAGTACCAAGCGAGTTGGCTCCTCGTGGGAGTTATCTCGCTGTGGTTTTGTAGACCCGAGTGAGTTGGCTCCTCGTGGGAGTTGCCTCGCTGCGGGTTGTAGTACCAAGCGAGTTGGCTCCTCGTGGGATTTATCTCGCTGTGGTTTTGTAGACCCGAGTGAGTTGGCTCCTCGTGGGAGTTGCCTCGCTGCGGGTTATAGAACGGAGCGAGTAGTCTCCTCGTGGGAGTTATCTCGCTATGGTTTCGTAGACCCGAGGGAGTTGGCTCCTCGTGGGAGTTGTCTCGCTGCGGGTTGTAGGACGGAGCGAGTGGTCTCCTCGTAGGAGTTATCTCGCTGTGGCGTTGAGACCCGAGGGAGTTGGCTCCTCGTGGGAGTTGCCTCGCAACGGGTTATAGGACGGAGCGAGTAGTCTCCTCGTGGGAGTTATCTCGCTATGGTTTCGTAGACCCGAGGGAGTTGGCTCCTCGTGGAAGTTGTCTCGCAAGCCCCCCACTCTCGAGACGATGTGGGAGCCAAGTTGAAAGGGGTACCGGATCGTGTCGAGAGTAGATCGGTGTTGTGGTGTACCATTAATTGTTGGCGTGGTGTGGACAAATAATAATTTTTATTATCCGTGTGAGAGCGTCCGCGATTTGGTAAGGCGCGCTGAAGAGCTCGCGCAATTTGGTGGAGAGTAGTCAAATTTGAGCGCATTTACGTGACTGCAGAAGAGGGGCGCGCGAATTAATGTCGTGTGAAAAGGCGCGCGCGCGCGATATTATGAGGTAAAGGGGGGCGCGCGCGGTGTTACGTATGCTGCCGCAAAATGACAAAAAGGAGGGGGTGATGTGATGGTGGCAGTCAGTCACGTGCTGCTGCTCCTTTTGTTTTAATTTTTTTTTGTTTCTTTCTTTTTCTTTTTTTCTGAGTGGAGCCGCGCGCGCGCGGCTTGGTTCGGCTCGGCTGCTACCTTTTCCTCTTTTTTTTTTTTTTTTTTTTCTTTTTGTATGTCTTGGGGCGCGCGGCGGCTTAGCCGGCTCGGGGGGCGCGCGGCTTGGCTAAAATGTCTCTTTTTTTCTTTTTTTTTTTTTTTTTTTTTTTTTTTTTTTTCTTCTTTCTCTTTCTTTCTTCTTCTTCTTTTTTCTTCATCTTCTTCTTTTTTCTTGTTTCTTTTTTCTTCAACTTCTTCTTTTTTTTTTCTTGTTTCTTTTTTCTTGTTTCTTTTTTCTTCAGCTTGTTCTTCTTTTTTCTTCTTCTTTTTTTCTAGTTTTTTTTTTTCTTCAACTTCTTCTTTTTTCTTCATCTTCTTATTTTTCCTTCTTCTTTTCTATTTTTCTTTCTTCTCATCTTCTTCTTTTTTCTTCTTCTTTGCTTTTTTTTTTTCTTTCTTTTGTCTTCATCTTCTTCTTTTTTCTTGGGTTTCGCGTGCGCGATTTTACCCCCTTTTTTTTTTTGGTGGTTGATGTTCACCCCTTGGGATGTTCTATTTTTTTAGTAGGAAGATTATACTCGTCTCTTGCGATGTGATGTGGACCCACTTGGGGTTGAAAGGTAAGGGTGATGCCCAACCTTGGGATGGGTTAACCACCCATTGTAGGGTGAGGCGCTCGAGACCTATGGTCTGAGGTGAATGCACACGGTTGTGTCGTTGCTTCAGTGACAACACGAGTTGAAGCTTTCACGGTCGTATGCTGAAGGTCCTTGTCGGTTGTCTGAACCGTTAGAGGAGCAAGTAGAAGTTGATATTGTTGAAGTTTCGGCGATCATACGCTGAAGGTCCTCTTCGGTTATCTGAACCGTTCGAGGGGGGGCGGAAGTAGGCCCCAGAGAGTCGATGACCCATGGCGAGCAAAATATTTTGGGGGCACTATAAACTCCCAGGGAGTCGATAACCCTTGGCGGACGAAATATTTTGGGGGCAAATGTAAGCCCCCAGGGAGTCGATAACCCTTGGCGAGCGAAATGTTTTGGGGGCACTGTATACCCCCAGGGAGTCGATAACCCTTGGCGAACGAGATATTTTGGGGGCAGAGGTAAGCCCCCAGGGAGTCGATAACCCTTGACGAGCGAAATATTTTGGGGGCAGATGTAAGCCCCCAGGGAGTCGATAACCCTTGGCGAGCGAAATATTTTGGGGGCAGATGTAAGCCCCCAGGGAGTCGATGGCAGTGGTGCCATAGGTGGCTCCACATGTGGAGCAGGTGCTGGTATCGCGTTGGGAGCATTTGCTCCCATCGTGGCGATATATTGGGTCACGGCCTCTATGGCAGCGCGAGTTGAAGTTTCTGCTATCATGCGTTGAAGCGCATCCTCGGTTATTTGAACCATTCGAGGAGCAGGGAGTGGTGGATCGGCGAGTGGTTGGTCCCAAGGGGGGACCACCTGAACCTCGCGAGGCGGATCCATGGGACGTGGAGGAGGTGGCAAGCCAGAGCCTCCACGAGGTGGGAGGTCGTTAGCTGTGTCATTTTCTCTCCGAGCAGACGCCTCAGGAGGATCTTGTTGGCTACGTGATCTGGTTTGCATCGTTCCCACAGATGGCGCCAAAATGATGATGCTAAAATATAGCTCACCTAGGGTGGTGTAGAAAATGAACAGGGAGAGCAAAGCAGATCAGTAGCTTGACAACTTGATGATCCTGAGATACCTGCGATCATAGAACACATAAACTAGGCCGGGGGTTGATCCGGCAGAAACCCCTCCGACGCTCAAGTCTGACGTGCTGATCATAGAAATAGTCCAGAGAATACATTTGATAGTATTGCTCAGTTAATAGGACGTACCTTATGGAATGAGTTCAAATGTGTATTTATAGCTTAAATGAGATTGTTGGGCCCAAACCTTGCTTGAAGGTGATTGGGCCTTGGTGATAGTGGTCTTCGATATTGGGCTCGTGGCCCAATAGGTAAATAATTTGTAGGCCCATTGGGTTGGGCCAATTAGGCATATCAAATGTCTATTGCGCCTCACAAAAAAAAAAAAAAGGAAATAGCTAGTCTACGTTAAGCTGAGAGGAATAAGTAATAGAGCTAATTGCAAATACCACCCATGTGTTATCTCTAATTGTCAAATACAGTCTGTAGAAAAAAAACTCACCAACACCCCCTTGTGTTATCAAAGTCAGAGCATCGAGACCCCTAGAGCCAAATCGTGTCACTCACTCACGGATTGTGCAATTTTTTATAGTTTTTTAGGGTGAAATATCATAAATACACCTTTATAAAATAAAAAAAACATTGTTGCTTAAATTATGAATAAACTAAATTTATAGGACCAAATTGTAATTTTCAGAATTCAAACTTAATAATGTGAAAATATTATGTCATTAAAAAAAAGAAAAAAGAAAAAAAACAATCATTGTCTTCTTCCCGTTCCCCACCCCCAAACCCCAACCCCCAACTTCAGCACCATCACCTCCTCTTCTGCAATCCTCATACCAGACCCGAATCAGCACAACCCGAGGCTAAACCCAGCCCCAATTACAACAACGGCCTATCTACATCATCTCCAAACGATTTCTCTCGACGGCAACGAGTTTGACGGCCGAATCTGCTAGGTCAAAAAATTGCACATTTTTGTTCTTTTCTCTTCACTTGCTCGCCTTATCGCCGCCACCATCGTCAAAATACGAGATTGTGGAAAGGTTTGAGGCACGCTGTTGAGTGTATACTTCTACACTCAATGTATACTTTCTTACGAGGATTTTTGTATACGTTTATTGATTTAATGATGCTTAATGAGTTGTTTATTGTATTTTAGGTACAACTTGACGATTTGGGAGTTCCAAGGACGAAACGAGCCAAAAAAGGTCAAAAACGGGCAAAAACGGAAGAAAACAAAAATATGCTGAAAATTGGCCCGCGCGGCCGTGCCAAATTTAGCCTATTTTTGGCGCGGCCGCGCCAACTGTAGAATGAGAGCATAATATTTCGGTGATTCTCGCGCGGCCGTGTGAGAATTACACTGATTTTCGCGCGCTGGAGACAATTTTGGACTTTTAATCACACAAGGAAACCTAAATTTTTCTACCAAGTTGGGACATCTATTTAAGTCCAAACCAAGCACGAATCAAAGGACTTTTTGAACACAATCTTAGAGGAAGAGGAGCGAGAGACACGGAGAAACGAAGACGGAGAATTGACAAATCTTCATCACAATTCTTCTTTCATCTATCTCTTCTTAATCTATTTCTTTTTATATTTTTATTATGTTTTTCGTAGAGAACATGAGTAGCTAAGTTTTTAATCTAGCATTTTGTTGGAACCCTATGTGGGGATGGTGAACCCGTTTTCTTGAGATTATGCAATTATGATTTTATGATTATTTCTTCTACTTGTTATGATTGTTAGTGCATGAACTTGATCAATTTATGTGCTTTATCTGTTATTATTGGGATTGACTCGACAAAACTATTTTGATAATTAGACGGTAAGTATAAGAACCTTCGAGTAGTTTTCACCGAATGAGTGTGTCAATTGCATGTGGTGTTCGTAGACATACATATATCACCTTAAGTAGCCATTTACGAGACTTGTTAGTTAATGCTTTATTCATAATTTGTTTGCATAGACATATAGTGAACCGTTTATGAATAATAGACTCATAATACACGCGACAGCGGGTTATTAGTAAATTAGTGTCTCGGGTTAATAATCATGAATCATATATTTTATAATTGAGGGGTCTTGGGTGAGCCATTCTTGCATAGGGGGAAGTAAAATCCTAGGTCCGTTTTTATTGATATTTTCTCGTGTTTAATTTCTTTCATAATTAGTTTAATTATTTAGTTGATTAAATTTGACAACTTTGCGTAGGCTGGATAAAAATCATAGTTGTTAGAATTTGGTACTTAGGATTAGATAATTTGAGTATTCCCTGTGGGATGGACATCCGACTCTCACGAGTCCACTTTTACTACTTGTTTGCGATACGTGCACTTGCGTGTTAGGTATTTAGCCCCAACAAGTTTTTGGCGCCGTTGCCGGGGAATACGGCTAAATTATCTATTTATTCTAATATCAAATTTGAGCAATTTTTCTTACTTCAGCCATTTAATTTTTTTTTTTGTTACATGTCTGGTTACAATGTTCGGGCACCTCAAATGAGATATGAATGGCTTCCATCTGACAAATACCTCCAAAACACCTATGATATGCCTTCGTTTTGTTCAACATGTGGTGGAAATCATTACACCGATCAATGCTGAGAATCACCAAAAGGGACGAATTTCGTCGAAATTACCAACAGAGGTTATTGGAACACTTACACCAACACATACGAGCAAAGCTTTCAGGACCAAGATTTCAACGAGTTTCAACATAGAGAGCCACAATTTGATGATTTTCAAAATTATTATCCATCGCAGCAACAAACCACTAATGACCAACTTGATTTGGTATCCATCATTGGCGAATTCATGAAGTCCACTCAAGCATCATTTGAAAACATGGAGATACAATTGGAAGAGATGACGCTCAAATTAAAATTGGAGTCTTTTGAAAATAGTCCAGACGAAATCGGCAATGGTTATATCAAAGAAAATTCGGGTGAAGCTTGCGGTGAGAAAAATCTTCCATGTCCAGAAAATAGTGTCGATATGAGAGAAATAGAAATTACGAAGACACTTGAGCATGATGAATCTGAGAAGTCAATCGAGCTAAACCACGAAGATACCTCAGAACTAGAGAAGAAGGAGATTGATGTAATGATTGAAGATATTCTAGTTGTGGACCATGTCGTTGATCTAAATGTGGATTTGAAGGCATCAATAGTGGTTGATGAGAAAGCTAATGTGTTTGAGGTTGAGGTTATACGTAGACTGGAGATTTTTGTATACCGATTTGAGGGAGCGGCCGATGAACATCCTATCTTGGCTTCGTACAGATTTATTACAACAAAAAAAGACTACAAGCTAAGGTGGATCCTAACATATTGCAATGCTATCCATGCCTTGGTTGCAATTGAAGTGATAGAGCTCATGGGTGGATGCGCAATCTACAAGGCTTTGGATTGGACATAATAATTTCAAGAAGGAAAGTCTGGCTGAAGACTTAAAACTTAGCGCTTCTCTGGAGGCAACCCGAGCATTTATTGATTTTCGTATTTTTCTTTGTTTTTGTTTTTCTTAGTATTTTATCATGCGTAAACTAATAATTTAATCTTGTTTTAATTTTCAGGTCGAAAATCAAACACTAAGGGATCGGACGTTAGAGGTCGAGTAAACGAACATCAAAGAGTGCATCCCTTGGAAGGACCTTTCGACTAATCAGGTTTATTCTATCCTCGAACTTTGTGCTAATTACATTGAGGGCAATGTAAATTTTAAGTTTGGGGGTGAAAAATTGCTTGTTTTATGTGCTTAATTTTTTATTTTGCATGCATTAGGAGTTTTGTTTAGTTGTTTTATTTTAGTTATTGCTTTCGAAAAAAAAAATGAGATAAATGCGTCGATGAATCATGATGATAAAAGATGGTTGATGTTTAATGATGAAATTGCTTGCTTTATCTTGATTGTGATCTAATTTTTGTGAGCTTTTGATTCAAAGTGTCGTAGGAATGAGTCATTGTTAGGAATCACGAATTATGTCTTACTTTGGTTAAAAGTTTTGTGTTTTAAAACGTGGAATTAATGTATGCTATATCATATGCTATTCGGTTTTAGAACGTGCCTTAGGAATTTACAAAGTGATATATTAAATTGTTGAGCAGTTTGGGAAGTGATTTGGGCCATCTTTGAACCGTTTGAGCCTTTCCAGCCTACCTTTAAATTTTTTCATTCGAACCTTGATTGAGCCTTGGAGAAACGGTGTTCTTTCTTTTAGCCGAAATAAAGTGGGTAGATTAAATGGTGATTTCTTGATAAATTTTCCCTTGAAGCTTGGTTGAAAAAAAAAAGAAAGAAAAAAAAAGAGAGAGAAAAAGAAGAAGAAGAGACTAGAAGGGGGAAGTAAGGACTAGTTGTTGAATTGTTTTGAAAGCTCGATCCATTGTCTTAAGAGCAAAAGTGGAGACTTTTGAACTCTTAAGAATCGAGTTTATTAAAGTCCTTAGAGGTGATATCATTGTTTCAAACGCCTATCTTTCAATTTGGCGTAATCACCTCAATTCAAGAAGCATAGCCACATATACCCATATTTCCTACCTCAAACCAAAAAGCCCAACATCTGAAAGCCAAAAAGTCCCAATGATCCCAATAGCTCAATTATTTGATACTAGCCGAGTAAAGAAATTTGGTGAGTCTTTGGAGTTGAATATTATTATGTAAGTATAAATTTTCTCCATTTTTAATTTACAAATATGGGATACTTGAAGCGATAGCATGTTTTGTTGTTTTTGGCAAGGGTGAGTGAATACGTATCTTTGAATTACGAGCTTGTAAATTTTTAAGAATTGTCATGATAATTGCAAGTTCTGAAAACGTGGAGTTGACCATTAATCTATGTAATGAGAGGCATTTGTTGAAAGTGTTGCTGTGAAGGTTGCTAGTTTTTGCTTGAGGACAAACAAAAGTTCAAGCTTGGGGGTGTGTTGAGTGTATATTTCTACACTCAATGTTTACTTTCTTACGAGGATTTTTGTATACTTTTGTTGATTTAATGATGCTTAATGAGTGGTTTATTGTATTTTATGTACAACTTGACGATTTGGGAGTTCCAAGTACGAAACGAGCCAAAAAAGGTCAAAAATGGAAGAAAACAAAAATATTCTGAAAATTGGCCCGCGCGGCCGTGCCAAATTTAGCCTATTTTTGGCGCGGCCGCGCCAACTGCAGAATGAGGGTAGAAGATTTCGGCGATTCTCGCGCGGCCGTGTGAGAATTACACTGATTTTCGCGCGCTGGAGACAATTTTGGACTTTTAATCACACAATGAAACCTAAATTCTTCTACCAAGTTGGGACATCTATTTAAGCCCAAACCAAACACGAATAAAAGGACTTTTTTAACACAATCTTAGAGGAAGAGGAGAGAGAGACACGGAGAAACGCAGACGGAGAATTGACAAATCTTCATCACAATTCTTCTTTCATCTATCTCTTCTTAATCGATTTGTTTTTATATTTTTATTATATTTTTTGTAGAGAACATGAGTAGCTAAGTTTTTAATCTAGGATTTTGTTGGAACCCTATGTTGGGATGGTGAACCCGTTTTCTTGAGATTATGCAATCATGATTTTATGATTATTTCTTCTACTTGTTATGATTGTTAGTGCATGAACCTGATCAATTTATGTGCTTTATCTGTGATTATTGGGATTGACTCGACAAAGCTATTTTGATAATTAGACGGTAAGTATAAGAACCTTCGAGTAGTTTTCACCGGATGAGTGTGTCAATTGCATGTGGTGTCGTAGACATACAGATATCACCTTAGGTAGCCATTTACGAGACTTGTTAGTTAATGATTTATCCATAATTTGTTTGCATATACATATAGTGAACCGTTTATGAATAATAGACTCATAATACACGCGACAGCGGGTTATGAGTAAATTAGTGTCTCGGGTTAATAATCATGAATCATATATTTCATAATTGATGGGTTTTGGGTGAGCCATTCTTGCATAGGGGGAAGATAAAATCCTAGGTCCGTTTTTATTGATATTTTCTCGTGTTTAATTGCTTTCATAATTAGTTTAATTATTTAGTTGATTAAATTTGACAACTTTGCGTAGGCTGGATAAAAATTCTAGTTGTTAGAATTTGGTACTTAGGATTAGATAATTTGAGTATTCCCTGTGGGATGGACATCCGACTCTCACGAGTCCACTTTTACTACTTGTTTGCGATACGTGCACTTGCGTGTAAGGTATTTAGCCCAACACAAGCGTAAAGTTTATTAGTGGAAACTAAAATTTGAAAGATGTTGTGGACAGGGGATTTGGAGAAGATGGTGGTGGTGGTAAAGGAGGGGTGAGATGGTGGTGAGCAGCGGCGGCCGGGTGGAGAAATGGTGGATGAGTGTTGTGGCGGAGCAGAAGCGGCGGCCGGGTGGAGAAATGGTGGATGAGTGTTGTGGCCTGTGAGTTGGGTGGGAGGGCGGGATCTGCTGTGGCCTGTGAGTTGGGTGGGAGGGCGGGGGATCTGCAGGAGAAGAAGCTGCTCATTTTTTTTTTCTATTTTTTTTCTTCTTTTTTTCTTTTTTTTTTCTTTATTTAATATAGAATGTAAAAAAAAATAGAAAACATGAAAAATTTTTAATGTTACAATATATTTTTTATTCTGGTTTAAATATATTTTTTTTTAATATTTACAAAATAAAAAAATATATAATATCTATAAAATTATAATATGCTTCATTAATTTCTGAAAAACCCTATAGGGAATTTTTGTCATTTTACCTTCAATTAAAGCTAAAATCACAAAGGGTGCAGTGTGCTTCGAAAATGTTAACACAAGGGGGTGTTGGTGAGTTTTTTTTCCAAGTGAGATATTTGACAATTAGAGATAACAGATGGGTGGTATTTGCAATTAGCTCATAAGTAATAATATTCAACTAGAGTATATAAATTATAAAAGCAAATTTCATTGACAACATAGTGAAAGAGCACAAACTCTTTTTCACCAACTTGATGGTTGACTAAAATATTATATGCTTGTACCATTGGATTGACCCTAATTAATATGTGCACATAGATTTGACGACCATTGATTACTTTTATAGATCAGCAATAGAAGAACTGATTTTAACTTTAGTATCATAAATGGATCGCCACTCAGCTCATTTTTTTCACAAGGGATATGATGCAATCATCCACCTCTACTTCGCTGAAACGGAACTGATTCGGGATGTTTTCCAATTTATAGCAATGCCCAACAATTACATTGTTCCTATAAATTGATGGTTCACGGCCGACTCCCAATGCTCTATATCCAAGTCTTCCAGCAGAAACAAAAGACTCTGAAATTGTAGATAGCCGATTTTCCAGTAAGGGCCGCAAAAGGCATACCATAGCAGTTTGAGCACTCTAAGATTCGGTAATGCTGCAATCACTTCCATGTTCTCCTAAGGAAATCCACATCCACGCAGACATATCTTTATAATGTTCACAGGAAAATTCGGAACACAAAGGACAGCCTAAGACCTGAGATTAGGATTATTGCAACACATTTGAACGACTCAAATTCCTCGTAGCGAGTGGCGAAGTTACCCAAAAAACTGAAGTTTTCGATTGAGTCGTGTGCCGACACAATCTGAATGGCTATTCTCTGTAGCTTGGGGATTCTTGAAAGCACTTTCATAGTACAACTGTGAACACTCACACCTGAAAGTGTTAGAAGATTCTCAAGGACAAGATGAGAATCACTTGGTGGAGGAGCTGGCAGGTCAAAGCCCATACAATATAGTTGCCTTAGTTTATGCATGTACCATATCTCCATAGGCAGATAAACCGGACCATTATTTGACAATTTGATGTTGTGATACGGAACAAAAATCAAGACTTCGAGATTCCAAAGTCTGGATATGGAATTGGGGAGCTCTCCGTCACATGTGATTGCAAGGTACGTTAAGTGAAGTAACGCAAGTAATTGATGTGGGAAGTCATACAAGCGGATTGCAAGTGCATCTAGTATCTTGAGCAATCTGAAACATGAGGGCAAAAATATTGGATATTGTTGTTTTGGGCGTAACAAAGAAGAGATCGTACATTTGGAATTGATTCCATCTATTCAAGTACTTGTGGGAGTCGATATGTGACTCTTTATTGGGGTAGGTCTTTCATTTTGCTTTTGCATTTTGTAAATTTATTTTGCATATTCTATTTCTTTTGTATTTTGCATTATTCTTGTTTTCATTTTTTTGTTGTATTTTGAATTAGGCTAATGCAGATTCTATTTCATTTTGTTTTACTTTCACGGGAGGAGCATTGCAACATCCACAACTGGTGAAAGGTTTGTTTCGATGCAATATAACTGGAATGAGATGTTCCTTATTTTCAGTTGAATTGTAAGAAGTATCAAGAGTAATCACATTCAATGACATGGTGGTAAGTACCTTGCACCTATGACTTATTTGGTATGGGTTCGACGCCACGAGGGGAATTGGAGAACCAATAACTATCTGATGCGATCTCTTGTGTATCATAAGATTTCTTTACTGAACGTAAGAAAACTCTTCTTTATTATTTCTCTTCATTATCAAAACCCTAGCACAATACGACTATTTAAAGAGAATAAAACCCTAGAATCCTAATCTAACTAGGAAAGATAATTACCTAGACTAATAAAATACTTAATATATATCCTAAATATTAAACTCACGGCATATATATATATATCATAAATATACTAATCTAATTAATTAATAATAAAATACTAACTAACTAATAATTAAACGATATATTAAATAATATATCGTATCAAACCACCCCTCTTGAAATGAACCTTGTCCTCAAGGTTCTCGAGTCAATTTGGTCCCTCTCCTTTGCGTTTCCACCTATGTTTGAATGCCTGTATACTTGAACACCTTAACTCCTGGTACATGAATGGTGTCTTCGTATTCCAATCCAAACTCCTTTTTCTATTGGGTTGACTAGCATTTAAATGGTGCTCCACAAAATTTACAGCCACGAAGTTATGAACCAAGAACTTGTGATGTTTCTTAATAGAATAATGAATTAATTTAATTGAATTTCCATGGTTCGCCATACCAAAGGTTAGATCTTTGACCATAAAATCCGACCTAATATTTTGATCCCCGCACTGGTCCAATTTCTTCACAGCAATATCATCACCATAGAAAATTTCTAATTTGATATTTTGATTCGATGCAGCTTCATCATGTACACGGTCCTTCTTTTCCGCGTCACAACATTCCTCAACTATTAATTGGAATTCTTCGATTTCTTCCCTAGATAAATTTTCATCTTCGTCCCAAATTACCTCAAGTGAATCCGATAATTCTTCTTTCGCAGCATTAACGAAAATTTGAGCCTCTTCAAAAAAATTCATCGTCGTCATCTTCCTCTGCCTCTTGCGATAGGCTTGGCATTGGTGGCGGCGGCGGATCTTCGAAAAATTTATCGTCGTCCTCTTCCTCCGACGATAGGTTTGGCAGCGGCGGTGGTGGTGATGGCCGTGGCGGTGACGGGCAGCGGTTCCTTCGGCTTTTGTGATGGCGTTGACGTCGTCCGTGACTTTGTTCGAGCAATTTCTGAAAGTCAATCCGTAATCTCTCTACGGATTTCTCCAATCGCTCCAACCGTCTTGCTTCTGACATCATGATTTTCACAAAGTTTTGATGTGATCTCAACTTTGCTCCAGCGTAGCTTTGATGTAATCGCTGCCTTGCTAACGAAGCGTTGGTGTTAATCGCAACTTCGCTCTGATACCAATTGATGCGATCTCTTGTGTATCATAAGATTTCTTTACTGAACGTAAGAAAACTCTTCTTTATTATTTCTCTTCATTATCAAAACCCTAGCACAATACGACTATTTAAAGAGAATAAAACCCTAGAATCCTAATCTAACTAGGAAAGATAATTACCTAGACTAATAAAATACTTAATATATATCCTAAATATTAAACTCACGGCATATATATATATATCATAAATATACTAATCTAATTAATTAATAATAAAATACTAACTAACTAATAATTAAACGATATATTAAATAATATATCGTATCACTATCCTCCATTAAAAGAAAAGAGTGAACCTCAAGGTTACTGAACATAATTAATGAAGTTTTCTAAGTTAGCTTCATACTTAATTCCGTAGTGACTGGGATCGATATTATATGTCTGGAAAGCTCTATATGTGAAGTTGCCAACCCTTCAAACGGTGCGTCATTTGGAGTTCTCTAGAAGAAGTTATGACAAATTCCGTGGAAAGCTCTCTTGCTACAACCTCTAGGTTCATCCTTGCAGGAATGTTTCTTATTTTTGTTGAATGAAAAGAAGTACAAGCTCCAAGAAGTTTCTCACACCAAATACCATACCGAGATTGCAATTTAGTATTTTTCAACCGAAATCAATTTGGCAGCTTCACCAAGCAGCTCCACTTTGCACTACTCTTATTTGTGAAATTCTATTTAGTTATTTGGAAGTCAATGTTTAATTTAATATAAATAGTTTTTCCTTGTTTGTTTTTTGGGTAGAATCAAATAATTAACTTATGTGAATTTCTAGAGCCTTGTCCTCTCCATATGGACAACTTATTTGGTGGAATTTTTTGTTCAATATTATTGCATTAAATGTACCTTTGTATGTCTTCTGTTGTACTACCTCTATTCTCTTTTAAGAATTTTTTTTGTTTCATTTTATATGTCACTTGACAATTCCAATGCTGCATTAATTACATATTTTCAATTATACCTTTATTAATTCTCCAACACTCTTTCTGCATTAATTAGTAAATAAGGGTATTTTGGTTTATCTATATCTATTTTCCTAAAATCAAGATATATTTATTGAGATTCTTAAGACTCGTGTCAAGGTGAAAAACGACACATATTTAGGAACGGAGGGAGTAGTTTAAATGTACTTATGTTTGTTACATTTTTCTTATAGATACTAGACTTTTGGCATGTGTGATGCATGGGATTGAAGTAAAATTAATATGGGGTAAAGTTTAATTTAAACGACAAAATTGAGATTTCAATTCATTTTGATGATGTTTTGCTATACGTATTAATGATAACCCCCATCTATAAACTTTTCCCCCCATATTTATTAATTTAGCTTTATGTAATTGATGTAATATGGTCAAGGAATGACGATGAAGTTGAGCTCAAATTTATATAAAGACATTACCTCATAAATATAAGAGACTTGATGTTCGCGAGAGCATTTTTACGAATACGGGTTTATAATAATTCACTCTCTACCTCTCTTTATCTCTCTGGTAAAAAAATCCTCTCAATCCATGTTAAGATACAAGTCTCACAAATCTTCTTCTTTATCATCCATAACATGCCTCAATTAACTGTAAATCAATTATGCCATTAAATCTCAAGGAATGACGATGAAATTGAGCTCAAATTTATATAAAGACATTACCTCATAAATATAAGAGACTTGATGTTCACGAGAGCATTTTTACGAATATGGGTTTACAATAACTCACTCTCTACCTCTCTTTATCTCTCTGGTAAAAAAATCCTCTCAATTTTATATAAGAAATTGTTCCGAAACCCATCTTATTGTAGCGATTAACAAAGGAAAATGAGTGCATCGGGCGAGGATCGAGATACACAATCCAAGGTAAATTTTTTTCGTTTTTGTTCTATAAATCGGGAAAACGTGACTCACGGCCAAAATGGGTGCTGAAAAATGATTTTCACGCCCAAACTGGACACAAATAAGACCGATCGACGCCCAAAGTGGGCGCCATGTCCGCCTTTCAGTGCCCGGTTTGGGCGCCCAACACTGTTTTTCGCGCCTCGTTTGGGCGCCAACCACTTTTGCAGTTTTTTTTGTCTTTTTTTCTAATACTCTTTAACGTTATTTTGTTTCGTAATTATTTCAGGAAGATCAACAAAATTCTTCTATGTTTGAAGTTGATCATAGTGAGCATTTTATAGTAACATGACTATTTAACTCGAGGGATGATCGGTTGATAGATTTTGACGATGCATTGGCGGGGTAGATGTCGAGGGTGGGACATTATAAACAGTAGTTGATGTATTTTCTTTTTATATAGTTATGTATAGTTTGATGTTTATGTAATATATTTGTTTGATGTTTATGTAAAATAAAAAAAATATATTAAAATAAGTAGTAATCCAGCAATAATTAAAAAAAAACATATAAACATAAATAGTAGTTTGACAATAATTAAAAAAAAAAAAAAAAAAAAAAAAAAAAAAAACCAAAAAAATGTAGTAGTTTGCCGATAATACAAATTAATTAATTAATTAATGAAATAAAACCAAAAGATTGTAATTAAGTAAATAAAGTAAAAAAAAAATAGATCCTGAACCGGACGACAGGTCCAGACGCCGGCCAAGGGTTTACACGCTTGGACCGGGCTTGCAAACCCCTGACCCGTGCCTGGACCGGGCGCCCAAACCTCCGGTCCACGCCTAAACCAGGCGTCCTCCCTCCATTTCCACGCCCAAAACAGGCATGTGAAAATCATTTTCACACCCATTTTGGGCGTGAAAACGATTCACACGCTCGTTTTGGGCGTGGAAATCGCGTAGCATCTGCAAAATAACCCCCCAAAACGCAACTTCTTGGGGGTTTTCACATGACTAACACCAAATTAACCACAAATTAAACGCACATAAATAATTTAAATGATAAATTACCTTTAATTTAGAGAGATTTTCGGATTTGGGAGGGTTTATGAGAATTGTTGTGGGTGTTTTTTTGAGTTTTGGGGTTTTTGGGGGGTTTTGGTTGTTTTAGAGAGAGAAGGTCAATAATAGAATGAACGGTATTAGTAATTTTAGTACCGTCTAAATAATTTCTAGTAAATATAATTAGTACAATGAATAATTTAGCATTATCACTTAATTGCCTAATGAGAATTATCTCTAGTGTGCAATATCTAATGTGTAATATGATATTTTAACCCCTAAAAGACACCATTTTTTTCTTTTATACAAAAGATATATATGAAATGTAAATTTGTTACCATGATTTCTAGCTGATATTAAGAAAAATGAAATGAGCCAATAATTTTAAAAATCTTGGATGATTTAAATTGAGAATTTGTTGATTTGAAGGATAGTGAGTATAAGGGGAAAAATTGAAATTATAATCTATTTTAAAGGATTATGTGAATCATATAATTTTCTAAATTATTAAATAATTTTCTGATAAAAATAATAGTAAGTAAAATGACAATTTTAGTGGTAAAAGATACGTAGATTTGGGACCAAAAAATATGTATACTTAACGGATTTTTTAACTTGATTATATTAAATGAAATAAAATAATAAAATTAATTAATTAAATGAATGACAATTATAACTATCAAATGAGGGGTAATTGGCACTTTGCACCCTCGAATTACATGCCATTGGCACTTTACATCCTTAAATTGAAAAAAAATAGCAGAATGCACCCTCCAATTGCTATTTCTTTGGCATTTTGCATCCTGATTCACCTTTTGGCTAAAAAAAATGACTTGTTACCTGTTTTGTTTGTTTAATAAGGGGTAAAGTTTTCTCTTTTATTTTATCAGAAATTTTAAAACCTTTCATTATCTAATAATCTGAATCATCATTTTACCCATATTCTTTTTTTCATTTTTAACCCGTATATCCCCATCTTTTCTTTAACATGGACAACGTTTCCGGATTAAGAACTATATCCTAATCTGCAATTTTCTTTCTTCTCCCTCTTTATATTCATACGAGCAAAAAGGCTCCCTTTGTACAACAACTTTCAGACAAAGGGGTTGAAGGCGTAATTGTAAGTGGATAACTCAATATAAAACCGCCAGAATGAGCGCCGGCGACCTAGTAATTTAATTAACGGTATATGGCTGCAGTACTATACACTGTGCAAGATCTTTTTTTCCTTACAATTTCAAACACTGTCAAACATATATATATATATATATATATATATATATATATATATATATATATATATATATATATATATATATATATATATATATATATACTTGCCTGTTCATTCTTTATTTTCCACCTCAAAACATAAACATGAGTGGCAAGTTACTTATATAGTTGAAGCCATGTGGATTTATTTTCTTCTATTCGTGATATAACTTTTTGCAGGAATGGAAACAGAGCTCAGTAAAATGGGAGAGGAGAATCAAACAGAAATTAGATTGTCAGACAGTAAATGAAAGAACATAGTAAACAGATGAATCAGATTATTATCCAAACCATAAGTTTCAATGATCACCCAAAAAAAAAAAGACAAAAGTTTACCAAAACAGGAAAATATCAAATCATAAAGAGTTTTATGAAAGCTTTGAAATTTTGCCACACTTGCCGAATAGGAATCTTCATCTTCATTTGAATAGTTGAGACATTTCAATCGTCGAGCAACACACGATTAGCCATTCGGAATTTATTATAGTCCTGTACCCACAGATAAACAAAAATCAATCAAAACCTCTCTTCAACGTTTTCAAGGATCAAGCTTACCAAAATTCACCGGCAAAATTCACCGTGCAGCTAAGTTGAAAATCAACATAGAATTGCTCTGGAAGATATATAATGGTTAATGAACTGAAAAATGATTATAGGATGAAAGATACAATATTAACTAAAACGCCACTTATTTTTTGGTATCACTCTTTAGAGTATACATCCTCGTTCTTTCGAGTTTCAACGGCTCAATGGTTCGAAACACTTTGAAGAGACTGGAGGTCAGTGAAATAGAATGCTATAGTTTTCGCTAGTTTTCTAAACTAAGAAAAATTTATTATAAAGGCCAATACTCTTTTCTACAATAGAGTATTTTCGTGTTCATAAAAAAGAAAGAGTTTCTAAATATAGTCCTAGTCAAAGTTGGAGAAATTGCTAGGATATGATCATCTAAATATTAGATTCTTGAAGTGCACCATTGAATTGACCATAAAAAAATTCACATAGATTTGACTAGCATTAATTACCTTTATAGATCAGTAATTGAAGAACTTATTTTAGCTTCTGCACCGGAAAAGGATTGCCACTCGCGCATTTTCTTCATAAAGGATGGGCTGCAATCATCTATCTCTAGTAGTTTGGTGTTCTTGAATTGATTCGAGATGTTTTCCAATTTATAGCAATGCCTAACAATCACCCAACTTAAGGATTGAATGTCAAATTCCAAGTTCTCTATATCCAAGTCTTCGAGCAGCAAAAACTCCAGACTGGGGAACTGTCCTTGGCTGGTTTTCCACAGAGGGCCGCAAAAGGCATACCATCGCAGTTTGAGCACTATAAGATTAGGTAATGAAGCAATCACTTCCATATTCTCCCAAGGAAATCCACATCCACTCAGGCTTATCTTCCTAATCTTCAGAGGAAAGTTCGGAACTGAACGAACAATTTGAGAGCTCAGATTAGGATTTACAACAACGAATTTGAATGACACAAATTCCTCATAGACAGAGGCTAAATGACCGAAAAAACTGAAGGTTTCGGTTGAGTCGTGTGCTGACTCATTTTGAACGGCTATTCTCGTTATCTTGGGGATTCTTGAAAGCACTTCCATGGTACAACTGTGAACACTCACACCTGAAATTGTTAAGAGACTCTCAAGATGACAATCATCCGGAGGAGGTGGGAGGTCGAAGCCCTTGCAATAAAGTTGTTTCAGTTTATGCATGTTCCAGATATCTATAGGCAGATAAATTGGATCATTATTCGACAATTTGATGTTATGATGCCGAGTGAAAATCAGTACCTCGAGGTTCCAAAGTGTGGATATGGAGTTGGGGAGCTCTCTATCACACGTGATGGAAAGATACATCAAGTGAACTAATGCAAGTAGTTGATGTGGGAACTCGTAGAAGCGGATCGCAAGTGCATCTAGTACCTTGAGCAATCTAAAACACAAGGGCAACAATACTGGATATTGTTGTTTTGGACCGAAACACAGAAGAGATCGTGCATTCGGAACAGATTCCATCCATTCATGAACTTGTGTTAAAGCAAAAACAACATTATTGTGGACGCACAAACGCTGCTGTCTTCTGATGTTCTCTGGAGTACAATCGGTGTATTTTTTCAGGATATGGAAAAACTTTTCACTCTTAGCTTCACTAACACATAGACTTCGAAAGGTGAAATGCAGTCTACAGTTCTTAAATTTATACGAAGTGACAGAAGCGTGCTTTTCTCTCACAACAACACTTTGCAGAATAAGTAGATCCAAGGCGTTTCCAGCAATTTCTTCAATCCCCAGGTCTGTCTCCAGAAAGCCCTCTGAGACCCATAATTTGATGAGCTTTGATCGAGAAATCCCATAATGTTTTGGGAACACACCCATATACATAAAGAATGGCTTTAGAAGCTGATGCAACATCATGTAACTAAAAAATAGTGCCTTTGAGAGTGGCGTATCGTCATATCTTGTGATGACGAGTGGATCTTCTTTTTCTGATAATGTTTTCCATTCTTCAAAAGATTTTCCACGTAGATTCTCTCCAACCTGTATAATTGCTGCAGGGAGTCCTTCACAGTTCTTGGCAATCTTCTTCCCAATTTTCTCAAGTTCTCGACTGCACTTCTCCTCTCTATTACTAAATGCGGTCTGATGAAGTAGTTTCCAACTGTTGTCGTCGTTGAGAAATGGTAATATAATAAACTTTTGTGTATAAATGTAGTCATAATATCTTTGGATCTGAGATATGATGATGATCTGACTTCCTTTTCTGTTTTGACTTCCTTTTCTGTTTTCAGGCATTAGATCAGTGTCGTCAGCCCATACATCGTTTAAGACAATTAGATACTTTTGAGTAGATAAAGCCTCCGAAAATTGATTCTCCAAATAATCCGTGTCGTCTAGTTTATCAGAAGAGATGTCGACACCAAGTTCATCGAGAACACGCAGCATAATATCTTTCCATTGAGTGTAGTCCGGGCCGATGTGCAGAAATAAACGAGTTTCGAACTCTTTTATAACAAGTGGGTCGTTGTAAACTTGTTTAACAAGACTAGTCTTGCCGATTCCGGTCATGCCCACAACTGATATAACTAAGTCATAGGGACCGGGATTGAAAATCAATTGTTTAAGTGCTGTAATTTGGTCATCCAATCCCACAAGAAGATTCTGCTGTTGATTGTCGGTATTATAATATGAAGAAGCAAAATTAGAATACCTGATGCTGCAGATTTGGTCGATTGCTGTGTGAAACGAAGTAATTTCTTGTTTGACTATTTGCAGTTGTTGGGAGAGAGACAAAGCAAAACGGATGTCATGATGATCTGGATCAGACAAGTGGGAGAGGATAAGATCTTGGAATATTTGGACAGCATCTATGAATCGTCTTTCATAAACTGCAGCATCAACTTTCTTGCTGCCGGGAATCTCGCCCATTTTATCAACAACTGAATCCATTTCATCAACGATAGATAGCTTGTCTGATTGGGAAAGAAAATCATCGGATTCGGAGATGAGATTCAGTGTCTGCTGAAGGGAGATTACAGCAGCAGAAGAACCCATTTCGTACTAACACCTCTGTGTGTGTGAGAGAGAAAGTAGTAATAAGGCTCAATTTGATAAGATTTGCAGAAAAAATACTGGAGTTCATATGGGTTGTGTTTTCTTGGGATCACTTTTCGAGTTTGACATTTTGGCTCTTCTCTTGAAAAAGAAAAATAAAAATTATACCGTAGAAAACACTATTTTGGGGCTAAAATTGAATTAAATATAGTTTTGGGGTTAAAAAATGATTAAAAATTTAAGTACTAATTATAATTATTATTTTTATAATATTAAGTATACATAAAAAAAAATGAATAATATTTAATTTTCACAAACAAAAATGCAAAAAAATATATATTAAAAATTTAAATACATTAGAAAAAAAAATTGAATAATATTTTAATTTTAACAAACAAATGCAAAAAATATATATTAGATATAAATACATTAGAAAAAAAATTAAATAGTATTTAAATTTTAACAAAAAAAATGCAAATATAAATAAATCAAAAAAAAAAAAGAAAAAAAAAATCAAAACTAACGGCTGGGTAAATTTTTTCCTTTTTTCCTTTTCTTTTCTTTTTTGATTTATTTATATTTGCATATTTTTGTTAAACTTCAAATATTTGTTGATTTCTCTTTATTTTCTAATGTATTTATATGTAATATATATTTTCTCCAAAAGTACTAAGGCATTTGCAAGAAATATACTAGTAAATTTATGGGGTTGACATTTTGCATCTTTCTTAAAAACAACTACCACTTTTTTTGGGATTTAACAATTAGCATTACAGCTGTGTAGCTGATCACCAAGAAGAATCTTCTGATTTAATATTCATTTACTAACAAATTTACAAATTGGTGTTGTTTGTTTTATTAACTTTTTTATACAAATAAAATAATTAAAAAACTAATAAGTCAGAAATAAAGATATAAACAATGATATTTTTTCAAAAGTTGAAATTTCGTACTATACTGATGATTTTGGTTAAAATCTCGCAAAAATTGATACATGAGACATATAATTTAAGGGTGAACTTTGCATTTTAAAATGTTATGGTGGTGCACGTAAGAAATTATTTATTTATTTAACTATTAAGTAATAAATGATTTTCTATTATATTCTATTCAAAAGAACACTATCAATCTCACAAAATATTTACTCTAATAACAGTATACTTTTTTTTGTTGATAAATTCTCTAATAACAGTATAACCACCATATATCTACATCTACAGTATATATTTTTTACCTGTAAAAGATGAATTTTGGAGTGGTTTCTACCTTTTTTTTTGAAAAGAAAAAAATGACCCTAAATATATTAATTATATAAGGGCAATGGAGTAATATTACTTCAATATAATTAGTTAATTTATTATAATAATTAAGTAATTAATATCTTTTAATTTATTATAAATTTAAATTAAATAGATAGAAAAATTAATAAGACGCATGCAAAGCACGCGCACCTTTCTAGTCTATCTATATTTTTACTTATAAAAGTATGAATGTTAGGTAAGGTTTCTTCCTTTTTTTGCACTTACAAAAATACCCTCCATATAAGTAATGTTTGAGGGGCAATTGGAGTAATAGTTCTTACAGAGCCGGCCCTAGGGTTTCCCGGGCCTTAGGCGAGATTAAAAATCGAGGCCCCGATCTTATAAATTTTTATAAGTAATATTCTTTTCTATTAAAAAAAATTATCTATATATATATATATTAAGCTTTCTTTTATTTAATTTTGGGGGCCCAGATTAAAATGGGGCCCTAAGCGATGGCATCTCTGGCTTCCCCTCAGGACCGGCTCTGAGTTCTTAATAATAAACAAATAATTTTAATTGATTATTCAAGTAATTATACTACACGAATGTCTTCTTTTATTTAATAGGGTACATCCATTTGTTAAAAAAAATTCTTCCGGCTTTATTATTTCATCAATTTGTAACTGAAAATTTCATTAGTCTTGTCATTTAAGTCCCCCTAATCTATTATCATGATCAGGGTATAAAAATGGCATAAGCTACATGTTTCAAATAAACATTTCGGATGTTTTTGTAATTATTTTTGTAATTTGCTTAGAAATTATATATAGTATTTAAGGTTTATTCTTGTATGCTACATGTTTCTGATATATATTATATGAAGATTTAATTTTATGTTGTTAATTGTGCTTCCAATTATATTATTATGAAAAATATGTTTCAGGGCCTTAAAAAGGTGGAAATTGTTGTCTGAGATATATGAAGCAATATGGTATTCTTTGAAAGATGAAACAAATAATATCAAGAATTTAAGAAAAAGGCCAGGTAAGTTTTTATCTTGTCAAAACTAACTCGTCATTGTGGTGTTTTCAGCTTATTTTTCTTATTAGTTGTGTCATTTCATTATATTTACATTTTGCTATAAATCTCTTGGACAATTTCAATGGTCCGAAAACAATATATGTTAGTTGGTTCTTGGTATTATCAAACTTGTAAATTAAAGGTGAGTTGTAAATTTATATTTACTAGAATTGTGCAATTTATTTGGAATTTCTATATTGTTATGTATTTTTTAAAATTTAAAATTTGTATCATTTTTCTTTCTCTTCATATTATTTTGAAAATAATTATTATTGATTCATCCATATACTAGATGTATAAAAGTTATGATTATATCTTCTATTATTACATTAATATATATATATGGGTTAATAGCATTTCGCCACCTGGACTTTGCCCGTTTTTGCACTTTGCCACCTTAACTAAAAAAAGTTGCAAACGCACACCCAAACTCAGTTTTTTGACGCACATAACCACCTAAGGGGAATATTCCGGCGAATCTTCTCATTTTTCAGCGCACGCGCGATGCACATGCGAAAGTGCAAGGGCTTTTTCGTCTTTTTACCTTAAAATATCATAAGAGGGTGAAATTGAAAGTACTAGGGACTCAATTGAACTTAATTTGAAACTTTCACAAATTCAAATTTAATTAAAGCTTTGTGGCTTCATCTTCCATGGGATCAAAACACCCACCGCCGCATCCCGGTGAACAAAGAAACCAAATTTTCCATGGAAGCCATAGTTGTTTGTGTGTGTGTGTGTGTTTTTTCATGGGTCGATGCCATTCGCTGTTGTCGTCGTCGTCGTATATCTGTATCTAATGTGTAATGGAGGCTGTGATGATAATTTTTCTTGGATTCTTTTTTTCCGGGCTGATGAATTGGGCATTTTAGATCTAACCCACCCGTATCTTGGCGGGGCGACCCGGATGGCCTTTATAGGCAACCGGTTTTTTTCAGTAGCCATGGCGTGGTGGGTGCTCTCTTTTGCCTGCTTCAACTACAGATCTGAGCCTCAAATTTATTTTAATTTTGTTAGGAAATCCGGAAAATGGAAATCTGTCTTCCTTCAATTGAATATTTTTTATTTATTTATTTATTTTGACTTTTTATTATTTTTGTCTTTTATATAAAAAAGAAAAAAGAAAAAAAGACAGTTCTATTTTATAGACATGTATCATTATATATCATTTTGTTTGTTAAATTAAAAGTACTAGTAATTGTACCCGTGCGATGCACGGGGGAACAAATTGCATGTTTAGATGTTGTAAGTATATACACAAACATTTGATGTATTCGTATGATGAAAATTTTATTACAATCATTCATTAATAATTCATCAGGGGAACATAGTAAACTAAGTATACTTACTACACAAAACAAAAAATAAAAAATAAGCAAATTTTATCGACAAAAATAAAAATCTAAGCTGAGTGATTATTAATTTTGAATTAATAAATAAGCGAGAAAAATAAAAATCTAAGTTGCAACTTAACTATAGATAAACTTAACTATCGATCTCTATACCTCAAAATATTGAACAATTAGTAAATACTCACCGTAAATTTTGAAATACTTCTTTGTAAACAACATTAGTTGTAATATTTGAAGTATGTCCGTCTTTGTCGGTTATAAGTATTTTCAAACCACTGCGCTTGGTAACCCTTGAAACAACAACGTATAGCTGGCCATGTCAAAAAACGGGTTTCGGAAGATAAACACCAACATGTTGGAGAGATTGTCCCTGACTCTTGTTTATAGTCATAGCGAAGGAAAGGCAAACAGGAAACTGTCGACGTTGAAAGTGGAAAGGAATTCTCTTAGCTCATGGTGTTAACGTCAATCTTGGAATTAAAACCTTATGTCCAATGTTAATACCTGAGATAATTTGGGTTTCCAAAACACGATTTCCTAATCGAGTATTTGTTGGAAATTAAAATGGAGAAAATAAATTGAGATGGAAAACGGAGAAAATATGGTGGAGAAAATTAGGAGGGAAAATTAGATTTTTTTTTATTTTATCTCCACCATATTTTATATATAAAAAAAAAGAGATTTTAATATTTAGAAGGAATCGAGATTAGAGAAAAAAGAGATTTTAATATTTAGAAGATTTAATTAGTTGTGTATTAGAGATTTTAGGGCTGAAAATTAGTAGAGATGGAAATTAAAAAACACGAAAATTAAAAAAGAGATTTTAATATTTAGAAGATTTAATTAGTTGTGTATTAGAAATTTTAGGGCTGAATTAGGAGAGGTGGAATTTAAAATCGAGAAAATAAATTGAGATATAATATGCACAATAAAAAAATAAAAAATTTACAAATATGCCATTAGGGTTTTTCTAGGGTTGCCCAGCGTTTCTTTCTTTTATATATAAGATTATTCAAAAAAAAAAAATTATAAGTTCACCGGCGGTGGGTGTCTTGATCCCATTGAAGATGAAGCCACAAACCTTCAATTAATTTCAGATTTGTGAAAGTTTAAAATTAAGTTCAATTGAGTCCCTGACACTTTCAATTTCATCCCCTTCTGATATTTTAAGGTAAAAAGACGAAAAAGCCCTTTTACTTACGCATGTGCATCGCGTGTGCGCTGAAAAATGAGAAGATTCGCCGGAATATTCCCCTTAGGTGGTTATGTGCGTCAAAAAACTGAGTTTGGGTGTGCGTTTGCAACTTTTTTTAGTTAAGGTGGCAAAGTGCAAAAACGGGCAAAGTCCATGTGGCGAAATGCTATTAATATATATATATATATATATATATATATATATATATATATATATATATTAGATATATGTATAAGCATAAAACTTTGTTAATTTTGAATTCATACTGATACAAGGAACTTACAAGGAAATGTAACTTCAGTATAAAATGTAATTTATTTATTAACATGATATTAAGGGATTTGGTACGCATAATAAACTAATCATAAAACAGAGATGTATATATAATAGATGCATAGATTATATCAGCATATATTTTATTATTACATGAATATAGTCATAACTAGGTATTAACATTTGGTGTTCCTATTTGATTAGTCTAATTATTAAAAAACCTCATAGATGACTAATATTAGCATTAACTTTTATATGATCAAAACTCAAGTAAAAAAATTATTTGGAACCCATCTATGATCAACACACAATGTCTGTTGCTAATTTTTTTTCAATATTTAGTGGAAAGTGACGCATATTCCATGTCAATTCTAATTTCCGAAGACAATTAAGTCTTATAAATAAAAAAATATACAAAATATGTAATGTGATTTGAACATATATAACAAATTGCAATCAATTCATAAGAATATATATAGTCACAGTTCATTAAACTTTAATAAAACAATATTAAATGCCATAAAAAAATTTAGATGAAAAACTACATATTTTATTGTAGAATCAGATTTTTTTTTTTGACGGGAAAATCAAATCATTTTAAGAACGTTAAAAAATTAAAGAAAAGGAATGAATCTTTAAATTTTAACAAGAATTAAAAAATACATATACATAAAAAGCACAAAAAAATAGTAAAATGTCAAAGTTACTCATATTACTTGTAATATAACAAGAACAAAAAGATATGTATTTTTCTGAAAGCAATTTTGTAAAATAAATAAAAAAACATAACCTCAGTTTAAGAATTTAATGATTAAAATTGTAGAAACATAGATTAGTAAAAGGAAGGATAAATTTAACTTTTTCCCCTTTACTTTGGCTCGATATCACTTTCCCCCTTCTACTCTCAATTGCACCGATTTGCCCCTGATCCAGCCCGGGATCGCTTGATGGATCCAATAAGGACCAAAGGCCCAAACGAGGTCAAAAGGCACCGTTTAAGCCCATTAACAGAAGAGGGCCCATCAAACTGGTACCGGTTGGGCGAGAGGAACTAGGCCACGGATCGCGAGTAGCCCGCGACGAGGCCTCTCGCTGCCTCACTCTCTCGCCTAGCAGCTTCACTCTCTCGCCTAGCAGCTTCACCCTCTCGCCTGCGAGGCTTCGCATCTCTCGCCAAGCTGCTCGCCCCCGACCGGAGATGATCATTGCTGCACATGGGGGTATTTAATGCACGTCCAATCCACTGACAAGCGCAGAGGAATGTCTCTTCGGCCCCTACTTTTTGCCCCCGCAGCCGCCAATGAAATGACAGATTAAACTGCATTGAAGGTAATTTGAGGTCCGGATGCTTAATTACCGCGATGGGACAGGTAAATTAAATTGAAGAGTATTTGACGTCCGTCCCTTTTTTCTAATATAAATAGGGGCAGTAAGTACAGGTAACAAAAAAGAAGAACAAGCATACATACCTAAATTACGCACATAAACATAGTATCTTCTTCAGAAAGTTACTGACTTGGCCGTCGGAGTGCTAACTCCGGCCTAAGTCCGGTTCTTTTCTTCCTTTGTAGGTTTACCGTGGTCCCCGGTCAAGCTCCAGGCCTACTCAACTCTTTAAACCAACCCACCACGAATCCAGTCGGATCAGCCCCCTTGTATTGTGGCTCGCTTTACCCCCTTCTACTCCCAATTGCATCGATTTTCCCCCTTGTACTTTGATTCGATATCACTTTACTCCCTTCTGCTCTCAATTGCATCGATTTGACTCATGTATTTAAAGAAAATCTCAATGTGGCCCTCGCCGTTAGTTTTCACACCTTTAAGCTTAACACCATTTGATCTAAGTTTGAAAATTACAAAAAATCCACCCCTCCCAGTTTAAATAATTATTAAAAAAATTAAAAAAAATAAAAAAATTAATCGTGGATGGCGTCGTGTGACTATGTTTTCTCGTTGTCTTGAATTTTTTATTATTTTATTTTTTTATTTTTTAAAAATTTTAAATAATTATTTAAACTGGGAGGGGTGACTTTTGAGTAATTTTTAGACTTAGATCAAATGGTGTTAAGGTCAAAGGTCTGAAAACTAACGGCGAGGGCCACATTGAGACAATTTTTCAAGTACATGGGGACAAATCGATGCAATTGAGAGTAGAAGGGGATAAAGTGATATCGAGCCAAAGTACAAGAGGGCAAATCGATGCAATTGAGAGTAGAATGGGGTAAAGTGATATCGAGCCAAAGTACAAGGGGACAAATCGAGGCAATTGAGAGTAGAAGTGGGTAAAGTGGTATCGAGCCAAAGTACAAGGAGGAAAGTGGAATTTACCCTAAAAGAAAAATATACAAACATTACATTCATCTTTCGGTATTTTATTAAAAGATTAAATTCTGAGCGGAGCAGCCGATATTTAATATAAATCGGATTCCACTAATTTTTTGACATGTGGCACTCTTAAGTCTTAACTCTTAATAAATCACGCTAATTATAATTAGGGTTAGATGGGTTACGGGTTCTGCTGTGTTTTTTTTTTTCAATTATTAGAATCTTAATTATATTTTTATTTAAACTATCCACGTGTCAATCATCTTATGGCATCCGATTTTCCTATTAAAACAGGCCATCCGATCTAAATTTGCACCATTCTATTAATTATTATGATTATGAACATAATGGACACACCATCCTAAATTCATATGTTCCATATATGTTTGTAACTGAAAGTCTTTAACATTTCTCAATTAGAAAACGTTTAGTGGGATCGATGAAATGGGTTCTAAGTTCCAACAATTGTTGTACATAGTAACAAACGCATTATTCAATGAATAAATTGTTTCATGAAGTCATAATCAATGAGGTCATATTTTTTCCCCACCGTTCAATATATGGATACATGTTATTTCTATGCTACACTCGGTGAAGACTATACCGAGTACTAAAATATTGCCCTTTTTTAGTAGATAATTTTAGTAAAATAATTTTATTATTCTTTTAGTTATTCCATCCAATATATAGAAACTTTTAAGGCATTAAATTTTTAAAATACAAATTAAATGGTATTTGAGGGGATAAGTGTTACAAATGATATTTTAAAGGGGTGTATTACATAGGATATACTTTAGAGGTGTAAAGTGTATTCAACCCCATATACAATACAACCATAAAAGAAAATAAACCCAATATGTTATATATATTCACTCGAATAATATCATGCCCGCGTGCCCCGGTATGTTTTTTTACGGATGAGGTTTAGTTTCATTGATCTTGAGTTTTTGGCACAAATGTTTGCTTCTTTTATACATTATGGGGTATTTGAGTAGTCTGTTATAATATTTTTTTCCATCTATACTTCCATCGACTAATATATAATAGTGCATGACAATTTACCTGGTCGATCTGTTACCTATATTCATTTGGCATGAAACATAGATTTAAATTTGCATTGCATAAACGATTATTTAATATTGTTTCAAGTATTTATTTTTTATTTAGTATTGGGTAATATCACTTTAACTCCCTGTGTTACAAGCTTTTGCAGATGACGCGCTGGTGCTCGTAATATCAGCACATAATTTCCTTGTGGTTTATGGGAGGTAACTTCAGTTAGTTTTTCTGTAAAACTTAACCGCATGTGTCAAACTTCAAGGGGATCATCTGCAAAAAGGAAAGGAAAAATGAAAGCACAAGGGGGTGATCTGTAAAAAAAATCCTTTGACATTTGACACATGACGTTAAGTTTGACGCAAAAACTAACGGGAACTACCACAAGGGGGTTATGTGTTGATATTACAAGCACAAAGAGATCATCTGCAAAAGCTTGTAACTACGTGGGGTTAAGTGTTATTTACCCTATAGTATTTATCATGTGTAAATATTATTGTTTTTTAAGGTAAATAACCATTAACCTCCATGTGATTTGAACTTTGTGCACATGTTTCACTTGTACTTTCAATATAAGCACATAATCTCCTGTAATTAGAACTTTTTGTGCACATAACCCTCTTGTACTTCTCATATAAGCACATAACCACCCTATGACATTCCACTTGGTAGATAATCATGATTTACTAGGAGTTTTTTTGTTTGTTGGAACATCAGGTAAATTTATGACCTATTTGAATTTGTGGTACTGATGTATTTAAGTGTTTAATCACAAAATGCAACGGACTCTCTGAAATTGATAGGCATGAAAGTGTATTTTTAATTGATAATTCCACAAATGTTCTTTTAAACGGGTAAAGATTTACGTAAATTGTAAGTAAATGTTATTCTTTCTATAACTTATATATTAACATCGTCATTGCAAATTGTGTACATTGTGATATCTGATAAGTGTCTTCATCTATTATCAAATATTTTCTTATTATTCATTTCACTTTTTTTGCGATCATGTCTTTAAGCTTTAATTAATTATAATGTACATTACAACTCACTCTACGGAGGTAAGCACCCCTTTTCTTTTCCCCTGATTTGTAAGAGTTGTGAAAGAAGTGTGAGAGAAAAGTCAAATGCTCCCATAAGAAATTTCATGTCTAAGTTGTTTTCTTTATTTTACTATTTACCCAAGGTAAAATACAAGATGCTAGGTATGCTCCTGTGCGAGCTGGAACAACCACAAGCTATGGCTAGAGTAATGTGTGTTTTTATTGTATCTTTTAATTTTGATTCTTTTCTCAACATTTTTTGTGGATTGATTTTTGGTGTAAAGTTATATTTCTATTTAAATTTATAGAATTATTAAAATTAAGTTTTCTTAAACCAACTGGTTTGGTTAGGAGAATTACAAATATCATCCAAAAAAATTAGAATAATGAGGTAACACTAGAACCATTTTGATATAGTTTAGAAAAAAAAAGGAAAAAAAAGCAATATATATATATATATATATATATATATATATATATATATATATATATATATATATATATATATATATATATATATATTAGATTATGTTTATGCAAAGAAAATATCGACGTCTCAATATATTAAATAATTTATATGCTGCACGGACACGGATACGCGAACACGGCGATATGCGGATACGAACACGGTGATACGGCATTTCAAAAAAACTAAGATACGGACATGCGGGGATACGCGTAAATATAAAAAATATAAGGGTGTATTTATAAATTATAAAAATATAAGGGTATATTTATAAGTCGCCAACACGCATAAGAGAACCGCTCGTCCTTGTTGCTCGTGTTCTTGGTCGCCGTTGTCCCTAGAGTTTTGGACTTTTGGGTGGATTCTCAAAGAAGGCAGAAAAAATAGAAATTAAAATGTATTTTTTATTAGATCTTTCTCTTAAAACATAAGAGTTGTGTCCCAACTTTTTTTAAAATTGGGGACACTGTTCGACACGGGTGTCCTACTTTTAGCGAAATTACGACACGGCCAGACAAGGAAGTCCGAGCCGTGTCCGAGCATGTCCGAGTGTCTAGGTGTCGGATACGGGGATTCTTCACCATCTAGAACTGTCCGTGTAGCATAGTATAAATTTCATGCATACTATTATTTTGATAAATAAAAAAACATAACAAGTGAAATTCAAAAGAATTAAATACATAGGAAAATTAATAAACACGTGCAACGCACGTGCACCTTTCTAGTATATTATAAATATATTGAAGAGTTAAGTGAAAAATGAAGTTAACTATACCATTTTTTTTTTGAATTATTTTTTTTCTCATGTAATTCAGAAATAACTCTCTCTTGTCAAAACTTCAAATGAAAAGATTACAACGCTACTTTTTCTTTTTTCTTTTTGAGAAAAAACTAGTAGATTTCATTAATGTAATGATTCACAGCTTACAATATCTTGAATAAAGCTCGGCAAAACGTTCGAAGTACAGGACTTCATTGAAGATAACCTAGCAATTTCGTGAGCTGTTCGATTGCTTTCCCTGATGACATGACAAACTATGAAAGCTTCGAAACCTAGTGCCAATCTCTTAATATCATCGATAATATTACCATAGATTGTCCGAGAATCTTCCTCTCCGTTAATAGCTGCAAAAATTGTGGTGCAATCGCCTTCCAAAACTACTCTATTCCACCGGTGACCACGAGCAAATTCTAAGGCTTTAAGAGCAGACATTGCCTCGGCTGAAGTAGAGTCGAGGAGAGATGAGCTCCAAGTAAAGAATCAACCTAGGCAAGTTCAATCAGCCGACCTCGCCAAACCCCCCAAACCGCAGCCATGGTCAGCCGAAGTTAGAGAAGCATCAAAATTAATTTTAACTTCATCTCTTGGAGGGGCCTCCCAGCTGGAATTCAATGTTCTCACAGATGGACCAAGCTTCTGGCGAAGCACCTCTGCAGCAGACCCATGCACATCTGCAAGGAATTTCTTTGCCAACACGATAACGTCAAGAGCCGATCGATGAACATCTTCAAAAAACCTCTTGTTCCTTGCATGCCATATAATAGCCCAACAAATACTATACAGTATTCAAAATCGGATTTGTCGATTTGATCCTTCATATTCATAATCCAGTCGACAAAAGAGAAATCATTCGGCCAATGTATTGATCACGCCACTCCACTAAGCGCCCAAACTTGTCTAGCAAACGTACATAAAGATAGGTTGTGAATGACATATTCTTCACCTACAGCACATATTTCGCATAGGGTATCATCAAAGACTTGTCTTTTTACAAGATTTTGTCGAGTGGGTAGAAGGTTCTTGCAGCATCGCCAAAGGAAGATCTTAACTTTATTCGGAAGATTCAAGTTCCATAACCATTTCCATGAAATCAAAGGAGCCAAGGAGGAGCAACTTGCTGAAGTAAGACCAACCTTTTCTTTCTCAACTTTAACAGCAAAGTGGTAGGCACTAGGGACAGAAAATAAACCGTTCTTGTTATAATGCCAAATAAGGCGGTCTTCATTTGTCGACATTCCCAGTGGTATGGACAATATGCACTTTTGATCCTCGACATTGAAAATGGAATTAATCATATTTAAATTCCATTGACCAGTATCACCGTCGATAAGATTTTTCGTGGAGAGAAAATTTTGAACGTTCGTTCCCTAGGGAGCCATTATTTACTCCCCCATATGTTCCTCCACCGAGTACCTTTCTCTACCAGATTAATTGCTCCCCAAATACTTCACCAAGTGTAAGATGGATTCGACCCCAGAGATGAGTCCATAATACTCGAGTGAGGATAATATCTAGCCTTGAAAATTGTTGCCAATAAGCTGTGTGGGGAGTCCAATAAGCGCCATACCTGTTTCGCAAGGAAGGCCGTATTGAAAGCATGTAAATCCCGAAAACCAAGGCCCCCAAACTCCTTGCTGTTACATAGCTCTTGCCATCTAGCCCAATGAATTCCTTTTCCATTATTATTTTTCCACCAAAACTTACTCATAAGCTTCTCAATTTCTTCCTTAAAGTACCTTGGGAGACGAAAACAACTCATTGCATAGAATGTAATAGCTTGGATCACCGACTTTATAAGAATTTCTTTACCCCCCTTAGAAAGCCACTTTTCTTTCCATCTTTGAAGCCGTTGACACACTCGATCACGAAGATAGGCGAAAGCTTCCGGTTTTGATTTTCCTAAGGCGAAAGGGAGGCATAAATATTTATCGTGTTTATCAACCACCTCCATGGGAATTATCGAGCTAATCAAAGAAATATTATTTGTACTAGTCGTCTTGCTAATTCACCTTCTGGCCCGAGGCCTCGGCGTATATTTGCAAAACATTTTTAATACATTCAGCCGAAGTAACATTAGCATTACAAAAAAGAGTTTATTGCATTTACTACCCCTGTGAAATTCGTAACTGTGCGATTCCCCCTTATCATAAAAAAATTAGCAAATAACCCGTGCTTATTTTTAGGATGCACATTCGACCCATTTATATTTAGCCCATTGACCAGCTGTGAAAAGACCAAAATACTCCGGGGGTGTTTCTGCAATTAAAAAATATAATTTTTTTTTTATTGTAATAGTTTTTTATTTGAAAACACAATTTGGTTTTGTATTTATTTTATTTCCGTAAAATTTCTATAGTTTAATTGATTTGGTTAAAAATATATTGTAATTTTGAGTTTTCTATATTTGTTTTGAAATTTTATTCATTTCCATTTTATTAAATACTAGCATTTGTTTCTCCCGTGCGATGCACGGGATCGTATTTTAAAAGTGAAAAAAAATCAATTCAATATATAACAAGGTTGTAAAAATCGGTAATCGGGTCCGAGTCGGTCAGGCACCGACTCACGATTAATCGGTGCGGCGGTGATTAATCGGTGATAAATCGGAAATAAATCGGTTTTTAAAATTTAATATAATATATTTCTAATTATTATTTATAAATACTCCAAACATATGTAAAAAGATATTTAAACATAGTTATATCTCCATTATGTATATATCCTAATAACATAATAAAAGTTTAATAATCATAAGATCATATTACATAAATGTCCTTATAAAATATAAATAAAAAAATATTTTTTTTGAATTTACATTTATTCTTGAACATCCGTGGCATACATCATTAGTTCTTTAACAATAACAATTAACATAAACAAAATAAGGCATAAACTCATATTTTCTTTTATTAAAATCCAACTTTTATATTGAATTATAAAATTAAAAAAAAAAAAAAAAAAAAAACCGATTTTTAACCGATTTTTTGCCACCGAGTTTGACCCGCCTTAAAGGTTTGACCGCCTCAGACCGCCTCGGACCGACTCAGACCGCCTAAAACCGCCTCACAGGCAAAAAACCGATTTTTCAAACCTTTACACTAAAATCGTAAAGGTTTTGGACCGCCTCCGCCTCGGAGACCGATTAATCGGCCGCCTCGGCCGATTTTTAGAACATTGATATATAATAGAATAAATATAATACACTAACATAGTAAAATTTAAGAAAGTAGTATTATTCATATTTTATATAACATTAGTTTTGTAAATAGTAAAATTTATAATCCAAATTCCAAACAAATAAGTTAAGATTAAACAAATCGAATTTCTATTTTTATCTCTTAAGATTTGAGATATATTTATGAAAAATAGGAGATTGAAGCCAGAGGGATTCTTCACGGTTCAGTGTCGATTTTCATAATTGTTGAAAATATAGTTAAAAAATTAAAAGAAAAAATATTAAAAATAAATAATTATAAAAATACCATTAGGGTTTTTTAGAGTTGCCCTAGCGTTAATTTCTTTTATATATAAGATAAGATATATATATAAGATAAACAAAGATTAAAAAAGAACAAAAAAAAAGTGAAAAATAAAGAAGAGACATCATCTTCTACCCGTCAAACCACCCCCGCGACTCCACCCAAAAAAACATCTTCATCTTCTTCCCAACCGCCGCCGCCACCCCCCACCATTGGCTTTAGTACTTTTATGGACATAAACTATCTTCCAGTTCTGTAATTAGTACTAGCAGCAGATAAATTGGAGTTAGAAATAATTATAGATTCATATCTTCTACCAGTTGCTCACCCTCCTTCCACCACCGCCGCTGCCGCCCCTTTCTTGACTGCCGGAGCGCTGCTGCTGTTGGTCTTTTCCCTCATCGCGAACGCCATTTTCTTGTTTCTTGCACCTTCAGAACTTGCAAATCTGAGTTTTGGATCTAAATAAGAGGGTTTTTAAAAGAACTTTATAAATTACAAATTGATCCGTAAGAAATTAGATAATTCATAATCAAACCCAACTGAGTTTATGTTTATTTGTGTGAGGCTATTTTTGTCATTTCATAAACAAAACTCTCATAAAAAATCACTGAAGATGCGCGTGTGGGACACGATATGCTCTGAGGGACCTAAATGCCACTACAAGAAATATTGGTTTTAGTGACGATTATGTATGGTCGCTAAAAGTTAAAAAATGGTAGTTAAAACTTCTAGCGACCAAATTAAGCTTGGTCACCGGTGGTCACAACAGGGTAGTTACTAAAAGTAACCAGTGACAAAAAAATTAATTGGACGCTAAAAGATAAGATTTAGCGGCGAACTAATAATGGTCACTAAAAATATAATTATTAACGACCAGTTTTTGACTCGCTAATGTAAATTTTATGGTGGCAATAATATTAACATGGTTGCTATAGCAACATATATAGTGGCCATATAATTTTGGTCGCTAAATGATATATACTTATAGTGACCATATTTTATTGTTGCTATAGGATATATATATTCGGCCACCACATTTTTTGGTTGCTACATAATATACATATAGTGACAGTATATGTTGGTTGATAAATAATATATCTGTTGGTTGCTAAAATATATACATATAGTGACCATATTATTGGTTGCAATAGTTTTTACATGGTTTCGACAATTATTAAATTTACTGACCAATGCAGATCAATAATTAATTGATTGCATAAAACATTAATTTTTATTTGCAACAGTGGCTGTAAAATAATTTAAAATAAAACTTAAGATTGCAAATTTACGGGAAAATTACATTTTTCGTCCTCATAGTTTACCCACTTTTTCAAAACTGTCCCTAAACATTTTGGAGTTACAATAGTAGTCCTTAATCATGCCATTTTTTGACAGAATTGGTCCGCCGTTAACTTTTGCAGTTAAGTTGGATGGAAAATGGCATGTGCCTCTCACATGCCTTCAATTTACAACAATACATGAAAATGGACTTTTAACAACACGCATTGCGTCATGTTAAAACAGATTTTTCATAATTAAAACTTGATTGAAATTCAAAATTATATTAATTCCAAAAAAACAAAATCGATATATATATTGTTTTAAAATATTTTGAGAAATATTCTTTAAACAATTGAAACATTGTTTTAAAAGAAATGAAATATTGCTTTCAAAATCAAGATTTTCCCAATTCAAATGAAAACATTGTTTCAAAATAAAATAAAAATCCGATCCGAATAGGCGGGATAAGAAACCTCCATTTCATTCTTCACCCTAATTTAATAATGTAAAACTCGATAAATTGTTTAAAAATATTTTTAGAAGTATTGTCTAAAATAATAATGTAATATTTTAAAATCGGAATTTCTTGAATCCAAATGAAAATTATTGTTTTAAATAAAATAAAAATTTGATCGTAATAGGCGGAGTAAGAAAACTCCGTTCCAATTTTCACCCTTATTTAATAAGAATATTTCTCAAAATATTTTAAAACAATATAAATCGATTTTTTTTTTTGGAATTTATATAATTTCGAATTTCAATCAAGTTTTAATTATGAAAAATCTGTTTTAACAAGACGCAATGCGTGTTGTTAAAAGTCCATTTTCATGTAGTGTTGTAAATTGAAGGCATGTGAGAGGCACATGCCATTTTCCATCCAACTTAACTGCAAAAATTAACGGCAGACCAATTCTGTCAAAAATTGGCATGATTAAGGACTACTATTGTAACTCCAAAATGTTTAGGGACAGTTTTGAAAAAGTGGGTAAAGTATGAGAACGAAAAATGTAATTTTCCCGATTATGTTCTAAAGAAGATGCAATCTGAAATTGAAGAGGGGTTGGCTCTTACGTATCATGTGCGAAGCACATGCTATTTTCCGTCCAAACTAACCAGCCAAATTGACGGAGGGACAAAAATAGCAGAAAAATGGCATGTTTAGGGATGAATAATGTCACTCCAACTTGTTTAGGGACGAAAAACGAATAAGTGGTAAAGTATAGGGACGAAAAGTGTAATTATCCCCAAATTTACATATTATCAATCAAATGTGAATATTATAATTTCAATCTATCATTAAAAAATACAATAATAAATCAGTCATTCCAAATAATAAGAAAGATTACTATAATCATTTCATAATAAATTTCCCTTCATAAATTGTTAAGCGACAACAAATATGACTTCCACGATAACGTTCTTTCACTTCATCAATAAGTCCAACCTGGGAAAGGGAAAACAAAAATTCAATTAGAAAATAAGAAATCTTGTGATAGAATCAATTTCAATCATTTGTCACTTAGTAGCACTCATAATTCAATAATGTATTTGGCTCTTGCATAAGTAGCTACTTACCTCGTCCAGTCATTGAACGATTTACATTCATTGAACCCCTGTAGAAACAAATCAAATGATTTAATGAATCATAATAGAAGTGGTTCCAACTAGTATACATGTGAAACGACTTAAAATTGATAGAGAATCAGATTGAAAATCGTTGAATTATTCAAGGTCGATAAATGAACTCAATTGAGTAGTCAAGGAATCGAGAAAAGAAATTATTGGAATAATTCCCGAATCAAGATGAGAACTTACAGGAAAAAGGATTTCGAATCGATCGAAGATTGCAATAGCTCAAAAATCAACAATTCTCGGAAATCAAATTAGTTCACAAGATAGGCGACAATAAATATATATTGAATTTAAACGACGAGTAATAACAATAATAAACCGAACGATACGATTGCTCGGCATATATCCAGTTTCCCAGAAATAATAGGCAAGGGATAGGGATCCTCACCTGAAGTCCAGTGCAAGGTGCTATAAATAAATATCCTTACGCTCAAGCCATGCTCAAGCCTTGAGTGAGAGCTTTAGTACGGTCGATACCTATAAAAATATTCATCACTTAACAAGATTCTAATATAACCGTATTATTCCACTATATCACTTAGTCAATTTCTTGAAACATTTATTAAGAATTTCTTGTCGGGCTAATTCTAACAATCACTACGATCACCATACTTATCCGAATACCCTAAACTATATATCAAATTAAAGATAACAACTTCATCTACAAGTTCACTTTAGAAACCAACCCCAAATTATCGACCTAACACAGCAGTAACAGCCCCGGAAGATAATTGCATGAAACTGCTAGGTTTTGTTTGAACAAATGCATTTGCTGGCACTGTTTATTTGAAAAATCATAACAATTTGTAAAGTTATCCAAATTGTCCAAATAATACACCAAATTGAACCTTACAATGTAAACTACAAGTTCTCAGAAGACACAGCCCAAATTATTAGCTCAACATAGCAAAAACGGCCTCGTAAGAAGAATATTCAAAACTGCCCTGTTTTTACAGATTTAAAGTCACTTAATTCGGACCACTAATCAGCTTCAAAACATACTCTAACACGATACAATTTTACACTTACCAATATTTTTCGAGGTCCTCTACGAGTTTCGTCAAGGAATGATTCCCAAATTCGCACTCCAAACCCTCCAAATTCTGCTCCGAAAACAGGTGCGGCAGCAGGTTTTCTTTCCCTAAAGTTCCGGTGCGCAGCTGGGATTCTCGCCAAATTCCGGCGACCACCCCCGATGAATACCATCGAGAACAATT
Organism: Erythranthe guttata; assembly: GCF_056151865.1. Taxonomy (NCBI): domain Eukaryota; kingdom Viridiplantae; phylum Streptophyta; class Magnoliopsida; order Lamiales; family Phrymaceae; genus Erythranthe; species Erythranthe guttata. The sequence continues at coordinate 6,568,586 of NC_142533.1, read as the reverse complement.
ACTGAAACAGAATATACCGAAATGGATATTCTTTTTTGCTGATTGATGGAGGCAATGTAATGATTTATTCGATTTTTCTGTGCTTTTTTTTCAGTTTTTGATCAAGCTTATAAAAACCGAGCATCAAAATATTCCAACATTTTACGATTTCGAGTACAGAGACATGAAAACTAGTAAAGCACATGGTCATGAAAATGGCAGCTAACCTTAATAGCCGATGCTTGATCCATCGTCAATTCATCACAGTTCAAGCTCCTGCAAATTAGTTAAACCAGACATGAGATTAATCCATGCAAGAAAAAACCGAAATGACTTGTTAAAGAAACGACTTTTCGAACCAATTGAAAAAATGTTTTTGCACTCCAAAGTTGGAGTCTGGTTCCAGTATTTTATCAAACACCTTGTATGCACCCTGCACCTATGGAAGGATGAATTCTCAAGGTTTCTAACCGTGGGTCCTGGTCGTCGAGATTCACCCTCTAAGGCCTCCGTTCAATTAATTCTTTAAAGAGCCAAACGCTGGAATTCGATTTCTGGACAGCTAGTCGTCCTCTTCGCCCGATTCCGGCGACCGTCTGATGTAACCACCGCTGGAGGCCACCACCACTGGAAAGCTGACTTCCCAACGATGTGACTTGATCGTCATAACCCCTCGTTCACACAGCCCTAATTTTGTCGATAATTGAATTGGGGATTTGCAATTCCAACCTCAAATTTGTTTCATATACCTCACTTCTTCAAACCCCTTCTTGAATTCGAATTTTCTCCAATTAATTTCTGGAATTTCAGCCAAGAACCGAGAGGGAGAAGGAGAGAGTAGGCGAGAGAGAAAGAGAGCGATGAAGAAACGAAAGAAAGATATGGCTGTATTTTTTCATTATTTGCATTTTCGCCCCCCATCTTTCTTTTCTTTTCTTTTCTTTTCTTGATTTGTTTAAAACTAAACTAGTGACCAAATCGATTTGATTTCCCTAAGTAGTTTCATAGTAACCAAATTCAAGTGGTTGCTAGCAACCCAATTAAATGGTTGTTAATAATTAAATTAAAGACTTGTAGCAACCGTAAAAAAAATTGATGTTGAATTGGTCACTATTGTCATTAAGTTATAGTGACCATAAAAATTGTCGCTACAAACTTTAACTTTAGTTGCTACAAGATGTCTAACTATTAGTGACCACTTATAGCTACCAAATGTTCGCTGGTCGCAACACGATTTAACCCTTCCCACTTTTGCTACAAAATTACTTTTGGTCACTAAATGTGAACATTCAGTGACCATTTAGTTATGGTCGCTGAGAATTTGGTCACAGAAGCTAGTTTTTCTTGTAATGGCTTTGACATTTTTTCTTAGGGGGTATTTGCTAATTTTTTTATGACAGGGGAGTCGTGCTATTGCGATTTTCACAGGGGTAGTAAATGCAATAAACTCTTACAAAAAATCATAGTGTCATCGGCAAAAAGTAAGTGAGATACCCGGGGAGCTCGAGCGCAAACCAACAAATCCGCAATATTTCCACGATGTTCTTCTCTTTTAACCAAAGAACTTAATGCCTCCGTACAAAATAGAAAGAGATAGGGTGAAATTGGGTCACCTTGATGTAATCCCCTCACTGGTTTAAGAAAGCCGAAAGACACTCCATTTAGTACAAAAGAATAAGTGACCGTGGAGACACATAGCATAACCAACTCAACAAACTCGCTTTTGAACCCAAGCTTGAGCATTACTCGACGAAGGAAATTCCACTCGATTCTATCATAAGCTTTACTCATATCAAATTTAAAGGCCATATGTTCAGCTTTACTCCTCTTCATATAATGAACCACCTCATATGCAATAAGAATATTATCATCCGGAACAAAAGATGATTGAGTCTCGGAAATAATATTATTCATATGTGGTTTCAACCGGTTAACTATGGCTTTAGAGGCAATCTTGTAAACCACGTTACTCAAGCTGATGGGGTGAAATTGGGTTCCGGCCTAGCACACTTTAGGATAAGAACAATATGCGTGAAATTACCTGCCTCGGGTAATTCTTTATGATTTAGAAGCCTTAGGACCCAATTTGTAACATCGCTGCCAATTAATGCTCCAAAAACGCTGATAAAAAACCACAGGGAAACCATCGGGGCCCGGCGATTCTAAGGGGTGCATGCCATCAAGCGCTTTTTTAACCTCTTCCACCGTATACGCCTCTCCTAAAACCCCATTCACTTCATCGCTGACCCGAGACTCAAGAGCACCCAAGACCTCATCCATCGCAGCCATTGACGGATTATTTGACGTAAATATGGAATGAAAATGCTCGGAAACAATGTTTTCGAGGTCTCTTTTTTCCTCACACCATGTTCCATTAGCATCGTACAAACCCACAATGGTGTTCTTTTTTCGTCTGGAAGAGGCTTTAGCATGAAATTTTTTTGTATTTTTATCGCCTTGTCTCTCATCCAATGGACTTTAGCGCGTTGTCTCCACATCATCTCCTCTTTGTCTAGTAATTCCTCCAGTTCACAAGACATAATACTGATTTTAGAACTCACATCAGCCGTAAGAACCTGTTTTTTCAACTTCACGATTCCCTCCTTAAGATCCTTGATCCTTTTCTGGACACCACCGAATGAGTCTCGACTCCAACTTAACAAGCGTAGTTTCCATAGTTGTTAAACTTCAAATTTACTGAAAATCACAACCCTCCAAAGTTTTATTATGTTTTTTTTTTTGATATCTTAATTAATGAAAGAATTTAGAGATTGATATTTAAGATGCTGCATTTACTAGTATTAAAGTTGACTCTTCTCAACTCCCCTGCTTCTTTTTATCACTTACAAGTTACAAGCCATTGCAAAAACAAGTAAAACACAAAAACAACATTATTTTCAGAATTGCTTCTGATCAGTAGCATCAAATTCAATTATGTAAAATTGAGCCTTTTACATTTATTACAATGACACCCCAACAAAGAAAAGAAAAACAATAAACACAAAAAGGGAACATATCAAATCATGAATACAACTCTCTTTGAGATTCTGCAATGCTTGCCGAAATGAAAATCTTCATCTTGGTTGGAATTTATTCTTATTCTCGTCACTTCTTGTGAATAAAATAAATCAAAAACCTATCTTCGATGAAAGACTCTAGTTTTCAATTCTAAGAAAGTCAGCAGGCTTATGATTTTTGCATGTAAAAACTCTAACCGAAGAATTTCCACATAAAATATATCAAATGAAATGACATCTACCGGTTAAAAGTACCTCTTGGTAAATATTTGATTGTTTTTTTTTTTTTCTTCTTGAAATGTGTTTTTGTTATTAAATGTCTATTGTACACTGACAAAAAATAAATTAGTTTACAAAAATAAAAGCATGATCTAAGTATCATTTCTAAATTTTAATTACTAATAATGAATTAGGAGACCGGAAGTTGGGAAATATCATACTTAATATTAGCTAACTAATGTATATTTAGAAGTGTATAATTGTTCTGCAACATCAGTCTTGCTCAAGACCTTCTTCTAAATAATCTCAAAAAAACCATTCATTACCTTAAAATTTGGCACATAGATTTGACGAACATTGATTACCTTTATAGATCAGTAGTTGAAGAACATATTTTAACGTCAGTATCAGAAATGGATCGCCACTAGCGCATTGTTTCCACCAGGGATATGCTGCAATCATCCACCTCAACTACGCCGGCAAGGAATCGACCCGGGATGTTTTTCAATTTATAGCAATGCCTAACAATCACATGTTCCGGATAAAGTCCCGACCTCCAAAGCCCTTTATTGTTTGACACTCATTGCTCTATATCCATGTCTTCAAGTATATGAATCTTAAGCCTGGGAAACTGTCCATTGTTGACTATCGAGTGAGGGCCGCAAAAGGCATTCCATCGCAGTTTGAGCACTTTAAGATATGGTAATGCTGCAATCACCGCCATATTCTTCCAAGGTAATCCACATCCATGCAAACTTATCTTTGTAATGTTCACAGGAAATTTCGGAACACAACGAACAACATGAGAGCTGAGATTATGATTTATAACAACGCATTTCAACGACTCAAATTCATCATAGTGGGTGGCAAAATGACCGAAAAAACTTAAGGTTTCGATTGACTCGTGTGGTGACTCGATCTGAACGGCTATTCTCTTTAGCTTGGGGGTTCTTGAAAGCACTTCTATGGTATAACTATGAACACTCACACCTGAAACTGTTAAAAGATTCTCAAGATAAGAATCACCGAGGGGAGGAGTTGGCGGATCAAAGCCCTTGCAGTAAAGTTGTTTTAGTTTATGCATGTTCCAGATCTATATAGACAGATAAACTGGATCATTATTCCACAACACTGCTTTCAAGCCATTGCAAATAGTAAAAATCATAGTTAGTTATCTACTCCAAAAATATCATTATTTCGAGATTTGCTTCACATTAGCATCAACTATGTAAATTCAATTGCCCTCTTACATTCATTGACCTTATTGCATTTACTACCCCTCTGAAACTCGCAACTGCGCGATTTCTCCCTGTCATAAAAATATTAGCAAATACACCCCATTTTCTTTTTCTTTTTTATATTTAACATATATTTGCATATTGTTTGCTACAATTCAACTATTTTTCCATTTGCTTTTTTTTGGATTTATTTATATTTAATATCTATTTTTTGCATTTTGAAATTAAAAAATTTTTTACAGAATTTTATTGTTTTCGTGATTGATGGGTGTGGCACGTGGTAGTGAATCAAAATTAATCAAAATTATTTTTATTTTTAGCAAAAACCCGTGGCTTAACCTACTCGGGTATTTTTGTCTTTTCACAGCTGGTCAACGGCCAAAAGTTAAATGAGTCGAGTATAGGTCCTAAAAAGAAGCATATGGGGTGTTTGCTAATTTTTTTATGACAGGGGGAAATCGCGCAGCTACAAATTTCACAGGGGTAGTAAATGCAATAAGCTCTACATTCATTACAAGAATGGCCTCACGAATAAATCATGAAATTTATTCTTATTCTCTTCACTTTTTGTGCACAGATGAATAATCAAAAACCTCTCTTTGATGATTTCACTATTTCCTGAAAGACTCTAAGAACAAATATTAGCTCAATTGGATGCGATCGATCGTGCCATATTAAAACCGTAAGCATTTTGGAAACTAGTATTTGTGAAATAAAATATAGAGTCGTTGATTTCAAATATATCCAAACAAAACTACCCGGTCTTGTTGACAAAACGGTATTATACTCTGCTTCCTTTACCCAATCACTCGAGCGCACAAATCCATAGCACATTCCAGATTCTCTAGATAGAATCTTTAAAACAAGAAGGCGCATAACCGAATTTTGTTAAGCTTTCTGGATATTTTCATTCATAGCTAGGTTTTAGAAAAATAGATAAATACATACACATATATATATACACACACACACGCATATATGTTGGTCTGATTATCAAGGCCTTGGCGAAGGAATCAAGCTCGAATAACCTAATTCTTTTTAAACATATTTTAGAATTTTTGTTCTAGTCGAGTTACGAGTTGAACTTGAGCTTGAAATGAGCTTTCATACCTTAACCATATTCACTAACAACTTACAGGGAGGTACATTTCACATTCAACAATCATTTGATATACTCGAATCCATCACACTTCTTTTTTTATTTCCAGCCATTGCAAAAGTAAAACAATATGTAAAAATAATTACCTTTTACATTACAAGAATGGCCTCACGAATAAATCAAGAAAATATCAAAAAACATAAGTTTCAATGATCACCAAAAAAAAAAAAGTTTACAAAAACAGGAAAATATCAAATCATAAACAATTTTATGAAAGCTTTGAAATTTTGCCACACTTGCCGAATAGGAATCTTCATGTTCATTTGAATAGTTGAGGCATTTCAATCGCCGAGCAACACACGATTAGCCATTCGGAATTTATTATAATCCTGTACACACAGATAAATAAAAATCAATCAAAACCTCTCTTCAACATTTTCAAGGATCAAGCTTACCAAAAATTCACAGAAGAAAAAGCAAAATTCACCGTGCAGCTAAGTTGAAAATCAACATAGAATTGCTCTGGTAGATATATAATGGTTAATGAACTGAAAAATGATTATAGGATGAAAGATACAATATTTGGTAACAAGTAAAGATAAAAACGCCACTGATTTTTTTGGTATCACTCTTTAGAGTATACATCTTCGTTCTTTCGAGTTTCAACGGCTCAATGGTTCGAAACACTTTGAAGAGAATGCAACAGTTTTTGTAAACTAAGAAAATTTATTATAAAGTCCAATACTGTTTTTTAAAATAGAGTATTTTCGTGTTGACAAAAAAAGAAAGAGATATATAGTCCTAGTCAAAGAAATTGCTAGGATATGATCATCTATATATTAGATTCTTCAAGTGTACCATTGAATTGACCCTAAATTTTTTTACATAGATTTGACGACCATTAATTACCTTTACATATCCGTACTTGAAGAACGTATTTTAACTTCTGCACCCAAAAAGGATCGACACTCGCGCATTTTCTTCTTAAAGGATGGGCTGCAATCATATACCTCTAGTAGTCCAGTGTTCTTGAATCGATTCGAGATGTTTTCCAATTTATAACAATGCCTAACAATCACCCACCTTAAGTATGGAATGTCAAGTTCCAAGTTCTCTATATCCAAGTCTTCCAGCAGCAAGAACTGCAGACTCGGGAACTGTCCTTCGCTGAGTTTCCACAGAGGGCCGCAAAAGGCATACCATCGCAGTTTGAGCACTATAAGATTCGGTAATGATGCAATCACTTCCATATTCTCCCAAGGCAATCCACATCCACTCAGGCTTATCTTCCTAATGTTCATAGAAAATTCGGAACTGAACGAATAATTTGAGAGCTCAGATTAGGATTTACAACGACACATTTGAATGACTCAAATTCCTCATAGACGGAGGCAAAGTGACCGAAAAAATTGAAGGTTTCGGTTGAGTCGTGTGCCGACTCAATCTGAACGGCTATTCTGTTCAAATTTGGGATTCTTGAAAGCACCTTTGTGATACAACTGTGAGCACTCACACCCGAAACTGTTAAAAGATTCTCAAGATGAGAATTATCCGGAGGAGGTGGAAGGTCGAAGCCCTCGCAATAAAGTTGCCTCAGTTTATGCATGTTCCAGATATCTAAAGGCAGGCAAACTGGACCATTATTCGAATATTTGATGTTATGATAGCGAGTGAAAATCAATACCTCAAGGTTTGAAAGTGTGGAGATGGAGTTGGGGAGCTCGCTGTCACACGTGATGGAAAGGTGCGTCAAGTGAACTAACGCAAGTAGTTGATGTGGGAACTCGTAGAAGCGGAGCGCAAGTGCATCTAGTACCTTGAGCAATCTTAAACACAAGGGCAACAATACTGGATATTGTTGTTTTGGACCGAAACACAGAAGAGATCGTGCATTCGGAACAGATTCCATCCATTCATGAACTTGTGTTAAAGCAAGAACAACATTATTGTGGACGCACAAACACTGCTGCCTTTTGATGGTCTCTGGAGTACAATGGGTGTACTTTTTCAAGATATGAAAAAACTTTTCACTCTTAGCTTCACTAACACATAAACTTCGAAAGGTGAAATGCAGGCTAGTGTTCTTCTCTCAAAACAACACTTTGCAGAATAAGTAGATCCAAGGCGTTTCCAGCAATTTCTTCAATCCCCGGGTATGTCCCCAGAAAGCCCTCAGAGACCCATAATTTGATTAGCTTTGATCGAGAAATCCCATAATGTTTTGGGAACACACCCATATACATAAAGAATGGCTTTAGATGCTGAGGCAACATCATGTAACTAAAAAATAGTGCCTTTGAGAGTGGCGTATCGTCATATCTTGTGATGACGTGTGGATCATCTTTTTCTGATAATGTCTTCCAATCGAGTGTAGTCTGGGCCAATGTGCAGATATAAACGAGTTTCGAACTCTTGTATAACAAGTGGATCGTTGTAAACTTGTTTAACAAGGCTAGTCTTGCCGATTCCGGTCATGCCCATAACTGATTTAACTAAGTAATGGGAATTGGGATCTAAAATCAATTGTTTAAGTGCTCTAATTTGGTGATCCAATCCCACGAGAAGATTCTGTTGTTGATTGTGAATATTATAATATGAAGAAGCAAAATTAGAATACCTGCTGCTGCTGCAGATGTTGTCGGTTGCTGTGTGAAACGAAGTAATTTCTTCTTTGACTATTTGCAGTTGATTATCCGACAAGTGAGAGTGGATAAGATGTTGGAATATTTGAACAGCAGCATAAGAACCCATTTCTTTCTCTCTCTGTGTGTGTGAGAGAGAGAGAGAGAGAGAGAGAGAGAGAGAGAGAGAGAGAGAAAGTAGTAATAAGGATCAATTAGTTGATAAGATTTGCAGAAAAAATAGTGGGAGTAGTTTGGAGTTCATGTGGGTTGTGTTTTCTTGGAATTTCTGTGGATTGATTGTGTTGGGGGGAAATCTACCGACATTTTTACATTTTGAGGAAAATCTTGTGGCTGATGACCACTAATAATAATAATAATAAGGGTAAATTACAAACACCCCCTGAGGTATGACCAAATTACAAAAACCCCCCTCTTGTTTGGATAATTACATCTACCCCCCTCAACTATGATTTTTTCTTACACCTCCACCCTTATGGTGCCAAATTCAACATAATCATCTAGATTCCGTAAAATGTGCTCTAGTTTGTATTCGTTTTGTGTAAAAATACAGTTTTCGATGCACCACAAACTGATATATACAAGTTAAAAATCACATATTATGATCATCTTGCTTCATAATGTAGAGTTTGAATGGGATAAAACGGGTACAAAAGTGATAATATTCCATATAATCTCGAAGATTCCACTAAATTTGAGGAGTTGAGGGGGTGGTTGTAATTATCCAAACAAGAGAGGTGTTTTTGTAATTCGACCATACCTCAGGGGGGTGTTTGTAATTTACCCTAATAATAATAATAATAATAATAATTATTATTATTATTATTATTATTATTATTATTATTATTATTATTATTATTATCATTATTATTATTATAACGGAAAAGTACAATTTGCACGTGAACTATAGGGTTTGTCACAAAATAGTTCCTGCCATTTATGGTCAACGTTTAAAATACACACACCGTCAGTTTTCTTATGCTTTTAACCTTTTTGCCCTTAAAAACCTAACACGGTCAACCAACACCACCTTTTCTTTGTCTTTTTCTCTTGTTCAGTCTTCTTCATCGTGAGATGGAGTAGCAATTTCAAATATACTTTTCTAATTTCTTTGGCATAACGTAAAGTCGTAAATTAACAAAAAAAATCAGGAAACCTAACATATTTTATATCCTATTTTATAAATTTACTTTATGTTTTAGCAAATTAACTAAAATTAAAGAACACCCACAGCTCAACACTCTTGCTACCATCAAACACCTATTTTTGGGATATGAAATAAGCGGGTTTGTGCGGGGGATCCGTCGGACTATGGCGGTGTGAGGTGTGCTAATTAATGTTTTTTTTCGACAGCGCTGTTTCGATAGTGAGATGGTTGCGCGATTGACATTCAAAAATTGGGTGGCACAATTTTCGCATAAGGGACTGTGCGGGGATCCGCCGGCGGAATACGGCGGTGTAGGTGTGTGCCAATGTATTTTCGGTGGTGATGATGTCTGGGTTGTGGAGTGGTTTTTTATGGTAAAAGACGAGTGCTGGTGGTGGTGGTTTTGGATAAAGAACATAAAATTAGGACTTTTGATTTACGGCCTCATGCTTTTGGAAAGTGTATTTCAGACCCCACACAACTATATGTACAAATCTTGGGGGCAAAAGGGCAAAAAGAATCAACGGTCATAAAACTGCTACAAACCATAAAAGTCAACATGCCATGTCATCATCTACTAACATATTAGAAATGGAGGGGCTATTTTGTTACAATTTGTACTTTATGGGGTGTTTGGGACAAACCTTACTATAGTTCAGGGATGCAAACTGTATTTTCCCCTAATAATAATAGAGTAAAAAGCAGTTTGCCCCCTAAACTATGGACCGTTTTGCACTTTACCCCCTAAACAAAAAAAATTTGCACGTTTTTACCTTAACTCATTAATTCGTTGTACGGTGCCCCCTAAACTTAAGTTTCCGGCAAATTTGATCGGAATGTCAAAACACATGCGTTGCACGTGATATTTGTGGGGGTAAACTCGTCACCTCATTATATTCTATATATTAACTATGAATTAATAATTAAAAAAAGTAAAAAATAAAAATAAATTGAAAAAAAAAAAGAATCATCTTCTTCTTTCCGTCGCCTACCACCGTCCCAAACCCATCCCGGCCAGAAAATCTCGCTGCCCCCAGCGCCGATTCACTCCGCCTTCATTCCTGTCATTCTCCCAATTCGCCACCACCTGTTATCTTGACGTTTTCCTTTACAGATTTGATCCATGGCTGTGAGAAGTAGGTCGAAATCTTTGGCCCAATTTTTTCGGGGGAGAATGCTTCTCCGATGAAAATTTTGGGGGATTTCGGTAAATATTTGGGGCTTGTTTTGATCGTAGTGAAACCTTGGGTGTGTCTTTAATGGCTAGATTTTGTAGTTGTTGAAGAGTTTGTCGGCGGGCAACGAGCTTGGCGACTGAAATTGAAGGTGAAATCGGCGTCGTCGAATTGTTGCTACAGTGTTCTCTGTAATTGGACGAGGAGGCAAAGATTATTGCTGCTTTGGATGTTCCTGGTTATTCTTCCCTACGCCGCCGCCGCCGTGGAAGTCGTGGTAGAAGACGGCGATACGAGTGGGGCTGGAGGAGGCTCTGGTGGGTTTCTTCGATGAATTTTTTCATCCCCTTTTTGCCGTCCGGAAATCCATCCACTCGTTAGGCTTAATAGCTCCTTGGAGAATGGAGATGGTAATTTATCTTTTTAAATTTGTTTTTTAAATTCTTTTGAAGAACACTCTTGGCCTCTGCAATGGCCCTCTGCCCCCAAGATTTCGTAGGGGTTGCATTTGCTGTGTAATACCTTTAGTGTGCGTTTGAGGAATGTCGAGATGATTTATGATTAATGGGAATTGAAATTTGTTTGGCCTAGAAATTGGTGCACAAAAGGGCTTTGGAGATGGAAAGAAGCAGCCATTATTCACCAAGGTAGTTGGAGAAGAAGACCAAAAATGGAAGAGAAGAGAAAAAATTGAAGTCGGACAAGACTAAATGTAAAAAGACAAATTTGCCCCTCCAAATCTCGCGTGAATGGCACGTGCGTGAGATTCCGGTGACATTTGCCGGAAAATACCACCTTTAGGGTATCGTGCAACTAAAAAACGAGTTTAGGTAAAAACGTGCAAAAAAATATTGTTTGGGGGGCAAAGCGCAAAACGGGTCATAGTTTAGGGGGTAAACTGCTTTTTACTCATAATAATAATAGTGTAGTTTTAGGGCGAATTACAGTTTGCACCCCTTTACTATTAAAAAGGTCGCATTCACCCCCTGTACTATCAAAATCTACAAATACCCCATGCCGTTAGCACAGACTGTTGACGCCGTTTGTCAGACGCGTTGACCGACCGTTTCTTAGCGCCGTTGGCTTTTTCTGACATAAATACCCAAAAAATCACTTTGTAGATGCTGCATACTCTTGCCCATTTTTTCTCACCAAAATTTTCACATTTTCAGCTTGTTTTTTCTCTTTTTTTCCCCTTTTTTTTCTCGTGTTTTCTTTTCTCCTCGTTTTTTCTCCTTTTTTTTTTCCTCTTTTTCCTCCTTTTTTCTCCTCGTGTTTTCTCATTTTTTTCCTCTTTTTTCTCGTTTGTTCTCCTGTTTTCTTTCTCCTCGTTTTTCTCCCTTTTTCCTCTTTTTCTTTTTTTCATTTTTTTCCTGTTTTCTTTTCGTACCCAGCTGCTTTCACTGAATCCATAACTTCAAAATAAGATATTACATCAAGGTTAATGTCTAGCAGAACTGATGTCATCCCTCCAATGTAGTCAAATCCATTAACTTCGGTGGATCTTAAGAGTAAACAACTGATCATTCATTTTTATGTATTAAAAAAAATTCAATCAATAAAATCCCATTAAAAAAAACTGAAAATCCCTAATTTCGAACTACATCAGTCCTAATTTCAACGAACAGTAAAAATCGAAAACAATAAAAAAAAAAAAATCACCTAAATTTTACTCAAAAATATAACCTAAACCTTCAAAGTGCATCGAATTCAAGAACCCAAAAAAAAATTCACTGCACCTACACAAGTTCATGGCTTAATTGAGAAAAAACCTAAAAATGAAAATCTTACCTTCTTCTACAGTAAGCGTCCTTCAAATACACTCATATAATAGTTCTTCAAACCAATTTCGCGAAAACTCTGAGATAGAGGGAGATTTTTGTGAGCCTTTTTTCTTTATGAAAATTCGAAACGAGCGGCAGAGAGTGAGTGTGTGTTGTTGTGAGAGAATTGAAAGGACTTGGAGATATTTCGACATTCATCAGACGTAAAAAACGAGGGTAGACGAGTAATTGCACAATAAAAGTTAACACTGTCAAATGTCTGACCATTGACTGTTAAAAACAGAGGGGTATTTGTAGATTTTGATAGTGCATGGGGTGAATGCGACCTTTTCGATAGTACAGGTGTGCAAACTGTAATTTACCCTAGTATTTATAATAAGCTATGTAGCACGGACACGAGAACGCGGACCCGGGGAAACATGGAAACAGACATGGGGAAACTCTGTTTTCCAAAACGTTGGATACGAGAATGTGAGGACACGCATAAATAATAAAAATATAGGGGTTCATTCATAATTTCTAAAAAATATTATAATGTTTAATATCATTCCACAAATTCCATTCGGGGCATATAAATTTATTTTAGTGTAGAATCAACATCTACAAAAATATTAAACACACCACAAGAAGTGAAAGGGAGTTTTAATATTTAAGATTTTTTTAAGCGTATGCAATTCAGAGTTTTTATTTAGAATGAAATTTGGAATTGTTGTCTGGAAACGTGTTTTTAATTTTTTATTATTATCAGAAACGTCCCCAAAACTTTTAAATATTTATGGAAATGGCCCCAAAACATTTCCAACAGGTGTCATGGAATTTTGATTTCCGAAACGTTTCCAAAACGTGGAAACGAGTGTGGGTTGAAGTTTCCGTGCACCATAGTTTATAAGTGAAGTACTTTGAGTGTACATCATCATATTCATAGAATTTTCATAATAAAATTAATATAATAAAAACAATTAATTTAAAAATTGAAACTCCATTAAATATCTAATGCTCAGCTTCAAGTAAATAAGAAAGCATCGAAGTTGACTCTTCTCAACTCCCGCTTCTTTTTATCAGTGACAAGTTACAAGTTACAAGCCATTGCAGAAAGAAAAAAAAAAACAAGTAAAACACAAAAAACAACGTTATTTCCAGAATTGCTTATGATCAGTAGCATCAAATTCAATTATGTAAAATTAATTGCCTTTTACATTTATTACAAGAAAGACCTTACGAATAAATCAAGGAAATATCCGAAACATAAGTTTACAGTTCCCTGAAAGACTAGTTTACAGTTCTAAGAAATACAGGCTTATGATTTATGCATGTAAAAACTCTAACCGTAGAATTTTCACATAAATATCAAATGAAATGAGGGAAAAATACAGTTTTCGTCCCTCAAGTTTGCACGGATTTCACATTATGTCCCACATATTTATAAAAAACACATACGGTACCTCATGTTTCAATAATTTAACACTTTTTGTCCTTTCCATCAATTTATCGTTAGTTCGTCAATTAAGTCAGTACAACACACACGCTTGATTCCAGTACTACTAATGGAAATTTGACAAAAATGACTAAAAGTGTTGAACTTTTGAAACATGAGGGACCAAATGTATTTTTTGTGAACATAGATGACCAAATATGAAATCGGTACAAACTTGAGGAACGAAAACTGTATTTTTCCCAATGAAATGACATCTACCGGTTAAAAGTACCTCTTCGGAAATATTTGATCGTTTCTTTTTCTCCATGAAAAGTGTTTTTGTTATTAAATGTCTATTGCGCACTCAAAAAAAAAAAAGGAAATAGTTTACGTTAAGCTGAGGCGAATAAGTAATAGAGCTAATTGCAAATACCACCCCTGTGTTATCTCTAATTGTCAAATACAGTATGTGGAAAACAAAAACTCACCAACACCCCCTTGTGTTATCAAAGTCAGAGCATCGAGACCCCTAGAGCCAAATCGTGTCACTCACTCGCGGATTGTGCGATTTTTAATAGTCTTTTTAGGGTGAAATATCATAAATACCCCTTTATAAAAAAAAACCTTGTTGCTTAAATTATGAATAAACTAAATTTATAGGACCAAATTGTAATTTCCAGAATTCAAACTTAATAATGTGAAAATATTATGTCATTAAAAAAAAGAAAAAAAAAAAACAATCATTGTCTTCTTCCCGTTCCCCACCCCCAAACCCCAACCCCCAAGTTCAGCACCATCACCTCCTCTTCTGCAATCAACATACCAGACCCGAATTCGCACAACCCGAGGCTAACCCCAGCCCTATAACAACAACGGCCTATCTACAACATCTCCAAACGATTTCTCTCGACGGCGACGAGTTTGACGGCCGAATCTGCTAGGTCAAAAAATTGCACATTTTTGTTCTTTTCTCTTCTCTTGCTCGCCTTATTGCCGCCACCACCGTCAAAATAGGAGATTGTGGAAAGGTTTGAGGCATGCGTAAAGTTTATTGGTGTAAACTAAAATTTCAAAGATGTTGTGGACAGGGGATTTGGAGAAGATGGTGGTGGCGGTGAAGGAGGGGTGAGATGGTGGTGAGCAGCGACGGAGCAGAAGCGGCGGCCGGGTGGAGAAATGGTGGATGAGTGTTGTGGCCTGTGAGTTGGGTGGGAGGGTAGGGGATCTGCTGGAGAAGAAGAAGAAGCTGCTCTTTTTTTTTTTTTTCTTTTTTTCTTTTTTTTTTCTTTATTTAATATAGAATGTAAAAAAAATAGAAAACATGAAAAACTTTTAATGTTACAATATATATTTTACTCTGGTTTAAATATTTTTTATTTTTATTTTTATTTTTAATATGTACAAAACAAAAAAATATATAATATCTATAAAATTATAATATGCTTCATTAATTGCTCAAAAACCCCATAGGGCATTTTTGTCATTTTACCTTCAATTAAAGCCTAAAATCACAAAGGGTGCAGTGTGCTTCGAAAATGGTAACACAAGGGATGTTGGTGAGTTTTTTTTCCACAGGGGGATATTTGACAATTAGAGATTACAGAAGGGTTGTATTTGCAATTAACTCATAAGTAATAATATTCAACTAAAGTATATAAAAGCAAATTTCATTGAGAACATAGTGAAAGAGCACAAACTCTTTTTGACCAACTTGATGGTTGACTAAAATATTATATGCTTCAAGTGTACCATTGGATTGACCCTAATTATTATGTGCACATAGATTTGCCGACCATTGATTACTTTTATAGATCAGTAATAGAAGAACTGATTTTAACTTCAGTATCATAAATGGATCGCCACTCGCTCATTTTTTTCAGGATATGCTACAATCATCCACCTCTACTTCGCTGAAACGGAACTGATTCGGGATGTTTTCAAATTTATAGCCATGCCCAACACTCACATTGTTCCTATAAATTGATGGTTCACTGCCTGACTCCCAATGCTCTATATCCAAGTCTTCCAGCAGCAAAAACAAAAGACTCGGAAATTGTAGATAGCCGATTTTCCAGTAAGGGCTGCAAAAGGCATACCATCGCAGTTTGAGCACTCTAAGATTCGGTAATGCTGCAATCACTTCCATGTTCTCCTAAGGAAATCCACATCCGCTTAGACATATCTTTATAATGTTCACAGGAAAATTGGGAACACAACAAACAACATGAGACCTGAGATTAGGATTTACAACAACACATTTGAACGACTCAAATTCCTCGTAGCGAGTGGCGAAATTACCAAAAAAACTGAAGTTTTCGATTGAGTCGTGTGCCGACACAATCTGAATGGCTATTCTCTGTAGCTTGGGGATTCTTGAAAGCACTTCCATAGTACAACTGTTAACACTCACACCTGAAAGTGTTAGAAGATTCTCAAGGACAAGATGAGAATCACTTGGTGGAGGAGCTGGCATGTCAAAGCCCATACAATATAGTTGCCTTAGTTTATGCATGTACCATATCTCCATAGGCAGATAAACCGGACCATTATTTGACAATTTGATGTTGTGATACGGATCAAAAATCAAGACTTCGAGATTCCAAAGTCTGGATATGGAATTGGGGAGCTCTCCGTCACATGTGATTGCAACGTACGTTAAGTGAAGTAACGCAAGTAATTGATGTGGGAAGTCATACAAGCGGATTGCAAGTGCATCTAGTATCTTGAGCAATCTGAAACATGAGGGCAAAAATATTGGATATTGTTGTTTTGGGCGTAACATAGAAGAGATCGTACATTTTGAATTGATTCCATCCATTCATGTACTTGTGGGAGTCGATGTGTGACTCTTTATTGGGGTAGCTTGAAAATGCTACCTTGAAGAATATGTGACTCTTTATTGGGGTAGGTCTTTCATTTTGCTGTTGCATTTTGTAAATTTGTTTTGCATATTCTATTTCTTTTGTATCCTTTTGCATTGAGGGACCAATTGTTTTTCATTTCACCGTTGTATTTTGCATTATTCTTGTTTTCATTTTTCTGCTGTATTTTGAATTTGGCTAATGCAGATTCTATTTCATTTTGTTTTACTTTCACGGGAGGAGCATTGCAACATCCACGACTGATGAAAGGTCTTTGTTTCGATGCAATCTAACTGGAACGAGATGTTCCTTATTTTCAGTTGAATTGTAAGAAGTATCAAGAGTAATCACATTCAATGACATGGTGGTAAGCACCTTGCACGTATGAATTATTTGGTCATGGGTTCGACACCACGAGGGGAATTGGAGAACCAGTAACTATCCTCCATTAAAAGAAAAGAGTGAACCTCAAGGTTACTGAACACAATTAATGAAGTTTTCTAAGTTAGCTTCATACTTAATTCCGTAGTGACTGGGATCAATATTATATGTCTGGAAAGCTCTGTATGTGAAGTTGCCAACCCTTCAAAACGGTGCGTCATTTGGAGTTCTCTAGAAGAAGTTATGACAAATCCCGTGGAAAGCTCTCTTGCTACAACCTCTAGGTTCATCCTTGCAGGAATGTTCCTTATTTTTGTTGAATGAAAAGAAGTACAAGCTCCAAGAAGTTTCTCACACCAAATACCATACCGAGATTGCAATTTAGTATTTTTCAACCGAAATCAATTTGGCAGCTTCACCAAGCACCTCCACTTTGCACTACTCTTATTTGTGAAATTCTATTTAGTTATTTGGAAGTTAATGTTTAATTTAATATAAATAGTTTTTCCTTGTTTGTTTTTTGGGTAGAATCAAATAATTAACTTATGTGAATTTCTAGAGCCTTATCCTCTCTATATGGACAACTTATTCGGTGGAATTTTTTGTTCAATATTCTCTAGAGCATTAAATGTACCTTTGTATGTCTTATGTTGTACTACCTCTATTCTCTTTTAAGAATTTTTTTTGTTCCATTTTATCCGTCACTTGACAATTCCAATGCTGCATTAATTACATATTTTTCAATTATACTTTTATTAATTCTCCAATACTCTTTCTGCATTAATTAGTAAATAAGGGTATTTTGGTTTATCTATATCTATTTTCCTAAAATCAAGATATATTTATTGAGATTCTTAAGACTCGTGTCAAGGTGAAAAACGACACATATTTAGGAACGGAGGGAGTAGTTTAAATGTACTTACGTTTGTTACATTTTTCTTATAGATACTAGATTTTGACATGTGCGATGCATGGGATTGAAGTAAAATTAATATGGGGTAAAGTTTAATTTAAACGACAAAATTGAGAGTTCAATTCATTTTCATGATGTTTCATGTTTTGCTATACGTATTAATGAAAACCCCCATCTATAAACTCCCCCCCCCCCCCCCCCCCCCCCCCCAATATTTATTAATTTAGCTTTATGTAATTGATGTAATATGGTCAAGGAATGACGATGAAATTGAGCTCAAATTTATATAAAGACATTACCTCATAAATATAAGAGACTTGATGTTCGCGAGAGCATTTTTACGAATACGGGTTTATAATAATTCACTCTCTACCTCTATTTATCTCTCTGGTAAAAAAATCCTCTCAATCCATGTTAAGATAGAAGTCTTACAAATCTTCTTCTTTGTCATCCATAACATGCCTCAATTAACTGTAAATCAATTATGCCATTAAATCTTAAGGAATGACGATGAAATTGAGCTCAAATTTATATAAAGACATTACCTCATAAATATAAGAGACTTGATGTTCGCGAGAGCATTTTTACGAATACGGGTTTACAATAATTCACTCTCTACTTCTCTTTATCTCTCTGGTAAAAAAATCCTCTCAAGCTTTTATATAAGAAATTGTTCCGAAACCCATCTTATTGTAGCGATTAAAAAAGGAAAATGAGTGCATCGGGCGAGGATCGAGATACACAATCCAACTAGGTAAAAATATTTCGTTTTTGTTCTATAAATCGGAAAAATGTGACTCACGACCAAAATGGGTGCTGAAAAATGATTTTCACGCCCAAACTGGACACAAATAAGACCGATCACGCCCAAAGTGGGCGCCATGTCCTCCTTTCCGTGCCCGATTTCGGCGCCCAACACTGTTTTTCGCGCCTCGTTTACGCGCCAACCACTTTTGCAGTTTGTTTTTGTCTTTTTTTCTAATACTCTTTAACGTTATTTTGTTTCGTAATTATTTCAGGAAGATCAATAAAATTCTTCTATGTTTGAAGTTGATCATAGTGAGCATTTTATAGTAACATGACTATTTAACTCAAGGGATGATCAGTTGATAGATTTTGACGATGCATTGGCGGGGTAGACGTCGAGCGTGGGACATTATAAATAATAGTTAATGTATTTTCTTTGTATGTAGTTCTTGTATTATTTGATGTTTATTTACATTCTAAACAGTAGTTGATGTATTTTCTTTTTATGTAGTTATATATAGTTTGATGTTTATGTAATATATTTGTTTGATGTTTATGCAAAATAAAAAAAAACATAAAAATAAGTAATAATCCGGCAATAATTAAAAAAAAACATATAAGCATAAATAGTAGTCTGACGATAATTAAAAAAAAAAACCAAAAAAATGTAATAGTTTGCCGATAATACAAATTAATTAATTAATGAATGAAATAAAAATAAAAGATTGTAATTAAGTAAGTAAATAAAGTAAAAAAAAAAAAAAAAATCCTGAACCGGACGACCGGTCCAGGCGTCGGTCAAGGGTTTACACGCTTGGACCGGGCTTGCAAACCCCTGACCCGTGCCTAGACCGGGCGCCCAAACCTCCGATCCACGCCTAAACCAGGCGTCCTCCCTCCATTTCCATGCCCAAAACAGGGATGTGAAAATCATTTTCACACCCATTTTGGGCGTGAAAACGATTCACACGCTCGTTTTGGGCGTGGAAATCGCGTAGCATCTGCAAAATAACCCCCCAAAACGCAACTTCTTGGGGGTTTTCACATGATTAACACCAAATTAACCACAAATTAAACGCATATAAATAATTTAAATGATAAATTAGCTTTAATTTAGAGAGATTCGGATTTGGGAGGGTTTATGAGAATTGTTGTGGGTGTTTTTTGTGTTTTGGTTGTCTTAGAGAGAGAAGGTCAATAAGGGAATGAACGGTATTAGTAATTTTAGTACCGCCTAAATAATTTCTAGTAAATATAATTAGTACAATGAATAATTTAGTATTATCACTTAATTGCCTAATGAGAATTATCTCTAGTGTGCAATATCTAATGTGTAATATGATATTTTAACCCATAAAAGACACCATTTTTTTCTTTTATACAAAAGATATATATGAAATGTAAATTTGTTATCATGATTTCTAGCTGATATTAAGAAAAATGAAATGAGCCAATAATTTTAAAAATCTTGGATGATTTAAATTGAAAATTTGTTGATTTGAAGGATAGTGAGTAGAAGGGGCAAAAAATTGAAATTCTAATCTATTTTAAAGGGTATATGTGAATCATATAATTTTCTAAATTATTAAATAATTTTCTGATAAAAATAATAGTAAGTAAAATGACAATTTTAGTGGTAAAAGATACGTAGATTTGGGACCAAAAAATATGTATACTTAACGGATTTTTTAACTTGATTATATTAAATGAAATAAAATAATAAAATTAATTAATTAAATGAATGACAATTATAACTATCAAATGAGGGGTAATTGGCACTTTGCACCCTCGAATTACATGCCATTGGCACTTTACATCCTTAAATTGAAAAAAAATAGCAGAATGCACCCTCCAATTGCTATTTCTTTGGCATTTTGCATCCTGATTCACCTTTTGGCTAAAAAAAATGACTTGTTACCTGTTTTGTTTGTTTAATAAGGGGTAAAGTTTTCTCTTTT
Organism: Erythranthe guttata; assembly: GCF_056151865.1. NCBI lineage: Eukaryota > Viridiplantae > Streptophyta > Magnoliopsida > Lamiales > Phrymaceae > Erythranthe > Erythranthe guttata. The sequence continues at coordinate 6,548,012 of NC_142533.1, read as the reverse complement.
ATTTTATCAGAAATTTTAAAACCTTTCATTATCTAATAATCTGAATCATCATTTTACCCATATTCTTTTTTTCATTTTTAACCCGTATATCCCCATCTTTTCTTTAACATGGACAACGTTTCCGGATTAAGAACTATGTCCTAATCTGCAATTTTCTTTCTTCTCCCTCTTTATATTCATAGGAGCAAAAAGGCTCCCTTTGTACAACAACTTTCAGACAAAGGGGTTGAAGGCGTAATTGTAAGTGGATAACTCAATATAAAACCGCCAGAATGAGCAACAGTGTCAAATAATATATATATATATATATACTTCCCTGTTCATTCTTTATTTTCCAACTCAAAATATAATCATGAGTGGCAAGTTAATTATATAGTTGAAGCTATATGGATTTTTTTCTTCTATTCGTGATATAACTTTTGCAGGAATGGAAACAGAGCTCAGTAAAATGGGAGAGGAGAATCAAACAGAAATTAGATTGTCATACAGTAAATGAAAGAACATAGTAAACAGATGAATCAGATTATTATCCAAACCATAAGTTTCAATGATCACCCAAAAAAAAAAAAGACAAAAGTTTACCAAAACAGGAAAATATCAAATCATAAAGAGTTTTATGAAAGCTTTGAAATTTTGCCACACTTGCCGAATAGGAATCTTCATCTTCATTTGAATAGTTGAGACATTTCAATCGCCGAGCAACACACGATTAACCATTCGGAATTTATTATAGTCCTGTACCCACAGATAAACAAAAATCAATCAAAACCTCTCTTCAACGTTTTCAAGGATCAAGCTTACCAAAATTCACCGGCAAAATTCACCGTGCAGCTAAGTTGAAAATCAACATAGAATTGCTCTGGTAGATATATAATGGTTAATGAACTGAAAAATGATTATAGGATGAAAGATACAATATTAACTAAAACGCCACTGATTTTTTGGTATCACTCTTTAGAGTATACATCCTCGTTCTTTCGAGTTTCAACGGCTCAATGGTTCGAAACACTTTGAAGAGACAGGAGGTTAGTGAAATAGAATGCTATAGTTTTCGCTAGTTTTCTAAACTAAGAAAAATTTATTATAAAGGCCAATACTCTTTTCTACAATAGAGTATTTTCGTGTTCATAAAAAAAGAAAGAGTTTCTAAATATAGTCCTAGTCAAAGTTGGAGAAATTGCTAGGATATGATCATCTAAATATTAGATTCTTGAAGTGCACCATTGAATTGACCATAAAAAAATTCACATAGATTTGACTAGCATTAATTACCTTTATAGATCAGTAATTGAAGAACTTATTTTAGCTTCTGCACCGGAAAAAGATTGCCACTCGCGCATTTTCTTCATAAAGGATGGGCTGCAATCATCTATCTCTAGTAGTTTGGTGTACTTGAATTGATTCGAGATGTTTTCCAATTTATAGCAATGCCTAACAATCACCCACCTTAAGGATCGAATGTCAAATTCCAAGTTCTCTATATCCAAGTCTTCTAGCAGCAAAAACTCCAGACTGCGGAACTGTCCTTGTCTTTGGCTGGTTTTCCACAGAGGGCCGCAAAAGGCATACCATCGCAGCTTGAGCACTATAAGATTCGGTAATGATGCAATCACTTCCATATTCTCCCAAGGCAATCCACATCCACTCAGGCTTATCTTCCTAATGCTCATAGGAAAGTTCGGAACTGAACGAACAATTTGAGAGCTCAGATTAGGATTTACAACGACGCATTTGAATGACACAAATTCATCATAGACAGAGGCTAAATGACCGAAAAAACTGAAGGTTTCGGTTGAGTCGTGTGCTGACTCAATTTGAACGGCTATTCTCGTTAGCTTGGGGATTCTTGAAAGCACTTCTACGGTACAACTGTGAACACTCACACCTGAAATTGTTATAAGATTCTCAAGATGAGAATCATCCGGAGGAGGTGGGAGGTCGAAGCCCTTGCAATAAAGTTGCCTCAGTTTAAGCATGTTCCAGATATCTATAGGCAGATAAACTGGACCATTATTCGGCAATTTGATATCATGATGCCGAGTGAAAATCAATACCTCGAGATTCCAAAGTGTGGATATGGAGTTGGGAAGCTCTCTATCACACGTGATGGAAAGATACGTCAAGTGAACTAATGCAAGTAGTTGATGTGGGAACTCGTAGAAGCGGATCGCAAGTGCATCTAGTACCTTGAGAAATCTAAAACACAAGGGCAACAATACTGGATATTGTTGTTTTGGACCGAAACACAGAAGAGATCGTACATTAGGTACTGATTCCATCCATTCATGAACTTGTGTGAAAGCAAAAACAACATTATTGTGGACGCACAAACGCTGCTGTCTTCTGATGTTCTCTGGAGTACAATCGGTGTATTTTTTCAGGATATGAAAAAACTTTTCACTCTTAGCTTCACTAACACATAGACTTCGAAAGGTGAAATGCAGTCTACAGTTCTTAAATTTAAGCGAATTGACAGAAGCGTGCTTTTCTCTCAAAACAACACTTTGCAGAACAAGTTGATCCAAGGCGTTTCCAGCAATTTCTTCAATCCCCGGGTCTGTCCCCAGAAAGCCCTCTGAGACCCATAATTTGATGAGCTTTGATCGAGAAATCCCATAATGTTTTGGGAACACACCCATATACATAAAGAATGGCTTTAGATGCTGAGGCAACATCATGTAACTAAAAAATAGTGCCTTTGAGAGTGGCGTATCGTCATATCTTGTGATCACGAGTGGATCTTCTTTTTCTGATAATGTCTTCCATTCTTCAAAAGATTTTCCACGTAGATTCTCTCCAACCTGTATAATTGCTGCAGGGAGTCCTTCACAGTTCTTGGCAATCTTCTTCCCAATTTTCTCAAGTTCACGACTGCAATTCTCCTCTCTATTACTAAATGCGGTCTGATGAAGTAGTTTCCAACTGTTGTCATCGTTGAGAAATGGTAATATAATAAACTTTTGTGTATAAATGTAGTCATAAAATCTTTGGATCTGAGATATGATGATGATCTGACTTCCTTTTATTTTTTTAGGCATTATATCATAGTCGTCAGCCCATACATCGTCTAAGACAATTAGATACTTTTGAGTAGATAAAGCCTCCCACAATTGATTCTCCAAATAATCCGAGTCGTCTATTGCTTCAGAAGGGATGATGAAGCCAAGTTCATCGAGAACACGCAGCATAATATCTTTCCATTCAGTGTAGTGTGGGCCGATGTGCAGAAATAAACGAGTTTCAAACTCTTTTACAACAAGTGGATCGTTGCAAAATTGTTGAACAAGACTAGTCTTACCGATTCCGGTCATGCCCACCACTGATTTAACTAAGTCATCGGAATTGGGATCGAAAATCCATTTTTTTAGAGCTGTAATTTGGTCAACCAATCCCACAAGAAGATTCTGCTGTTGATTGTCGGTATTATAATATGAAGAAGCAAAATTAGAATACCTGCTGCTGCAGATTTGGTCGATTGCTGTGTGAAACGAAGTAATTTCTTCTTTGACAATTTGCAGTTGTTGGGAGAGCAAAGTGAAACCGATGTCATGATGATCTGGATCCGACAAGTGGGAGAGGATAAGATCATGGAATATTTGGAGAGAATCTATGAATCGTCTTTCATAAGCTGCCGCATCAACTTTCTTGCTGCTGGGAATCTCCTCCATTCTTTCAACAACTGCTAGGATAGATAGCTTGTTTGATTCGGACATGCGTTTCAGTGTATGCTCAAGGGAAACTGAAGCAGCACAAGAACCCATTTCGTACTAACACCTCTGTGTGTGTGAGAGAGAAAGTACTAATAAGGCTCGATTTGTTACTAAGGTTTGGAGTTCATCTGGGTTGTGTTTTCTTGGGATCACTTTTGGAGTTTGACATTTTGGCTCTTCTCTTGAAAAAGAAAAATATAAAGAAAGGAACTACTAATATTTGCATTATTTTTGTTAAAATTTAAATATTTGTTGATTTCTCTTTATTTTCTAATGTATTTATATGTAATATATATTTTCTCCAAAAGTACTAAGGCATTTGCAAGAAATATAATAGTAAATTTATGGGGTTGAGATGGTCTTTGGGGGTTGACATTTTGCATCTTTCTTAAAAACAACGACCACTTTTTTTGGGATTTAACAATTAGCATTACAGCTGTGTAGCTGATAACCAAGAAGAATCTTCTGATTTAATATTCATTTACTAACAAATTTACAAATTGGTGTTGTTTGTTTTATTAACTTTTTTATACAAATAAAATAATTAAAAAACTAATAAGTCAGAAATAAAGATATAAACAATGATATTTTTTCAAAAGTTGAAATTTCGTACTATACTGATTTTGGTTAAAATCTCGCAAAAAATGATTTAGAGTGCATTTTACCATGAGACTAACAACAATTGTGGTGCAATCGCCTTCCAAAACTACTCTATTCCACCGGTGACCACGAGCAAATTCTAAGGCTTTAAGAGCAGACATTGCCTCGGCTGAAATAGAGTCGAGGAGAGATGAGCTCCATGTAAAGAACCAACCTAGGCAAGTTCAATCAGCCGACCTCGCCAAACCCCCCAAACCGCAGCCATGGTCAGCCGAAGTTAGAGAAGCATCAAAATTAATTTTAACTTCATCTCTTGGAAGGGCCTCCCAGCTGGAATTCAATGTTCTCACAGATGGACCAAGTTTTTGGCGAAGCACCTCTGCAGCAGACCCATGCACATCTGCAAGGAATTTCTTTGCCAACACGATAACGTCAAGAGCCGATCGATGAACATCTTCAAAAAACCTCATGTTCCTTGCATGCCATATAATAGCCCAACAAATACTATACAGTATTCAAAATCGGATTTGTCGATTTGATCCTTCATATTCATAATCCAGTCGACAAAAGAGAAATCATTATTGAGATACGATTTAGATACGATATTGTGTAGATACGTAAGATTATATTAGACGTATATTAGGTAGTTAATTTATATAGGAATATAATCTTCTAGCTATGGTAGGAGTTGTAGGTGTTTAGGATTTCTTTCTTGCTCATGTATATATACGGGTTGTGACTCAATGAATAGAGCAGAACAGTTTTCTCTTCCAAACATCTTTTTACATGGCATCAGAGCCAAACGTACAATAACCAAAAAAAAAAAAAAAAAAAAAAAAACGCTGGAAACGGTGAGATGACAGGCGGCGACAAGAAGACCACGACGGCTGGAGAGGGATCGTTAAGCTCAGATTTATCGATGGGACGTTGGAGAAACCAGCGAACGATTCGTCGGAGATGGAAGATTGGTGGATGGTGAACTCGATGTTGGTTGCCTGGATCTTTAATACGATCGAACCATCGTTGAGGTCTACCATCACTTACATGGAAAACGTAAAAGACTTGTGGGATGATCTCCACCAACGTTTTTCAATCGGGAATGGACCTCGAGTTCATCAATTGAAGGCTGATCTTGCTGCATGTAAACAACAAGGGCAAGCAGTGGTGGCATACTACGGACGACTGAAGATGATGTGGGACGAATTGGTGAATTACGAACCGATACCTTCGTGTAAGTGTAGCGGTTGTAAATGCGATATCTCTGAAATACTTGAGAAGAAGCGAGATAAGGAGAAGGTGCATCAATTTTTGATGGGCCTTGACGACCTGGTGTACGGAACGCTCTAATATTTTAAGCATGGAACCATTGCCTAATATTAATAGAGCATACGCTATGATCATTCAAGAGGAACGACATCGGAGTATTGCCCGCAGTGGCGACGAACGTCGAGATGTAGTGGGTTTCGCTGCTCAACTGGGGTCAAACACAAAGATAATGGCTGTTCGCGGAAAAGAGAAACAAGGGTTATGTGGACATTGTGGAAAACATGGGCACGATGCCAAGACGTGCTACCAAATCGTTGGGTATCCGGAGTGGTGGTGAGATAGGGCTCGAACAAGTGACAGAGGCCCAATTCGAGGAAGAGGAGCAGGACAATTTGGGCGCGGCAGAGGAGGCGGTGCAAGAGTGAATGTAACTCGTATGTCTTCTGAAACCGAGGCTCAAAGGCATGGTACTCATTCTGATTCAGATCCTCGCGCATTCACCGGACTCAGCGGAGATCAATGGGCAACTTTACTTGAGATGATTAATGCAAATAAAGGTGGCATGGAGCGACTCTCTGGTAAGAAAATATTTGATGAATGGGTCATAGACTCGGGGGCCTCGCATCACATGACGGGAAACATAGAATTATTGTCCGACTCGTATGAGATAACACCAATTCCGGTGGAGCTTCCAAATGGAAAAGATGCTGAAGTAAGACCAACCTTTTCTTTCTCAACTTTAACAGCAAAGTGGTAGGCACTAGGGACAGAAAATAAACCGTTCTTGTTATAATGCCAAATAAGGCGGTCTTCATTTGTCGACATTCCCAGTGGTATGGACAATATGCACTTTTGATCCTCAACATTGAAAATGGAATTAATCATATTTAAATTCCATTGACCAGTATCTCCGTCGATAAGATTTTGTACCTTCATATAACCTCCAATGACCTCGTGGGTAGAAAATTTTGAACGTACGTTCCCTAGGGAGCCATTTACTCCCCCATATATTCCTCCACCGAGTACCTTTCTCTACCAGATTAATTGCTCCCCAAATACTTCACCAAGTGTAAGATGGATTCGACCCCAGAGATGAGTCCATAATACTCGAGTGAGGATAATATCTAGCCTTGAAAATTGTTGCCAATAAGCTGTGTGGGGAGTCCAATAAGCGCCATACCTGTTTCGCAAGGAAGGCCGTATTGAAAGCATGTAAATCCCGAAAACCAAGGCCCCCAAACTCCTTGCTGTTACATAGCTCTTGCCATTTAGCCCAATGAATTCCTTTTCCATTATTATTTTTCCACCAAAACTTACTCATAAGCTTCTCAATTTCTTCCTTAAAGTACCTTGGGAGACGAAAACAACTCATTGCATAGAATGGAATAGCTTGGATCACCGACTTTATAAGAATTTCTTTAACCCCCTTAGAAAGCCACTTTTCTTTCCATCCTTGAAGCCGTTGACACACTCGATCGCGAAGATAGGCGAAAGCTTCCCGTTTTGATTTTCCTAAGGCGGAAGGAAGGCCTAAATATTTATCGTGTTTATCAACCACCTCCATGGGAATTATCGAGCGAATCAAAGAAATATTATTTGTACTAGTCGTCTTGCTAATTCACCTTCTGGCCCGAGGCCTCGGCGTATGTTTGCAAAACATTTTTAATACATTCAGCCGAAGTAACATTAGCATTACAAAAAAGAGTTTATTGCATTTACTACCCCTGTGAAATTCGTAACTGTGCGATTCCCCCTTATCATAAAAAAAATTAGCAAATACCCCCCTGTGCTTATTTTTAGGATGCACATTCAACCCATTTATATTTAGCCCATTGACCAGCTGTGAAAAGACCAAAATACTCCGGGAGTGTTTCTGCAATTAAAAAATACATTTTTTTTTATTGTAATAGTTTTTTATTTGAAAACACAATTTGGTTTTGTATTTATTTTATTTCCGTAAAATTTCTATAGTTTAATTGATTTGATTAAAATATATTGTAATTTAGAGTTTTCTATATTTGTTTTGAAATTTTATTCATTTCCATTTTATTAAATATAAACAAAGATTAAAAAAGAACAAAAAAAGTAAAAAATAAGGAAGAGACATCATTTTCTACCCGTCAAACCACCCCGCGACTCCACCCAAAAAAAACATCTTCATCTTCTTCCCAACCGCCGCCGCCGCCGCCACCCCCCACCATTGGCTTTAGTACTTTTATGGACCGAAACCATCTTCCAGTTCTGTAATTAGTACCAGTTGCTCACCCTCCTTCCACCACCGCCGCTGCCGCCCCTTTCTTGACTGCTGGAGCGCTGCTGCTGTTGGTCTTTTCCCTCATCGCGAACGCCATTTTCTTGTTTCTTGCACCTTCAGAACTTGCAAATCTGAGTTTTGGATCTAAATAAGAGGGTTTTTAAAAGAACTTTATAAATTACAAATTGATCCATAAGAAATTAGATAATTCATAATCAAATCCAACTGAGTTTATGTTTATTTGTGTGAGGCTATTTTTGTCATTTCATAAACAAAACTCTCATAAAAAATCACTGAAGATGCGCGTGTGGGACACGATATGCTCTGTGGGACCTAAATGGCTTTGACATTTTTTCTTAGGGGGTATTTGCTAATTTTTTTTATGACAGGGGAGTCGTGCTATTGCGATTTTCACAGGGGTAGTAAATGCAATAAACTGTTACAAAAAATCATAGTGTCATCAGCAAAAAGTAAGTGAGATACCCGGGGAGCTCGAGCGCAAACCAACAAATCCGCAATATTTCCACGATGTTCTTCTCTTTTAACCAAAGAACTTAATGCCTCCGTACAAAATAGAAAGAGATAGGGTGAAATTGGGTCACCTTGATGTAATCCCCTCCCTGGTTTAAGAAAGCCGAAAGACACTCCATTTAGTACAAAAGAATAAGTGACCGTGGAGACACATAGCATAACCAACTCAACAAACTCGCTTTTGAACCCAAGCCTGAGCATTACTCGACGAAGGAAATTCCACTCGATTCTATCATAAGCTTTACTCATAATCCAATTTAACGGCCATATGTTCAGCTTTACTCCTCTTCATATAATGAACCACCTCATATGCAATAAGAATATTATCATCCGGAACAAAAGATGATTGAGTCTCGGAAATAATATTATTCATATGTGGTTTCAACCGGTTAACTATGGCTTTAGAGGCAATCTTGTAAACCACGTTACTCAAGCTGATGGGGCGAAATTGGGTTCCGGCCTAGCACACTTTAGGATAAGAACAATATGCGTGAAATTACCTGCCTCGGGTAATTCTTTATGATTTAGAAGCCTTAGGACCCAATTTGTAACATCGCTGCCAATTAATGCTCCAAAAACGCTGATAAAAAACCACAGGGAAACCATCGGGGCCTGGAGATTCTAAGGGGTGCATGCCATCAAGCGCTTTTTTAACCTCTTCCACCGTATACGCTGTTGGTCGAAAACCTACACGCAAGTGCACGTATCGTACAAGTAATAAAGTGGATTTTTTAAGTCCAAGTATCGATCCCACAGAGAATATTTAATTATCTAATCCTAGACGCTAAATTCTACCAATTATTATCAAGCCCACCCTACACAGTCGAATTTAGAGAGAATTAACTAAATTAAAATAAATTAAAAAGCAAATTAAAAAGACAAGAACACGAAAGCAATTGAAAAACGAAGATTAATCAAAGTAGACAAGCCTAGGATTTTATTCTTCCCCCTATGTGATTATTATTCCCCCAATTCCTTCAATTATACAAGCAATTAATCCGGATTATTAACCTGAGATGCTAATTTAATCATAACCCGCTTCCGCGTGTATTACGATTCTAATACTCTAGATTCAATTACTATATTCCTATGCAATTAATTCTAGAACACAACATTAAGCACAAATCTCAATAATGGCTACCTAAGAGATTAACTATATTCCTATGTTAATACCACAAAGGCTCTTCTACCACAGTTCTAATTATTAACCCGATCTTCCGATTCATGCGATTAACAATAACATAAAAGCGCATAAAGTGGCCAGTTTCATGAACTTAATAAAACAAGAAGAAGAAATAATCCGGAATTAAAACTTGCATAAAATCATAGAATTGGGTTCATAAATCCCACATAGGGTTCCAAATAAAATCCTAGAAATAAAGACTTAGCTACTCGTAATTCTTATGATAAATAAAATAAAATAAATAAATTAAATAAGAAAAACTATGCTTGAATCTTCGTTGATCTTCTTTGCTCTTGATTTTGCGTAAAAAGATGGATCTCAATTGTGTGCTTGGCTTGGTCTTATATAGGGTGAAGAACTTGGGGAAGAAGGCAGTTTCCTTGTGCAATTAAAATCCCTTTACTGCGCAACTTCGGATTCTCGGACGGGGGTCCCACGATTTGCACTAAAACTGGGACGGGGGTCTCAGCATTAAATCTTCTGAAATTTGATATTTTCACTTTTGGCCCATATTTTTCCAATTCTTCAATTTGTACCTAAAATACAATAAATCAACTTTTTAAGCACCAATTATCGTTAAAACACACCAAAAGCCCAAATAAAAAGGTACGGTAATGTGTAAAAATATACACTTAACACACTCCTAAAACCCCATTCACTTCATCGCTGACCCGAGACTCAAGAGCACCCAAGACCTCATCCATCGCAGCCATTGACGGATTATTTGACGTAAATATGGAATGAAAATGCTCGGAAACAATGTTTTCAGGGTCTGTTTTTTCCTCACACCATGTTCCATTAGCATCGTACAGACCCACAATGGTGTTCTTTTTTCGTCTGGAAGAGGCTTTAGCATGAATTTTTTTTGTATTTTTATCGCCTTGTCTCTCATCCAATGGACTTTAGCGCGTTGTCTCCACATCATCTCCTCTTTGTCTAGTAATTCCTCCAGTTCACAAGACATAATACTGATTTTAGAACTCACATCAGCCGTAAGAACCTGTTTTTTCAACTTCACGATTCCCTCCTTAAGATCCTTGATCCTTTTCTGGACACCACCGAATGAGTCTTGACTCCAACTTAACAAGCGTAGTTTCCATAGTTGTTAAACTTCAAATTTACTGAAAATCACAACCCTCCAAAGTTTTATTATGTTTTTTTTTTTTGATATCTTAATTAATGAAAGAATTTAGAGATTGATATTTAAGATGCGCTGCATTTACTAGTGCATTTACTAGTATTAAAGTTGACTCTTCTCAACTCCCCTGCTTCTTTTTATCACTTACAAGTTACAAGCCATTGCAAAAACAAGTAAAACACAAAAACAACATTATTTCCAGAATTGCTTCTGATCAGTAGCATCAAATTCAATTATGTAAAATTGCGCCTTTTACATTTATTACAATGACACCCCAACAAAGAAAAGAAAAACAATAAACACAAAAAGGGAACATATCAAATCATGAACACAACTCTCTTTGAGATTCTGCAATGCTTGCCGAAATGAAAATCTTCATCTTGGTTGGAATTTATTCTTATTCTCGTCACTTCCTGTGAATAAAATAAATCAAAAACCTATCTTCGATGAAAGACTCTAGTTTTCAATTCTAAGAAAGTCAGCAGGCTTATGATTTATGCATGTAAAAACTCTAACCGAAGAATTTCCACATAAAATATATCAAATGAAATGACATCTACAGGTTAAAAGTACCTCTTGGTAAATATTTGATTTTTTTTTTTTTCTTCTTGAAATGTGTTTTTGTTATTAAATGTCTATTGTACACTGACAAAAAATAAATTAGTTTACAAAAATAAAAGCATGATCTAAGTATCATTTCTAAATTTTAATTACTAATAATGAATTAGGAGACCGGAAGTTGGGAAATAGCATACTTAATATTAGCTAACTAATGCATATTTAGAAGTGTATAATTGTTCTGCAACATCAGTTTTGCTCAAGACCTTCTTCTAAATAATCTCAAAAAAACCATTCATTACCTTAAAATTTGGCACATAGATTTGACGAACATTGATTACCTTTATAGATCAGTAGTTGAAGAACAGATTTTAACGTCAGTATCAGAAATGGATCGCCACTAGCGCATTTTTTCCACCAGGGATATGCTGCAATCATCCACCTCAACTACGCCGGCAAGGAATCGACCCAGGATGTTTTTCAATTTATAGCAATGCCTAACAATCACATGTTCCGGATAAAGTCCCGACCTCCAAAGCCCTTCATTGTTTGACACTCATTGCTCTATATCCAAGTCTTCAAGTATAAGAATCTTAAGCCTGGGAAACTGTCCATTGTTGACTATCCAGTGAGGGCCACAAAAGGCATACCGTCGTAGTTTGAGCACTTTAAGATATGGTAATGCTGCAATCACTCCCATATTCTTCCACGGTAATCCACATCCATGCAAACTTATCTTTGTAATGTTCACAGGAAATCTTGGAACACAACGAACAACCTGAGAGCTTAGATTAGGATTTACAACAACACATTTGAACGACTCAAATTCATCATAGCGAGTGGCTAAATGACCAAAAAAACTGAAGGTTTCGATTGACTTGTGTGCTGACTCAATCTGAACGGCTATTCTCTTTAGCTTGGGAATTCTTGAAAGCACTCACATGGTACAATTGTGAACACTCACACCTGAAACTGTTAAGAGATTCTCAAGATAACAATCACCGTGAGGAGGAGTTGGGAGGTCCAAGCCCTTGGAGTAAAGTTGTTTTAGTTTATGCATGTTCCAGATTTCTATAGGCAGATAAACTGGACCATTATTCCACCATTTTATGTTATGATGCTGACCCAAAATCAAGATTTCGAGGTTCCAAAGTCTTGATATAGAACTGGGGAGCTCTCTGTCACACGTGATGGCAAAATACCTTACGTGAATTAATGCAAGAACTTGATGTGGGAACTCGTAGAAGCGGATCGCAAGTGCATCTAGTATCTTGAGCAATCTTAAACACAAAGGCAACAAGACTGGATATTGTTGTTTTGGACCGTAACAAAGAAGTGATCGTGCATTCGAAATTGATTCCACCCATTCATGAACTTGTGTGAAAGCAAGAACAACATTTTTGTGGACGGACAAACGTTGTTGGCTTTGGATGTTCTCTGGCTTACAATCGGTGTACTTTTTCAGGATATGGAAAAACATTTTACTCTTAGCTTCATTAACACATGGACTCCAAAAGGTGAAATGCAATCTGCAACTCTTAGTTGACCAAGAATATACAGATGTTTGCTTTTCTCCCAAAACAACAGTATGGCGAATAAGTAGATCCAAGTCATCTCTGGCAGTTTTTTCTTTGTCATAACCATGAATGACTAAGTCCTCATAAAGCTATAATTTGATGAGCTTGGGTCGAGAAATACCATAATGTTTTACGAACACACCTATATAGAATAAGCTTGCCTTTAGATATTGAGGCAACATTAAGTAACTAAAATATAGTGCCTTTGAGAGGGGTGTATTGTCCCGCCGCCAACAGCAATCCCCCTTCCCAACCCCACATTCATCTTTGTTGATATAAGAAAAGCCCAGTCCTTAAATTGAAAATTTTTAAAGTTATAGGACTAAATTGAATTTGTGAAAACATTAAAGAAGTTTGAGGGATTAAATTACAATTTTACAGAACTTAATTAAAATCCTCACTCACCCCTGTCCTGCCGCCAACAGCAATCCCCCTCCCGCCCGCATGGGTGTAGCTCAACTGGTTCCGGAGGTGGTAAGTTGGTGCAAGGTCCTAGGATCGAATCCTGGCAGCCGCAGTGTGGGAATTTCAACTCCAAATGAGGGTTGGTTCCTTGTGGGCACCAGATCCGGGTCCGCTACCTTAACGGGCCGTTGAGTTACCATGATTTACATCCTCCATCAATCCTTGTCGGGCCAAGGGATGGGGGCCCTTGGGGCGAGGGATTCGCCTTCTGGTGCAAGCAATCCCCCTCCCCAACCCCACATTCATCAGAGTTGACTAGGGTACATGTTGTAATGACCGACGAAATAGCTCAAAGGGCAAAATGGTCCACAAAGTTCAAACATATGTGGTCGGGAGAATTACATTTTTCATCCCTCATGTTTGGCATGATTCCACTTTTGGTCCTCACTGTTCTAATTGTGAACAAAGTTCACCTCCAAGGGGCAATTTTAAACACTTTTGGTCCCCGCTGTCACAAGCCCGTTAGCAAGTAACGGAAAACACTATTTTTGGGGCCAAAATTTAAAATTATTTTTGGGACTGAAAAATCATTAAAAATTTGTTGTATGTAAAGACTTTTTCGGAAATTTTTATGGGGCAAAATTGAGGGTCCAGGTATTAATTGGGTAAGTTGGGAGAAAATTTGTCGTCCTAAGGCAGAGGGTGGTTTTGGATTTAGATCGTTGATTGATATGAAAAATATACTGGCAGCCAAGTTGGTGTGGAGAGTTCTGGAGGGTAAGTCTTTGTGGGCTAGGTTTGCTAGAGCAAAATATGGCGATAAGTTCTCGACTCCGGCTCCTTTACATTCCACCATTCTTTGGAGGAATCTTCACGTTCACTTTCAAATATTGGATAGCCATTGTTGTTGGATAGTTGGTAAGGGGCATATTGACTTTTGGAGGGATCGGTGGTGTGAGGGTGATAAGCTCGATGAATCCAAATCCCTCCTATTCAAGGAAGCGAAGTTACAGCCTGATCTTTATAAATCATTTCTCACTAATGAACAACAACAACTATTCGATTTGATCTTGATGGATGATTCCTCTCAAGATCAATTAATTTTCACAGAGTCTTTGTCTGGGAAATTTAGTGTGGCAGCTTATTGGGAGCTTATTCGCACAAAATGTCCGGTCGTCAGATTCACGAAGAAGTTATGGCACCCAAAAATTCCGTTGAAGATTGGAGCCTTTTTCTGGAGTCTATCGTATGGGGCAATTCTGGTGGACTTGGCTCTTCGCAAACGAGGTTGTACTTCTCCTTCTAAATGTCGGTGCTGTGCTTCGCCGCATCAAGAAGGCCTGACTCATCTATTTGCGCAATCCGAAGTAGCTCAGGGGGTGTGGAAATACTATGCCATGATTTGGCATAAACCTTACACATATGGGTCCATGCAACAACTTGTGCACACTTGGACTGATGGCGATAGTGTTAATACGCAAGATGGAATGATAGCTTTGGGGATTCTAATGTTCGGGTGCTGGGAGATTTGGAAGAGCCGTTGTTGTGCTATATTTGAGGATACTCCTATGAACACCGTAACTATTATTCGAAATATGGCACCTTATCTTACAACTTTAAATGATGCCATGCAGGTTAGGGTCTCGACGGGCATGCAAGGGAGAATTGTCTTGCAGAATCTCAACATTCGAATAAAAGAAACGGAAACAATTATAGGCAGATGGATTAAATGGCAGCCTCCAACTCCCCCTCAAGTAAAGCTCAACGTTGATGGTTCAAGGAAAGGAGATTATTGCTCAGGCGGGGGTCTGATCCGCGACAGTAATGGGAAAGCGATACGAGGTTTTTCTAATTTCTATGGAAAACGGTCGCTTATATTTGCAGAAGCTCAAGCTATTATTGATGGTCTAACACTTTGCTGGGAGATGGGTTTTGAGCAAATCACTTTTGAATCGGATTCCAAGCTCGTTGTTGATATGATATATAATAAAGTCTCGATTGCATGGAAGATTCAATACCTTATCACTCGAATTCATCACCTCCTTAAAGATACATGGATGGGTCGGCACATTTTTAGAGAGGCGAATGTTGTTGCTGATGAATTATATAGCTAAGATGGCATATGAGCACAAAGAGAGAAGATCTTACTCAGTAGCTGATTTTCCTCGTCAAATTCGATCCTTCTTAATTTTAGATCGGGCTGGAGTGCCTCGCTTTCGTAAAGATTCGAGGATCCCTTGCTGTCAATGAGCTGGTGGTTAGGAAACTTTGGGTTTTGTGATAATTTCAGCTTCGCCCTTTTTTGGGGTCCTATGCTGATATTGAATTTTTCTTGGTGGGGTAAGTTTTTTAGGTTATTTCATAGTTACCCCCACCTGGGGGCTGTTTTGCAATTACGGAACCCGCTGCAAGGAGTTAGGTGGAGAAACAAGCCGAGTTTGCTTAATTGTGGTTCAACCCCTAGGGGCCCTTTTGGAATTATCGAATCTTTTGTTGCCTTAGCTCTAGAAGATTTAGTTTATTTCCTTTTTTACCACATTTTGTGGGTGCACTGTAATAGGCTCGACAGGGTCGTCTCTGATTTTTTATTACCATTGTAGGGGTACTCTTTTTCCTTATGTTAGGCCCACAAGGTTTTAACAAGGCCCCCAAACGTTTTATCATAATGGAATAATAAAATCTTTTTGGCCACAAAAAAAATTAAAAAATTAAAAAAAAAATCATTAAAAATTTAAAATATACTACTTATAATTCAATTTTTAATATAATAAAAAAATTAACTAAACAACTTATTTTTAATAATAAAAAAAATTAAGTAAACAAATTATTTTTAATAATTAGAAACTCTTTGACACCATCAAAATAAATCCCCAACCTTAAAATAGAAATTTAAAATAAACTACTTATAATTAAAATTTTAGTAATATTAAGTATAAATGAAATTTTTAATTATTTTCCAGCCCTAAAAATATTTTAATATTTTTTTTGTTAAGTTTGGGATTTTTTTCTTTTGTGGTTTGGTTTTATAATAGTTTTAAAGAACCGGACCGAACCGGCCGGTCGAATCGGTTCAACCGTGACCCGGCAATAAAGTGGTCCGGTCTGACATTTAAAACCGAAAAAATCGAAAACCGGGGTCAAATGACCAAAATCCGGTAGGACCGGGTAAAAATCCGAGAACCGACGAGTTAGTCGAGGAACCTGGTTTTCGGCCAAAACATCTCAAATCACCGCTGAGTTGGTTATTTGTGGCTAGATTTGAGCTAACTTTCAATGACTTAGTAGTGGGTGGCCGGATCTAGTCATGAATGGTCGAAAGATTGTCGGTTGTGATCATGGGTGATTGAATACGGGTGGCCAATTGCTGGATTTGAAAAATAAAAAAGTGAAAAAATATAAGAGTAAAAGCAATATATTATAAAAAGTGAGGTGAAGTAGATAAAAGTGAAAATAATAAGTGGGAGATTAAAAATATAAAGAAAATAATATTTTTTTAAATATTAAAATTAATAAAATAATGGCATATTAAAAAAAATTAAAAACCCGGTTGAACCGGTTTGACCCTATAAACCCATGAGCCAAATGATCGTCCGGTTTTGAAAACATTGGTTTTAAGGTTGCGGATTTTTATATGGTTTCGGCGAGTTTCTAATTATTAATAAAATAATTTGTTTAGTTAATTATTTTTATTAGTAAAAATTTAATTATATGTAATATATTTTAATTTTTTTATTATTTTCCAGACGTAAAAAAAAGGGTAAATAGCACTTTACCCCCTTGTGGTTTCAACTTGTTGCACTTTACCCCCCTGTCATATCAATATAGGCCTTTTACCTCCCTGTGGTTTGCACAATGTAGCGCCCGTCAGTATATCCGTTAAATGTTAACGGAGAGTGCATCTCACTCGCTCGAAAATGACTTGGTTGAGTTTTTTTTACCATAAATTAATATTTTTACACATTTCAACCACTTTCAACCACTTTCCATTCAATATTTACCATTTCTTCTTCAATAAATACCCCCACCATCTTTTCCAAATTAAACCCTAATTCTCATTTTTTTTTTTGCTGCTGAACAACACCCCCCCTTTTTTTTTTTGTGATGTCTTCTTCTTCAAACAACTATGAAACTGTCGATCTACGATACCACGGGAAGATATGTTCTTGTGGAAGAAAAGCTGTCATAAAAATTGTTGAAACTGAGAAGCCATCAAAGGGTCGATTATATTTTGGGTGCTCCGATTCAAATTGTGGCTTTCAAGGATGGTGCACTCCCTACTCAATCAATGGCATATCAACTGGAACAACATCAGCTAGAGCTGGAGAGGGAATTGAGCAAATGGTTGTAGGCATAAAGACTAGGGTTCAAGTACTTGAAGCTAAACAAGAAATGGTGAAGCAAATGATGGTTGGATGTCTTTTTCTGTATTTAATTTCAGTTGCAATTCTTGTTTGTAAGTTTTGAAATCAAAAGCTATTACTAATGACTACTAATGTCTCTGTTTCCATAAACTGCATATATCAATTGCCAAATAATTTGCAAAATTAACAAAATATAATCTGCAAAATTAACATTCACCAACAAAAAAACATTTTCCAACTGTTTCAACAAACAAACACATTGTTTTGCATAAGTGGCCAAAATAAATAACCAAACAAATAACTTGTTCATTGTTCAACAGACAACAAAAGATCCACTGAGCCAACTAACAAAAAAATGATCAGTTTAGATTAACTAACAAAAACATGGCTCTCAATGGAAAAAGTAAAAATCATAAAATTACTTCAACTCAGTTTGGAATCAAGGCATCCAAACTGGTTTTTTCTTACCTTTCACTTGCCTTTTTCCCTGCTTTTTACTACCAACTGGACCTGTTTTTGATCTCTGGAACAATGCTCCATTAGGCCCATGCAGTAATGTTGGTTGAGAAGAGGTAGTTTGGGAAAATAAATTCTAAACCAAAAAACATAAAATGTGGTTAAATATTTACAAATCAGGTCTGAAAAATGAAATAAATGTGAAATGCAAACTAACCTCAAAAGTGGACTGTGATAAAGGTGGTTGGGAGGAGAGACTTGAATGCAGTGCTGCAGGTACTTGAATTGCAGGACTTTGTGCAAATGAATTCTGCAGAAACAATAAATCTAGTTAGATATATAAATTTAAAAATATTCAATGATAAATATTGAGACAAAACAAATACTCAATGATAAAATATTGAAACAAAACAAATACCTCAAAGGGAACAGGTTGAGAAATGCCTTCACTGTTTGCAGGTACTTCAATAGGAACTGATGCCCTCTTAACTCTGGGAGGTTGGGGATTTTTTGCCTGCAATAAATGAATAGATAAAAAATTAGTATTATCCAAATAATATGAAAATGAAAAGTACAAATTAAGTAAATAAATTACCTTCAACAACTTAGAATTAGGATGCATTTGTCCCTTGCATCCTCTTTTATTATGTCCAGTTTGGAGGCACTTGGCACATGTCACTGCCAATTTCTTTCTTGAAACCTTAGAAGGATTTCTGCTGCCTTGTTCATCAGCTGTTTTGTTTCTTTTCTTTTTTGGTCTTCCTGGTTGTTTCTTAATAATTGGAGGCAGAAGTTGTGGCAATCCAGTCATGACATAATCATGTTCTCCTGGCACTGGACATATTTGAAAGTTGTAGGTGGCCAAATAAGCTTCCCTAGTATAGCATGGATGCACATAGTCCTCTGGCTGATGCTTGTTCATATATATTGCACTGACTGCATGCTTACATGGCAGTCCACTCACATCCCACATCCTACAGGTGCAACTTCTTGCTTCAAGATTAACTGAGCATTGTCTAACATGAGGCCCCTCATGGCACTCTACTTCATATAGCATCCCCCCAGACCAAGTAGGAAAGCAATTAGCACTGGCTTCTTTGATTTTCTCCAATTTCTTGAAGATATTAGGACCAAGCTTTCCCACATGCTTCAGCATACCATTTCTTTTTACTTGAAACCTTATCATTAGAGCTTTTCTAATCCATTCCAGCATAGAAATGATGTGCATATCTCTGGCATCTATGATGTAGTTATTCCAGCTTTCATTCATATTGTTCACAAGTATATCACACTTAGCTCTTGGACTGAAATGTGACCTGGCCCAGTTTTGAGGAATAGCATTCATTAACCACTTGAATGCACAAGGACCTTCCTCTCCATTCTCAGCAACAATTGGTGGATCAGCCTTTTTTATTTCATTCATGTAGTACTGCCATTCATTCTTGTTTGCAGTAGATGCTGCTTTCCAGAATAGATCCTTCAATTCTTTGCCTTTATACTTCATTTTGAAATTGGCATACATGTGTCTGATGCAGTATCTGTGCTCCACACCTGGCATGAGTTCATTTATGGTCTCAACTAGACCTTTTTGTCTGTCAGAAATAAACACCCACCCTCTTTCTTGAACACTTCCCATATCATTGAGTAATTGGAGCAGAAACCATGACCAAGTCTGCTTGCACTCAGATTCTACAACAGCAATTGCAAGTGGGAAGAGATTGTCATTCCCATCTCTGCAAACAGCACTCAAAAGCTGACCACCCACTGATCCTTTGAGGAAACATCCATCTAACCCCACTATAGGTCTACATGCTGCTAAATACCCACTTTTTTGTGCAGCCAACCTAGCATACAGCCTTAAGAACCTAGGTTGAGTTCCTCTGTTATTTGCTTCTGCAGTTTGAATCTTGAAACAACTCCCAGGATTGTGGTGTAGCACTGTTGCACAATAGTCTCTCAGCAGTGCATATTGCTTCTCTATGTCTCCCTCCACAAGCTTCTTTACTTTATGCTTGGCTCTATAGACTTGCCACCTACTGATATCAACATTAAGGTCTTTCCTTACCTTTCTCTTCATGGACTTCACTTTTATTTCATGGTTGTCTCTCAAATCATCAAGATATTCTTCAGCTAAGAATCTGGCATTTACATGTCCATTTTCATGTACTCTTCCACACTTGTGCTCTGATATGAATGACTTGATCTGAAATGTTGATGTATTGCCAATAGGTGATGCATGAATCCTCCAGCCACAGTCTTGCTTGCACTTGGCAGTTATTTTTTTGTTCTCATTCTTTATGTTGGTGATAGCATGACCTCTGAGTACATTCCATCTGACCATAGCTTTTCTAAAAAGTTGTGGTGTGGAGAACTTCAACCCTACAGACAAAACAGGATTCTTCATGCCAGTAGCCTCATTGAATTCCTCATACTGTTCACCTTCATCATCACTATTCAAGATGTCTTCAGCTTCCATAGGATCTCCACAATCAGACCACCATTCTTCCACTTGCACATCAGGACCCTTACTTGCCTCTTTTCCAATAGTTTCAGTCATAAAAATATCATCATGTGGGACCTCCAGGCCTTCTTCAAACCAGCTAGGATGACTACTGACTTCAGATGGTGGTCTATCTTCATCTTCTTCATAATCTTCATCATCACTATCATCATCTTCTTCTTCTTGCTGATTTTCTTCTTGTTGTTCTTCTTGATGGTTTGTTTCTTGTTCATTAGCTTCTGGAAACATCTCTGCAAACACTTCATTAATAGCTTTATCAATATCTTCATCTTCTGGATCAATATTTCTCCCATCTTCTTCTTCAACATTTTCTGCATACATGCAAATGACATCTAGGCCTTCATAAGCTGTAACCATCTGAATTACATCCTCATCCCCCTTTAATTTTTTCAAACCTCTATCTAAAGTTTCACCAGCCACTCTATAGTAGATCAAACATCCCTCATTGATTCCCAACTGAGAGTGATACAACTGCTCAAAGTACATATAAGACAGTGTGGCTCTATCTTCAATTTCTAAAAACTCCACCATTCCTCCAACATACTTGATCATAGGTTTCCACATAAAATTTCCTCCATAATGGAATTCTATAGTCACAGGGTTCCTATAATAAGAAAAAATTACATAATGCATAAGATTTAAGTACATAATTAGAGCTGAAAGAATATAAAAAAAAAAGTTCCAGATAATGGCTAATTATGTACTGCAAGTGGATAAAATTGGTCCAAAATTGGGAAATTACATAATGCATAATATTCAGTACATAATTAGAGCTGAAAGAATATAAAAAAAGTTCCAGATAATAGCTAATTATGTACTGCAAGTGGATAAAAATTGGTCCAAAATTGGGACCATTCTTCCAAAGAATAAAAAAATCGAACAGGGACCACAATACACATTGAAAGCAGACAAAGTGACATAAAAGAGACAATTCGAACAATATAATAAGGGCAAAATCTGAGACCAATAAAAAATTTCAGTATTTCGCTCAGATAAATTAGGGATTCGAGCCATATCATAAAAAAAATTGTGGACGAAAAACCTGGGTATCTCTATTTAACGAAATAAAAACAAAAATCAGCATAAATATTGCATAAATATTGACGAAGAAGAAATTAAAATGAATAACTTACTTGGGAACTTCCATGACTCCTTCGCAATTCGATGTATTGTGCAAGCACCTTCTTTCACCTTCTTTGCACCTTCTTATTGTCGTAATCACATTCTTTGAGCACTAACTCCCTAATCTTGCGAAGAACTGGTTGAATACGATTGAAGCTTGTGAAATCCAGAAGAGTTAATTTGGGAATTTAGGGTGAGTTGTGTGAATTTGGGGGAAACGATTTACCACCTGTATGAGGGTCGTGGTTAGGGCGTGTAAATTGTAAGAAATAAGAAGGGTATTTTAGACATTAACCATCCTCCGTTAACATTTAACGGATATACTGACGGGCGCTACATTGTGCAAACCACAGGGAGGTAAAAGGCCTATATTGATATGACAGGGGGGTAAAGTGCAACAAGTTGAAACCACAAGGGGGTAAAGTGCTATTTACCCTAAAAAAAATTCAATTTTGGCCCAAAAATATTGTTTTCCTTTACTTGCTTACGGGCATTTAACGGCGAGAACAGAAAGTGATTAAAATTGAACCTTGGAGGTGAACTTTGTTCACTTTGGAACAACGGGGACCAAAAGTGGAATTGGGCCAAACACGAGGGACCAAAAGTTGAATCGGGTCAAACACGAGGGACCATATTTTTTATTTTTATTTATAATCATTTATTTTTAATTTTGATAGTAAACAAAACATATTGCATTCTACACATA
The DNA here is from genome assembly GCF_056151865.1 of Erythranthe guttata. Classification (NCBI taxonomy): domain Eukaryota; kingdom Viridiplantae; phylum Streptophyta; class Magnoliopsida; order Lamiales; family Phrymaceae; genus Erythranthe; species Erythranthe guttata. The sequence continues at coordinate 6,525,624 of NC_142533.1, read as the reverse complement.
TTAACTCATTCCTCCCCTTCAACTGGAAACCTGAATCAAGACTAATTTTCTTTACAAGCATGCCAAATTGACACAAATATTTTACACCCAATCACTTCAAAAATATGTAGAAAGTTTAACCTAAATTAATGTATTTGCTAATTTCGAAGTTTTTTTATGGGAAAATTACAGTTTATGTCCCTAAACTTCACCACTAAAACGATTTATGTCCTCAAACATTTCAATCCACGAAATATGTCTTCAAACTTGCCACTTTTGATCACTTTATGTTCTGCCGTTAACATCGGCAGCTAACTTCGACGGAAATAGCACACGTGGCTCACGTGATGTCTATGTGACCGTTAAATGTGCGTGGAATAATATATTGAATAAATGTTGACGTGGCACAAGAATATACTAATTTCCTTTAACTCACTCTCCCAAATCCCAATTCCACATCACGTTTCATTCCAAACATTCTCACATTTGAAGAGTTTTTCCCTTATCAAAGAACAGCAGATTCACGTGCAAACACATGCCTGCAATCGAGAGGAAGAAGGTAAACGCGACTCCTCTTCTGGTTCTGAAAAAGATTTTAGGGGAAGCTTTAATTCTTCTCCCAACTCCGTCTCTAGAACGTTGGGGTCGTGTGATTCTTCGCCTGCTGATGCTTGTGCCCCTTGTGGTCTCGATGAAGCGAGCACAAGGATGGTGAAGATGGCACAAATTCTACCCAACTCAGCAGTTTCAGAACCTGCCCAGAAGGTGTTCGACAAAATGCCTGAACCAATTCCGGAAAAAAAAAACATGCAGCACCTGTCAAAGCTGCATATAATTCTTTTTTCGCCAAGAATAGAGTGCCCAAGAACGGATTCCAGCTCCCCAACTTCCCCAACGAAGTAGAAGAAGACATGATATTTTCAGCCCGAAGATGAAAGTGAAATCGAGGAAACATTCGGCATTTGTTTATTGGGCTATTTTGCTGGTAAAACACCACGAAAAATGGCCATGGATTCACACACGATTCTGCTATTTTCGAATTTCACCTCAATTGAAGGATTCGAAATGGGGTTTTAGGGATTGGATTTACGGGTTCATTGGGGATATGGAGAATTAGGGATTTTAGAATAGAAATAGGGGAGGAGAATGACGTGTCGCTCCACATCACGTTTCGTCGACCAAGTAGGCACTGGGTGTTGTACAGCTCAACATTTAACGGCCACATAGACGTCATGTGAGCCACGCGTGCTATTTCCGTCGAAGTTAGCTGCCGACGTTAACGGCAGAACATAAAGTGATCAAAAGTGGCAAGTTTGAGGACATATTTCGTGGATTGAAATGTTTGAGGACATAAATCGTTTTAGTGGTAAAGTTTAGGGACATAAACTGTAATTTTCCCTTTTTTTATTTTGATTTAATGGTTTCTTCGTTCCAACTGAACAGTTAAAATACATCATTTTAGCCATTTTATTTTTAGAGAGGGGTGTATTGTCCCGCCGCCAACAGTAATCCCCGTTCCCAACCCCACATTCATCTTTGTTGATATGAGAAAAGCTCAGTCCTTAAATTGCAATTTTTAAAGTTATAGGACTAAATTGAATTTGTGAAAACATTGAAGAAGTTTGAGGGATTAAATTACAGTTTTACAGAACTTAATTAAAATCCTCACTCTACCCCTGTCCCGCCGCCAACAGCAATCCCACATTCATCTTTGTTGATGAACCAAACTGCCGGAGCAAATTAGGAACCAGATTCAACCAACAACCAGCAATCGAATCAATTTGGATGACGGAGCAGAGGCGGCGTGGATAGTGAATTAGATGGCGGTGGAGAATTTGGTTCTACACCTATGATGGTGGTGGTGGCGCGGCCGCGGCGGAGCAGAGGTGGTGATGGTGATATGCCATTTTTTTTTTTATATTTAACATATATTTGCATATTGTTTGCTAAAATTCAACTATTTTTCCATTTGCTTTTTTTTTTTGGATTTATTTATATTTAATATCTATTTTTTGCTTTTTGAAATTAAAATATTTTATAAAGAATTTTATTGTTTTCGTGATTGATGGGTGTGGTAATAAATCAAAATTAATCTTAAATTATTTTTATTTTTAGCAAAAAATCCGAGGCTTAACCTACTCGGGTATTTTTGTCTTTTCACAGCTGGTCAACGGCCAAAAGTTAAATCAGTAGAGTATGCATTCTGAAAATAAGCATAGGGGTTATTTGCTAATTTTTTTATCATAGGGGGAAATCGCGCAGTTACAAATTTCACAAGGGTAGTAAATACAATAAGCTCTACATTCATTACAAGAATGTCCTCACGAATAAATCATGGAATTTTCTTCCTGTACACAGATGAAGAAAATCTATCAAAAACCTCTCTTCGATGATTTCACTATCCCCTAAAAGACTTTTAAGAACAAATATTAGCTCAACTGGATGCGATCGATCGAGTCATATTAAAACCGTAAGCATTTTGAAACTAGTCTATCTATCTATCTATATCTATATCTATCTATCTATCTATCTATATCTATTCTATATCTATATCTATATTATCTATAAAACTGTGAATGATATGAATGTTTCTACCATTTTTTGTATGGACAAAAATATCCTTTGGGTATGGAAAATTTGAAGGACAATTAAGTAATATGCTAATAATAATAACAATTAATTAATACTTATACAAATATTTTCACACATCTTCTTCATCTTTTTCTAAATTCATTATTATTCTTTTCCATGGTAAGTCTTTTTATGTACAAGGTAACACATTTAATAGTTTTGACGGACAACTAAGAATGAAGTAAAAATTATTAATTAGTACGCCATACTTAAATAAATTAATTAACACAAAAGAACAGTTTTTACGTTTACAGTTTTCACATCTTCCTGATCTTTTTTTCTCGTTTTATTCTTTGCTTGGTAAATGATCTTTTCATTAAAAATTGAAATTTCTATGCAATCTTAAACAAGCACAGGCATCGTTGCCGCAGTAGCCACCGTAATCGCCACAGACATTTATTCATCCAAAGGTAAATCCCTCTTTCATAACCTCAATGTGATTTTGAAATTTGGTATATATATATTTTTCGAGAAATTGATTTTCTAGACAAGATCTTTTTAAACCCCTAATTTTGTAACACAGTCTTCCAGATCGGGTCATAGGGAACAATTTGTGAATAATAGGTAAGTAATTCCAATGTTAAATTTCTTTTTTTTTCTGTAGCATGCATGATGCATAGCATTCAATTTACCCATTATGAGATATATTATTTATTTAATTAGTTTTCAAAAATTAAAACGTACATCATTTCTAATAGAATTGTTCTAAGGAACAGTCCAACAATATTTTCCCATCTGCAGCAATATTTAAGTGTTTAAAAGTTTGCTCATTTACACGAGATTTTATATTTGATGTTTTTATTGTTGTTTCTTAGAGGAAAAATAGAAGAACGAGTACACACATACACTTTTACCATGTAAGTATGCAAATAATGTATTTTTGGTGTTTTAATATTCAACATTTTGAGCATTCTTGGAAGTATTTTTCCCCGGATGAGCTTTTGGTGTGTTTGGTGTTTTTGTAAAGATATTCTTGGATTTTTTGGCATCAAAATCAATTTTTAAAGTGTTTTCAATATCAACTTTTGCTTCTAATTCTCTAAAAATAAGTTATTTTAAGCTAAAATATAAAAAGAACATCCATGGACCAACTTCTCTTAAAATAAGTTGCTGGAATTGGTTTTTTATGGAGTTTGCAAACACCCCAAACTTTTAGAAATAAACACTTATTATTAACTTAACTCAAAATCACCAACTTCGAGTTTTCTAGATGTTTCTGCAAACTACCTTAATATGAAAAAGTTTGCATTGTAAAATAGTTTGCGACAAAGACTACTATTACTACCCTGTGTATTTTTATTTGATTTTCAGTGTTGATGTTGGTGTTTTTATTTTATTTCCACTTGGTGTTTTTATTTTATTTCCACTAATGATATTGTCACGACACGTGCAACGCACGTGCACATGCCTAGTACTTATAAAAGGAGGAATCCTATGGTGGTTTCTTCCATTTTTTGAAGAGACAAAAATACCCTTTGTCAAGTTCAAACTTTGAAGGACAATTGAGTAATATAAACTGACTGTTAATTATTATAAATTAATATTAACTTATGACATTAAATAATTATGTTATTAACTATTGTCGAATATAGTATGGACAAGTTTAAACTAATTATATTATTAACTATTTCCACCACCGAATTATCTCACTTCACAACCAAAGATTGTAAAATGTCATAAATACCCCTCAAATTTATAATCCACCACCCTTCCTTATATTAACTTAATCCTCATGTATTCTAACTTATTTTTATTTTATTATTTTTTTTAATTTTTTTAATTTAAAACAAAATTATTATGTTTTCAATTTTTTACAATGAAATATTTATTACAAGATATTTAAACTTTCATATCAGATGACAAACAGATTATGTAAATTTTTTTTAGGACATAAAATTATATGAAGCCAAATTGGCCAATTCTTGAGGAAATTCATGACCTTCCATGCAAGCAACCTTAATTTATTTCTCAAAAAAGTGAGTTCCTGCTCTTTTTGACCTTCGAAAATGTTTTTCTCTTGCGAAAGTATTATTCACTTACGGTGGACAGGGTGAGATTTCCCGTGAAAAGGGTGAGATTTTTTTTAAAAAATATTTTAATTAGTTTAGTGGTAGATGGTTTATAAATATTGAAAAATATATGTGAAAGAAGAAGAAAAGGGTAAAATTGGAAAAATATTTAATTTGGTGGTGAAATAAGATATTTTGAGGGTGGAAATAGCACGTCTCTTAAAATATTTGATAAATAATTTTATTGCTTTCCTGATTGATGGGTGTGGCACGTGGTAGTGAATCAAAATTAATCGTAAATTATTTTTACTTTTTGCAAAAACATGAGGCTTAACCTACTCTGGTATTTTTGTCTTTCACAGCTGGTCAACGACCAAAAGTTAAATGGGTCGAGTATACATCCTAAAAATAAGCATAGGGGTGTTTGCTAATTTTTTTATGACAGGAGGAATTCGCACAGTTACAGGGGTAGTAAATGCAATAAGCTCTACATTCATTACAAGAATGGCCTCACGAATAAATCATGGAATTTATTCTTATTCTCTTCACTTCATGTACACAGATGAATAAAATCTATCAAACACCTCTCCTCGATGCTTTCACCATTCCCTGAAAGACTCTAAGAACAAATATTAGCTCAACTGGATGCGACCGATCGAGTCATATTAAAACCGCAAGCATTTTGAAACTAGTATTTGTAAAACAAAATGTAGAATCGTTGATTCAAATATATCCAAACAAAACTACCCGGTCTTGTTGACAAAACGGTATTATACTCTGCTTCCTTTACCCAATCAATCGAGCGCATGAATCCATAGCGGGAAAATTATATTTTATGTCCCTAAATTTTACCACAAAAACGATTTATGTCCTCAAATATGTCAATTCACGAAATATGTCCTCGAACTTACCACTTTTGATCAATTTATGTTCTATTGTTAACGTCGTCAGCCAAGTTCGACGGAAATAGCATGTGTGGCTCACGTGACGTCGATCTGGCCGTTAAATGTGACGTGAAATAACATATTGCATTGAAATGTTGACATGGCAAACGAATGTACTAATTTCCCCTCACATTTCTACCCCACTCTTCCCAAATCACTCTTCATGCTTCATCCCATAAACCCTAGCCATCCAATTCAAAAATATCTTTCAATCTCCTCAACCCACTCCCAAATTTCCAATCTAATCTGCATTCTTGATCGAACTCATGTCAGACTCGAAGTCATAAACCCATAATAAAATCCCGACATTCTCACATTGCAAGAGTTCTTCCCATATGAGACGCCGCGTTACTTTGGGTGAAATCAAAACTACCACAAACCTACCAAAATCCCAAAATCGAGGTTGAAAGATATTAACTTTGAAAAAACTTACTCAAAATCAGAATTTGTTGCTTGATTATGATGTCACAGGTCAACAAATGTTTGAAACCCTGCGAAAGTAGGGTTGGGCAATCTTGCTGTTGCATAATTTCACCTTAATTTTAAGCTTCGTATAGGTAAATTGGGGGTAGGGTTTCTGCGTTTTCGTTCAATAAATTTGGGGGTAATGAAATTTGAGTGTTGGTGAGATTGAAATAGAGGAAGAGAGTTGCGTGTCACTCCACTGCTTATTATTTCGCCGGATCGACATAGGTAGTAAATCCACGTCGCATTTAACGGCCAGATAGACGTCATGTGAGCCACACGTGCTATTTCCGTCGAAGTTGGCTGACGACGTTAACGGCAGAACATAAATTAATCAAAAGTGGTAAGTTCGAGGACATATTTCGTGGATTGAAATATTTGAGGACATAAATCGTTTTAGTGGTAGTTTAGGGACATATAATGTAATTTTCCCAATCCATAGCACATTCCAGATTCTCTAGATAGAATCTTTAAAACAAGAAGGGGCATAACCGAATTTTGTTAAGCTCTCTGGAAATATTATTTCACACTCGAAGGAATATATTTATTTAGAAAAAAAAAATACATATATATGCGCATTTATCTTGGTCTGATTATCAAGGCCTTGGCGAAAGAATCAAGCTCGAATAACCTAATTCTTTTTATACATATTTTAGAATTTTTGTTCTCGTCGAGTTACAATTGAACTTGAGCTTGAAATGAGCTTTCATAGCTTAACCATATTCATTAAAGCTTACAGGGAGGTATTTCACATTCAACAATCATTTGATAAAATCGAATCCATCACACTTTATTTTTTATTTCCACGTACCCATTGCAAAAGTAAAAATTATGTAAAATTAATTACCTTTTACATTACAAGAATGGCCTCACGAATATATCACGAAAATATGCAAAAACATAAGTTTCAATGATCACCAAAAAATAAAAAGTTTATAAAAACAGGAAAATATCAAATCATACACAGTTTTATGTAAGCCTTGAAATTTTGCCACACTTGCCAAAATAGGAATCTTCATCTTCATTTGAATAGTTGAGGCATTTCAATCGCCGAGCAACACACGATTAGCCATTTGGAATTTATTCCTCCTCCTCCTCCTCCTCCTCCTTCTCCTCCTTCTCCTTCTTCTTCTTCTTCTCCTTCTTCTCCTTCTTCTTCTTCTTCTTCTTCTTCTCCTTCTTCTTCTTCTTCTTCTTCTTCTTCTTCTTCTTCTTCTTCTTCTTCTTCTCCTTCTTCTTCTCCTTCTTCTTCTTCTCCTTCTTCTCCTTCTTCTCCTTCTTCTGCTCCTTCTTCTCCTTCTTCTCCTCCTTCTCCTCCTTCTCCTTCTCCTTCTCCTTCTCCTTCTCCTTCTCCTTCTCCTTCTCCTTCTTCTTCTCCTTCTCCTTCTTCTTCTTCTTCTTCTTCTTCTTCTTCTTCTTCTTCTTCTTCTTCTTCTCTTCTTCTCCTTCTTCTCCTTCTTCTCCTTCTTCTCCTTCTTCTCCTTCTTCTCCTTCTTCTCCTTCTTCTCCTTCTTCCTTCTTCTCCTTCTTCTTCTTCTTCTCCTTCTTCTTCTCCTTCTCCTTCTTCTTCTCCTTCTCCTTCTTCTTCTCCTTCTTCTCCTTCTTCTCCTTCTTCTCCTTCTTCTCCTTCTTCTCCTTCTTCTCCTTCTTCTCCTTCTTCTCCTTCTGCTCCTTCTTCTCCTTCTCTGCTTCCTTCTTCTCCTTCTGCTCCTTCTTCTCCTTCTTCTCCTTCTTCTTCTTCTTCTTCTTCTTCTTCTTCTTCTTCTTCTTCTTCTTCTTCTTCTTCTTCTTCTTCTTCTTCTTCTTCTTCTTCTTCTTCTTCTTCTTCTTCTTCTTCTTCTTCTTCTTCTTCTTCTTCTTCTTCTTCTTCTTCTTCTTCTTCTTCTTCTTCTTCTTCTTCTTCTTCTTCTTCTTCTTCTTCTTCTTCTTCTTCTTCTTCTTCTTCTTCTTCTTCTTCTTCTTCTTCTTCTTCTTCTTCTTCTTCTTCTTCTTCTTCTTCTTCTTCTTCTTCTTCTTCTTCTTCTTCTTCTTCTTCTTCTTCTTCTTCTTCTTCTTCTTCTTCTTCTTCTTCTTCTTCTCTTCTTCTTCTTCTTCTTCTTCTTCTTCTTCTTCTTCTTCTTCTTCTTCTTCTTCTTCTTCTTCTTCTTCTTCTTCTTCTTCTTCTTCTTCTTCTTCTTCTTCTTCTTCTTCTTCTTCTTCTTCTTCTTCTTCTTCTTCTTCTTCTTCTTCTTCTTCTTCTTCTTCTTCTTCTTCTTCTTCTTCTTCTTCTTCTTCTTCTTCTTCTTCTTCTTCTTCTTCTTCTTCTTCTTCTTCTTCTTCTTCTTCTTCTTCTTCTTCTTCTTCTTCTTCTTCTTCTTCTTCTTCTTCTTCTTCTTCTTCTTCTTCTTCTTCTTCTTCTTCTTCTTCTTCTTCTTCTTCTTCTTCTTCTTCTTCTTCTTCTTCTTCTTCTTCTTCTTCTTCTTCTTCTTCTTCTTCTTCTTCTTCTTCTTCTTCTTCTTCTTCTTCTTCTTCTTCTTCTTCTTCTTCTTCTTCTTCTTCTTCTTCTTCTTCTTCTTCTTCTTCTTCTTCTTCTTCTTCTTCTTCTTCTTCTTCTTCTTCTTCTTCTTCTTCTTCTTCTTCTTCTTCTTCTTCTTCTTCTTCTTCTTCTTCTTCTTCTTCTTCTTCTTCTTCTTCTTCTTCTTCTTCTTCTTCTTCTTCTTCTTCTTCTTCTTCTTCTTCTTCTTCTTCTTCTTCTTCTTCTTCTTCTTCTTCTTCTTCTTCTTCTTCTTCTTCTTCTTCTTCTTCTTCTTCTTCTTCTTCTTCTTCTTCTTCTTCTTCTTCTTCTTCTTCTTCTTCTTCTTCTTCTTCTTCTTCTTCTTCTTCTTCTTCTTCTTCTTCTTCTTCTTCTTCTTCTTCTTCTTCTTCTTCTTCTTCTTCTTCTTCTTCTTCTTCTTCTTCTTCTTCTTCTTCTTCTTCTTCTTCTTCTTCTTCTTCTTCTTCTTCTTCTTCTTCTTCTTCTTCTTCTTCTTCTTCTTCTTCTTCTTCTTCTTCTTCTTCTTCTTCTTCTTCTTCTTCTTCTTCTTCTTCTTCTTCTTCTTCTTCTTCTTCTTCTTCTTCTTCTTCTTCTTCTTCTTCTTCTTCTTCTTCTTCTTCTTCTTCTTCTTCTTCTTCTTCTTCTTCTTCTTCTTCTTCTTCTTCTTCTTCTTCTTCTTCTTCTTCTTCTTCTTCTTCTTCTTCTTCTTCTTCTTAAAAAAATATTTTTTTTAAGCAACAATGTTTATTCGACACATACATGTCGAAATTTCTCAAAATTTCGAAATGTATGTGTCAAATTTGGTTTTGTTTTTCTTTTTTTAATAAAATTTTCGACAAGTTGGTGTCGAAAACTTACCAAAAATTCGACCAGTATGTGTCGAAAGCTGTAGGCGGCATTCAAAATTCAAAATCGACTTCGAAGCTCAAAAAAGTCATGGATACATACTTTAACTGGGTTCTCCTTGGCTGTAAACTACCATTTTGTTGTCATTTGACTCCATTTTGCAAGTTGTGTGAAGTTTTGATTTCTTTAGTTTTGAATGTTTTAGAAGGGCTTGTTTGTGAGGCAGAAGAAGAAGGAGGTGGTTGAGGGGTTTCTGAAGAAGGAGATGAGTTTTGTGTGTTTGGTATTGAAGAAAGAAATATAAGATTTTTAATGTTTTTGTAGCATTGATTTTCATTAAGGGTATTTATTTCATGACCTATTTATTATCTAATTTTTATTTTTGTGGTATTGAAGTGAGAAAAAATCGGTATTAGTTTTAGTTGTTCCCTTCTAATTAAGATGAAACTTATTTTAACTTAACTGCCCAACGAATCAAGATTGGCATCTAGCAACTACCTGTCATGATTCCCTAGATACAAATGAAGTGCCTGCAAGAACCGTGTGATATGGTTAACGTAGAGTACAATCCCTTCGATTCATATGTCCCGATTGACTAGAGGCACTGAATCACCGAGATATCTATTAAAGTTCAATAACCGCGTGAACGTTCTTAGTAATGCAATCAGTTTGCGTACGAATTTCCCTAATCATCACACAGTTAGCTCTGGCCAGAGACTCTATGATTACAAACTATAAGAATATAAAGGACATCCATGACTATTCAACCGATCGAATCCCCTACTACAATACACTAACCTCGGTGGGATGGGTCACGCTACAGCTGATCCACTAATGAAGTCATAGTGATGTCTGGGTCTTAAGGATTAATGGTGTACAACTATATCATAGAAAACTGTATTCGATTATTGGAAACCATTTAAAAATTTCTAGGATTAGGGAGTTGAGTGAACTCATTTATATGAGCACCCACTTATGTATGCCGATGTCACAATACCGATTACTGATGGCGTAACCCATTGACTTTGAAGCTAGATTTAACAGTTATATTACTAAATTAAATACCTCATGATTGAACTAGATCAATTAATAGTAATTTAACAAGTGTAAGGGCTATATCTATGCGCGTGCAAGGGACAAAGATATAGAATGCTAAAATGGGATGTTATCATTAATACGAAATTAATTATTTATTACAATAATAAATGAAATACTACAGTCACAAGTTGACTTGTTGGTTAGAGACTCTAATAGTATTTATTGTTCGTTTGCACTTTATTTATCTCTTTGTATTCTTTCTTTGTGTTATTGTTTACATTATTACTCTACTACATTAGTTCACGATCATCAAACCAAAAAAGTAGATAAAATATGCCATTTTACAACAAAACAGTCTCTTAATGATATTAGTTATAAATTTATTTGAATAAATGCTAATATATAAAAGGTATAAAAAAATTTGGGGGCCCTAAACTTTTAAAACTCCGTGCTTCGTTTTATCACTTGCAAGCCATTGCAAAAGTAAAAACATAGTTAGAGCCTGTTTGGTTAAGCTTATTATAAATAGCTAATAAGATCTTACATATGATAAGTTGTTTTAAGAACTCATAAGTTTTTATGTCTTATTTTTAGAATTGTTGTTTAAAGTGTTTGGATACTGAGCTTATAAGCTGTTTTTACTCATAATAAGATCTTAAATAAAAATGTGGAGTAGAGTACTTTTTAAGAAAAAAATTAAAAGCTCTCAAGCAGCTTAGTTTTTGAATTTTTAAAATATTGTTTAAAGTTTTTACCACTTTGAAAGAGCTTATAAGCCCTTAAACATTTGATAATTTTTTTTTAACATATTATAAGCTTAGCCAAACAGCCTCTTAGTATCCACCCAAAAAACATCACTATTTCCCGAGTAAAGTTAATAGCCTTTTACATTACAAGAATGGCCTCACGAATAAATCAAGAAAATATTTATAACATAAGTTACAATGATCACTGTTGGGTGCTAAATACCCACACTCAAGTGCACGTATCGCAAACAAGTAGTAAAGTAGACTCGTGAGAGTCGGATGTCGATCCCACAGGGAATACGCAAATTATTTAATCCTAAGTACCAAATTTTAACAATTACGATTTTTATCCAGCCTACGCAAGTTTGTCAAATTAATTAACTAAATAAATTAAACTAATCAAGAAAGCAATTAAACAAGAGAAAAATATCAATATAAAACGGATCTAGGATTTTATCTTCCCCTATGGGATAATTCTTCACCCAATTAATCTCCTATCATGCAAGTTATGATTCCCGATTATTAACCCAAGACACGAAATTACTCATAACCAGCTGTCGCTGTATTATAAGTCTATTATTCATAAAAGATTCAGTATATGTCTATGCAAACCTAGTATAAATAAAGCATTAAATAACAAGTCTCGTAAACGGCTACCTAAGGTATTATCTGTATGTCTACGATAATACATGCAATCAACACACGCATTCGGTGAAAACTACTCGAAGGCTCTTCTATCCCTGTTCTAATTATTAAAACGATCTGTCAATCAATTCTAACAATAACAAATAGCAACATAAATTAGCTACGTTCATGTGCTAAATAAGATCAAAATAGAAGAAATAATCGAAGAATTAAACTTGCATAAAAGTAGAAAAAGAGGTTCGAATTACCACATAGGGTTCCAACAAAATCCTAGAATAAAAACTTAGCTACTCATGTTCGTAACGAAAAGCATAATAAAAATACGAAAATTCATAAAAATCAGAAAATAAAAGTAAAAAGGAAAACTAGGATGAAGATTCGTCAAGTCTTCGTCTTCGTTCTCTTGCTCCTCGATTGCTTGTAAAAAGATCAAAATAAAAGATAAAGATAAAAGATGGATCTAATTGTGTGCTTTTGGCCTTTAAATAGGGTGCACAAATATAATAGGGCGGGTTTCCTTGTGTAATTAAGATTCATTCACTGCGCCAATACGTTCCTCCGGACGACCATAAATTACCTTTATAGATCCGTAATTGAAGAACGTATTTTAACTTTTGCACCCACAACGGATCCCCACTCGCGCATTTTCTTCATAAAGGATGGGCTGCAATCATCTACCTCTAGTATTTCGGTGTTCTTGAATTGATTTGAGATGTTTTCCAATTTATAGCAATGCCTAACAATCACCCACCTTAAGTATAGAATGTCGAATTCCAAGTTCTCTATATCCAAGTCTTCCAGCAGCAAGAATTCCAGACTGGGGAACTGTCCTTGTCTTTGGCTGGTTTTCCACAGAGGGCCGCAAAAGGCATACCATCGCAGCTTGAGCACTATAAGATTCGGTAATGATGCAATCACTTCCATATTCTCCCAAGGCAATCCACATCCACTCAGGCTTATCTTCTTAATTCTCATAGGAAAGTTCGGAACTGAACGAACAATTTGAGAGCTCAGATTAGGATTTACAACGACGCATTTGAATGACACAAATTCATCATAGACAGAGGCTAAATGACCGAAAAAACTGAAGGTTTCGGTTGAGTCGTGTGCTGACTCAATTTGAACGGCTATTCTCGTTAGCGTGGGGATTCTTGAAAGCACTTCTACGGTACAACTGTGAACACTCACACCTGAAACTGTTATAAGATTCTCAAGATGAGAATCATCCGGAGGAGGTGGGAGATCGAAGCCCTTGCAATAAAGTTGCCTCAGTTTATGCATGTTCCAGATATCTATAGGCAGATAAACTGGACCATGATTCGACTATTTGATATTATGATGCCGAGTGAAAATCAATACCTCGAGGTTCCAAAGTGTGGATATGGAGTTGGGGAGCTCTCTATCACACGTGATGGAAAGATACGTCAAGTGAACTAATGCAAGTAGTTGATGTGGGAACTCGTAGAAGCGGATCGCAAGTGCATCTAGTACCTTGAGCAATCTAAAACACAAGGGCAACAATACTGGATATTGTTGTTTTGGACCGAAACACAGAAGAGATCGTGCATTCGGAACCGATTCCATCCATTCATGAACTTGTGTGAAAGCAAGAACAACATTATTGTGGACACACAAACGTTGCTGCCTTCTAATGTTCTCCGGAGTACAATCGGTGTATTTTTTCAGGATATGGAAAAACTTTTCACTCTTAGCTTCACTAACACACAGACTTCGAAAGGTGAAATGTAGTCTACAGTTCTTAACGCTAAACGAGTTGACAGAAGCGTGCTTTTCTCTCAAAACAACATTTTGCCGAATAAGTAGACCCAAGATGTGTCCGACAATTTCTTCACTCTCTGGGCCTGCCTCCATAAAGCCCTCAGAGAGCCTTAATTTGATTAGCTTTGATCGAGAAATCCCATAATGTTTTGGGAACACACCCATATACAGAAAGAATGGCTTTAGATCCCAAGGCAACATCATGTAACTTAAAAATAGTGCCTTTGAGAGTGGCGTATCGTCATATCTTGTGGTGACGAGTGAATCTTCTTTTTCTGATAATGTCTTCCATTCTTCAAAAGATTTTCCATGCAGATTCTCTCCAACCTGTATAATTGCTGCAGGGAGTCCTTCACAGTTCTTGGCAATCTTCTTCCCAATCTTCTCAAGTTCTCGACTGCACTTCTCCTGTCTATTACTAAATGCGGTTTGATGAAGTAGTTGCCAACTGTCGTCGTCGTTGAGAAATGGTAATATAATAAACTTGTCTATAAAAGTGTAGACAAATAAACTTTGGATCTGAGATATGACGATGATCCGACTTCCTTTTCTGTTTTCTGGAAAATCACAAGGTACTAGATCAGTGTCGTCAGCCCATACATCGTCTAAGACAATTAGATACTTTTGAGTAGATAAAGCCTCAAAAAATCGCTTCTGCAAATAATCCGTGTCTCGTTTATCAGAAGGAATGACGACGCCAAGTTCATCTAGAACATGCAGTATAATATCTTTCCATTGAGTGTAGTGTGGGCCGATGTGCAGAAATAAACGAGTTTCGAACTCTTTAATAACAAGTGGATCGTTGTAAACTTGTTGAACAAGGCTAGTCTTGCCGATTCCGGTCATGCCCATAACTGATTGAACTAAGTAATGGGAATCGGGATCGAAAATCCATTGTTTAAGTTCTCTAATTTGGTCATCCAATCCCACCAGGAGATTCTGTTGATTCTCAGTATTATAATATGAAGAAGCAAAATTAGAATACCTGCTGCTGCTACAGATCTGTTCTTCTTCGTCAGTTGCTGTGAGAAACGAAGTAATTTCTTGTTTGACTATTTGCAGTTGTTGGGAGAGAGACAAAGTGAAACCGATCTCATCATGATCTGGATCAGACAAGTGGGAGTGTGCTGGTTTTTGTTGTGCGGCGGGCCAGGTTTCTTTGGCGGCTGGGGTGGTATGTCCGGTTCTCTGGTTTCTATTCACAAATCATGTATCAGAAGTGGCTATCGAATTTAGGCGGAGAGCTAAATCCTATAATGCTGCATTTGCCTTTACCTCTATTGGCATGGCAATCGACTCATCTTCCTGGTGGGCTCGACAAGGAATTTATGCGCTGAGAGTTGTTGGCCAAGTATCTCACTTTTTTAATGCTGTTGATGGTTCTGCAAATATGCCGCGCCTACTTCAATTGTTCTTTCTTGATACTGCTGATGATTTAGATTCAAATACATTAAGCAGTCGAGATTTGCGACGTGACGTGATGAACTTGCTTGTTGGTGCACTAGCAAATAACCCGTACTGTACATTCTTTAAGCGCTTGCGTACCTGGGATAATCTTTCCGACGCTCATATTGTAATCAAGACAACACCTAATTTAGATCAGAGGACTTTCAATCTTCCTACTGTTGATCAAGTGGCTGCTGTTTGGAAGGATGGTGAGGCGAGTGATGCTGGAGCAGAACGCGATATACGTGTCTATACGGATGCTGGTCATAGTCGCAAAATCAATTATTATTTTGGTTGTTATGACCCGCTTCAGTACCCTTTATTATTTCCGAATGGAGAACCGGGCTGGCATGCCGGTATTGAGAAATTACCTTCCGCACGAGCGACATTTCTGGAAGCAACTGCACGACACTGTGTAGGTGAGGGTATTGCCGTTCCAGGTGTTGTTGGATCGGTCGATGAAATGCTTGCAGTCGAGGCCAGCGGTAACTTTTCTGTTGTTGTTACCTAACTTTTGTTTCCGCTGTTTGTGTTAAGGTGCCAATGTATTTATTTTTTCCTGCAGTGTTGGCTTCCGGTAAAAAAAGCCATCACAATGTCTCGTGTCGGGAGTACTACTGTTTTAAAGCTCAAATGCGTGGCGAACAATGTTCAATCATTTTGCACTCAGGAAGGTTGGGCCAACAGTACATTATTGATATGTATATTAAATTGGAGACATCTAGGCTCGATTATTATAGATCTGAACAGTTGCTGCAGGAACTTCGTACAGAATCCTATCAGGGTATTATTGATAGTCTTTCTCTAGATCATGGTATTCGGTCTTCTGATATTGGACAACGGATGGTTCTGCCGTCTTCGTTCATTGGTGGGCCCAGGGACATGCGTAAGAGGTACGTGAATGCCATGGCCTTGGTTGAGCGATTTGGGAAGCCTGATCTTTTTATAACTATGACATGCAATCCTGCCTGGATGGAGATTCAAGATCACTTGCTCCCTGGAGAAAAACCTCATGATAGGCCAGATTTAATTGCACGTGTTTTCAGAGCAAAGGTCGAGGAGCTGAAGCATGATATAATAGAGGGTAAATTTTTTGGCAACGTGGTGGCATATGTGTATACTATTGAATATCAGAAGCGCGGACTTCCTCATTGTCATTGGGTCATTATACTAGATAAACACGACAAGATGTTTTCTACAGCTGTATATGATCGTCACATCTCTGCAGAGTTGCCGACCACCTCACATCCATTTATGCGAGACTTAGTTGTTAGACACATGATGCATGGTCCCTGCGGTGACTCAAATCCCGATAACTCGTGCATGCGTGATGGCAACTGCAAGAATCACTATCCCAAGGACTTCTCAGAATCTACTTCGCATGGCAAAGAGTCGTATGTTAACTACAGAAGAAGAAATGATGGTTCGAATGTCGTTGTTCGAAATGTTCGCCTGGATAACAGGTTTGTCATTCCCTACAGTCCTGTACTACTGGCTAAGTTTGACTGTCATATTAACGTCGAAGTCTGTGCGGATATCAAATTGGTTAAGTATCTGTATAAATACATTCACAAAGGGCATGATAGATTGTCGTACAGCGTTGTTCCTACATGTTCTCAGACAGACCAGCTCGATGAAATACAGTCATACCAGAATGGCAGGTGGATTTGTGCACCCGAGGCATATTGGAGAATGTATTCTTTTGCGACCAGCGATTCACATCCGGCGGTCATAGTGTTGCCCGTCCATTTGCCAAATCACCAACCTTTACGGTTCGGCGCTCGTCAGTCTTTGCAGCAGCTTCTTGCAAATCCCTTGTCGTCTAAGACGATGTTGACCGAATTTTTTTATATGAATCAACATGACGCTGACGCTGTACGTCTTCGCCTTTTGTACAAGGAATTTCCCGAGTTCTTTGTTTGGGAGACAAGTCATCGTAGGTGGAAATTGCGGCAGAAGCAGAGGGTGGTTGGAAGACTTTGTACTGTTAATCCACAAGAAGGTGAGCGGTATTTCGAACGGTTGCTTCTGCTCAACGTCAGATGTCCGACTTCGTTTGATGATCTTCTCACTGTGCAAGGACAGCATTACAACACATTCCGAGAGGCTGCTGTTCACCGAGGGATCCTACAATCTGACTACTACGTTGACAATTGTATGTCTGAGGCTGCATTGTTCCAGGTTCCTTATTGTTTCCGGGTTTTATTTGCCATGCTTCTTGTCTACGGTATTATTTCCGACACACAACTGTTATGGAATAAATATTACGCCTCATTATCTGAGGACTTCGCTCTAGATACTTTACTGACAAACAAAGAAGTTTTGCGAAAGACAGTTGCTGCTATTGATCTGGTTCTTATTTCCATGGATAAATCTATATCTGATTTTCCTATTAAATTTCCATTCGGATATTTACACTCCAACGATAGAGTGAGTGCAGATTTTAGCCATGAATGCTCGATTGTTGTCACAGCAGGTGATATTTGTTCTATACAGCAGTTAAACCTGGACCAGCAGCTTGCCTTCGACAGGATTGTACGCCTGATTAATGCGCATGGTGAAGGAGTATTTTATTTAGACGGTCCAGGTGGCACAGGAAAAACTTTTTTGTACAAAGCTTTACTAGCATATGTACGCTGTCGTGGGGGTATTGCACTTGCTGTGGCAACTTCTGGAGTGGCCGCTTCTCTTTTGCCGGGTGGTCGTACAGCACATTCAAGATTCAAGCTCCCGTTTGATATTGATGACAAGCCTATCGGAAAGGTTAGTAAGCAGAGCAGCCTAGGTAAAATGATCGTCGCATCCGAGCTGATAATATGGGATGAGGCTTCAATGGCAAATCGTCATTCTATCGAGGCACTAGATACTTTATTGCGTGATTTATGCGATACGTCACTGTCGTTTGGCGGTAAAATTGTTTTGTTGGGTGGAGATTTTCGTCAAACGCTGCCTGTTGTGGTGCGTGGTTCAAGGGATTCAACTGTTGCAGCGAGTATTGCGAGCTCTGCTGTTTGGCAAGGGATAAAAAGAATTGAACTTTCTGAAAATATGAGAGCTAAACAGGATCCTGATTTTATTAGTTTTTTGCTTCGTTGATGCTGTTGTTTCTTTAGATTGTCTTGTCGATGCTGTTTATCCCTCGTTCCATCTTTTTTCCTCAAATCCTTGTGCATTAATAAATAGGGCAATTCTTACCCCAAAAAACGAGTATGTTGACAGCATTAATGATTTGCTGATAGACCGATTTCCGGGCCAGGTCAAAGAGTATGTTAGCTTCAATAGCACAACAGATGCATCACAACAGGGGGAATATGAGGATTACCTCAACAGTATTTCAGCAAGTGGTCTCCCTCCGCATATTTTAAAGTTAAAAGAAAATTGTCCTATTATGTTATTAAGGAATCTGAATCCC
Source organism: Erythranthe guttata (assembly GCF_056151865.1). Taxonomy (NCBI): domain Eukaryota; kingdom Viridiplantae; phylum Streptophyta; class Magnoliopsida; order Lamiales; family Phrymaceae; genus Erythranthe; species Erythranthe guttata. The sequence goes on along the minus strand of NC_142533.1, from coordinate 6,507,172 downwards.
GTTCAGGGCCTTTGCAATGGTACACGGCTAATTTGTCGTCAACTTGGCGACAACTTCATCAAGGCTGAAATCGCTGTGGGGGACTTCAAAGGAGATCAAGTTTTCATTCCACGTATACCTCTCGAATCTTCTTCCAAGTTACAATGTCCAATTTCGTTTAAACGAATGCAAATTCCTGTGCGCTTATGCTTTGCTATGACAATAAATAAAGCACAAGGGCAAACTTTAGACTTCGTGGGAATCTATCTTCGAGAGCCTGTATTCTCCCATGGTCAATTGTATGTTGCTATGTCTAGGGCAAAATGTGCTGATTCTATAAAAATTCTTCTGCATCCCCCAACGAACAAAGAGGTTCCTTCTGATGCTACTAAGAATATAGTGTATGAAGAAATCTTCCGTTTGGCGAGAGGTATTTATTTATTTACCTTTGCTTCGGTTAATTTAGATTACACTACCTTGCTTGTTCAATGAAATATGTTTTCTTCTTCTATTTATAGGACATGGTTAAGGATGCTGCCTGGATCATGCTTTATGTGCAAATCGGTGAGTGACTTTGTAAATGATTGTGTGCTGCTACAGTATAGTTCATTTGTGTTCTTATTTTGCTGCACACCTCATATATACATACATATATATATATATATATATATATATATATATATATATATATATATATATATATATATATGAGAGAAATGGAATGAAGAAAGGTGCTTGAAGTGAAGAAGAGGACAACAAGTTAAGGTCTTATGTTCTCAGATATGGTCACTGGAATTGGCGACTGCTTCCCAAATATGCTGGTATTTTTATTAATTAAAACTTAATTAATTGATTAATTAACAGGGTAAACATATTAATTGATTAATTATGGAATTAAATGTAGTATAGGATTGGCAAGATGTGGGAAGAGCTGGAGGTATTTCGCAAATTTTGGATTTTCAGCTATGTGTAACAGTCGGACAGCTTATTCATAACATCGTTTACTTTACTTTTGCATTGCACAAACTGCAACATTGGTGCATGTTTTGTTTTGAGTTTGTCTGGAATTTCGGTTACTTGTGAGAGTGTATATATTTTACATACTATGAACTGTGATATTTTAGTATTACAAACTCATAGCTGAAACAATATATGCTACGCCTTGTGAATATTGCCAGTATTCAGTAACCATTGTTTACTCTTCTCTGCTAACCAACTCATTTTCCCCACATTTGTATCTTGTACTACATGAATACCCAAATCTCAAAAATGCACGCTTACTGTGGCCAACAAAAAATAGGATTTTGACATCACTTATGTGACTCAATTGTCTATGTTGATTATTGTAAGTAAAATAACGTCCGCCTCGAGTGTTGCTTGTAATATAAGTGCATGATTTATAACCTAGCGAGAACTGTACACCAGTTTAAAGACTGAAGGCTGCCTCTTTTTAGAAAATACAACCTCAACCGATATTGCCCGTCCAAATTAATCATACATACTGGGCAAACAGCACCGCGCATTGCGCGGTGCCTCTCCCCCTAGTATATATATATATATATATATATATATATATATATATATATATATATATATATATATATATATATATATATATATATATATATATATATATATAACCTAATTCTTTTTAAACATATTTTAGAATTTTTGTTCTAGGCGAGTTACGAGTTGAACTTGAGCTTGAAATGAGCTTTCATACCTTAACCATATTCACTAACAACTTACAGGGAGGTACATTTCACATTCAACAATCATTTGATATACTCGAATCCATCACACTTCTTTTTTTATTTCCAGACATTGCAAAAGTAAAAAAATATGTAAAAATAATTACCTTTTACATTACAAGAATGGCCTCACGAATAAATCAAGAAAATATCCAAAAACATAAGTTTCAATGATCACCAAAAAAAAAAAAGTTTACAAAAACAGGAAAATATCAAATCATAAACAGTTTTATGAAAGCTTTGAAATTTTGCCACACTTGCCGAATAGAATCTTCATCTTCATTTGAATAGTTGAGGCATTTCAATCGCCGAGCAACACACGATTAGCCATTCGGAATTTATTATAATCCTGTACACACAGATAAATAAAAATCAATCAAAACCTCTCTTCAACATTTTCAAGGATCAAGCTTATCAAAAATTCACAGAAGAAAAAGCAAAATTCACCGTGCAGCTAAGTTGAAAATCAACATAGAATTGCTCTGGTAGATATATAATGGTTAATGAACTGAAAAATGATTATAGGATGAAAGATACAATATTTGGTAACAAGTAAAGATAAAAACGCCACTGATTTTTTTGGTATCACTCTTTAGAGTATACATCTTCGTTCTTTCGAGTTTCAACGGCTCAATGGTTCGAAACACTTTGAAGAGAATGCAACAGTTTTTGTAAACTAAGAAAATTTATTATAAAGTCCAATACTGTTTTTTAAAATAGAGTATTTTCGTGTTGACAAAAAAAGAAAGAGATATATAGTCCTAGTCAAAGAAATTGCTAGGATATGATCATCTATATATTAGATTCTTCAAGTGTACCATTGAATTGAACCTAAATTTTTTTACATAGATTTGACGACCATTAATTACCTTTATAGATCCGTACTTGAAGAACCTATTTTAGCTTCTGCACCCAAAAAGGGTCGACACTCGCGCATTTTCTTCATAAAGGATGGGTTGCAATCATCTACCTCTAGTAGTTCAGTCTTCTCGAATAGATTCGAGATGTTTTCCAATTTATAACAATGCCTAACAATCACCCACCTTATGTATGGAATGTCAAATTCCAAGTTCTCTATATCCAAGTCTTCCAGCAGCAAGAACTCCAGACTGGGGAACTGTGCTCGGCTGGTTTTCCAGAGAGGGCCACAAAAGGCATACCATCGCAGTTTGAGCACTATAAGATTCGGTAATGATGCAATCACTTCCATATTCTCCCAAGGCAATCCACATCCACTCAGGCTTATCTTCCTAATGTTCATAGGAAAATTCGGAACTGAACGAATAATTTGAGAGCTCAGATTAGGATTTACAACGACACATTTGAATGACTCAAATTCCTCATAGACAGAGGCAAACTGACCGAAAAAATTGAAGGTTTCGGTTGAGTCGTGTGCTGACTCAATTTGAACGGCTATTCTCGTTAGCTTGGGGATTCTTGAAAGCACTTCCATGGTACAACTGTGAACACTCACACCTGATACTGTTAAGAGATTCTCAAGATGACAATCATCCGGAGGAGGTGGGAGGTCGAAGCCCTTGCAATAAAGTTGCTTCAATTTATGCAGGTTCCAGATGTCTATAGGCAGATAAATTGGACCATTATTCGACAATTTGATGTTATGATGCCGAGTGAAAATCAATACCTCGAGGTTCGAAAGTGTGGATATGGAGTCGGGGAGCTCTCTATCACACGTGATGGAAAGGTGCGTCAAGTGAAGTAATGCTAGTAGTTGATGCGGGAACTCGTAGAAGCGGATCGCAAGTGCATCTAGTACCTTGAGCAATCTAAAACAAAAGGGCAACAATACTGGATATTGTTGTTTTGGACCGAAACACAGAAGAGATCGTGCATTCGGAACAGATTCCATCCATTCATGAACTTGTGCTAAAGCAAGAACAACATTATTGTGGACGCACAAACGCTGCTGCCTTCTGATGTTCTCCGGAGTACAATCGGTGTATCTTTTCAGGATATGGAAAAACTTTTCACTCTTAGCTTCACTAACACATAGACTTCGAAAGGTGAAATGCAGTCTACAATTCTTAAAACTAATCCTATCTACAGAGGTGTGCTTTCCTCTCAAAACAACACTTTGCAGAATAAGTAGATCCAAGCCGTATCCAGTAGTTTCTTCATTCCCCGGTTCTGTCTCCACAAAGCCCTCAGAGAGCCATAATTTGATGAGCTTTGATCGAGAAATCGCATAATGTTTTGGGAAGACACCCATATACATAAAGAATGGCTTTAGATACGGAGGCAACATCATGTAACTAAAAAATAGTGCCTTTGAGAGTGGCGTATCGTCATATCTTGTGATGACGAGTGGATCTTCTTTTTCTGATAATGTTTTCCATTCTTCAAAAGATTTTCCACGTAGATTCTCTCCAACCTGTATAATTGCTGCTGGGAGTCCTTCACAGTTTTTGGCAATCTTCTTCCCAATTTTCTCAAGTTCACGACTGCACTTCTCCTCTCTATTACTAAATGCGGTCTGATGAAGTAGTTTCCAACTGTTGTCATCGTTGAGAAATGGTAATAAAATAAACTTTTCCGTATACATGTAGTCATCCACTCTTTGGGTCTGAGATATGATGATGATCTGACTTCCTTTTCTGTTTCCAGGCATTATATCATAGTCGTCAGCCCATACATCGTCTAAGACAATTAGATACTTTTGAGTAGATAAAGCCTCCCAAAATTGATTCTCCAAATAATTCTTGTGGTCTAGTTTATCAGAAGGGATGACGACGCCAAGTTCATCGAGAACACGCAGCATAATATCTTTCCATCGGGTATAGCCTGGGCCGATGTGCAGAAATAAACGAGTTTCGAACTCTTTTATAACAAGTGGGTCGTTGTAAAATTGTTGAACAAGGCTAGTCTTACCGATTCCGGTCATGCCCACAACTGATTTAACTAAGTTATAGGGATTGGGATCCAAAATCCATTCTGTAAGTTCTCTAATTTGGTCATCCAATCCCAAGAGAAGATTCTGTTGTTGATTGTGAGTATTATATTCTGAAGAAGCAAAATTAGAATACCTGATGCTGTTGATTTTGTCAGTTGCTGTGAGAAACGAAGTAATTTCTTGTTTGACTATTTGCAGTTGTTGGGAGAGAGACAAAGTGAAACCGATCTCATCATGATCTGGATCAGACAAGTGAGAGTCGATAAGATCTTGGAGTATTTGGACAGCATCTATGACTCGTCTTTCATAAGCTGCCGCATCAACTTTCTTGCTGCTGGGAATCTCCTCCATTCTTTCAATAACTGAATACAATTCATCAAGGATAGATAGATTGTCTGATTCGGACATGCGTTTCAGTGTCTGACGAAGGGAAATTACAACCGCATGAGAACCCATTTCGTACTAACACCTCTGTGTGTGTGGTGTGTGAGAGAGAAAGTACTAATAAGGCTCCATTTGATAAGATTTGCAGAAAAAAAGTTACTAAGGTTTGGAGTTCATCTGGGTTGTGTTTTCTTGGGATCACTTTTGGAGTTTGACATTTTGGCTCTTCTCTTGAAAAAGAAATAGATAAATTATACCGTAGATCAAAACACTATTTTGGGGCTAAAATTGAATTAAATATAGTTTTGGGGTTAAAAACTGATTAAAAATTTAAGTACTAATTATAATTATTTTTTTATAATATTAATTATACATAAAAAATGTTGAATAATATTTAATTTTCACAAACAAAAATGTAAAAAAAAATATAGTAAAAATATAAATACATTAGAAAAAAATTGAATAATATTTTAATTTTATTAGATATAAAAAATAATATTTAAATTTTAACAAAAAAAATGCAAGTATAAATAAATCAAAAAAGAAAAAAAATCAAAATGAAGATGCCGGCTGGGTAAAAAAATTCCTTTTCCTTCTTCTTTTCTTTTTTGATTTATTTATATTTGTTCATATTTTTGTTAAAATTTAAATATTTGTTGATTTCTCTTTATTTTCTTATGTATTTATATGCAATATATATTTTCTCCTAAAGTACCAAGGCATTTGCAAGAAATATACTACTAAATTTATGGGGTTGAGATGTTCTTTGGGGTTTGACTTTTTTTGTGTTTAACAATTAGCATTACAGCTGTGTCACGACAATAGCTGATCACCAAGAAGAATCTTCCGATTTAATATTCATTTGTTGCCTGACACTTACAAATTGGTGGTGTCAGTTTTATTTGCGTTCAATTATTATTATTTGGGTAAAAACCACCCCGTGTGATCTCGAATTACTAAAAAAATACTCGTGTTAAAAAAATTAGCAATAAACTCCCTATGAAAACTACTCAAAGGCAATAGGGTCCCTAACAGCTTATCGTGTGCTACACGCGGGGATTGTGCGACTGAGCGTGTATTTTGACCCAAAAAGACTAAAATACCCTTTAAATTTCAAAAATTACAAAGTTACCCAAAATTTTATATACCCAAAATGAAGTTTTCAAAGTTTGCAATTCAATCATTCCCATTTCCAAAAAGGTCATCTTTCCGAATCAAACCACAAACGTACGTCACTCCATTCGGAAACCATCTTCACACCATCTCCGGTGTCTTCCTCATCACGAAAACGTCACTAGAAGAGAGCCACGTGTCACCATCGTACCCATAACCATCTCCCTCACGACGTCCATATCCACCATCGTGCCACCGCGAATCTTTTAAATTGCTGGTAGACGGTAGCTCTCCGACGTGTGCGGCGATGGATGCACCATTAGAGGAATTTGATAGAAAGTTATTAGGGTTTGGGTTTGGGAGTGGGGGTAGGGGTAGGGGTGAGGGAAGGGAGTGGGTAGTGTGTTGGTTTGACTCGGAAAGATGAAGCAAGTGTATCCTCGTTTTTCTTTTCTCTTTTTTTTTCTTTTGGGATTTTGTTTTCAATTTTTTTTTTTTTTTGGTTTTTTTAGGGATTCAATATTTTATTTTTCGGGTTGAATAGTTTTATTTTGTTAAAAAAGGAAAAAAGAAAAAAATAGCAAAAACCCCCTATGCTATATTTCATCTAAGTGAAGAGGAAAAAAGGAAAAAATAGGCAGTATGCTTTGTAAAATATAACATAGGGGGTTTGCTATTTTTTTAACACAAAGGGATTTTCAGCAAAGTGTTTGGATACTGATCTTACAAGCTATTTTGACTCATAATAAGATCTTAAACAAAAAGGTGGAGTATAGTACTTTTTAAAAAGGGCGAATGGCAAAAAGGCTCATCACATAAGACTTAAATGCATTTTGGTCCACAAAAAACACAGTCTCTCAATTAAATCAATCCCCATGTCTTTAGTCTAAAATACCCTCAATAATATAATTCTTATCAATTTCACCCATTATGTTCTAACTTCCTTAATATTACACATTGGCCCCAGATTTAAACAAATATATCACATTAACCCCCAAATTTTTTTTTTCAGAAAATAATTTTTTTTCTGAAATGTTTTATTTCCGGCCAGATTCCGCCGTTGACTTTTTTTTTTTGTTTTTTTGAAAACTTTTTTTTTCCTGAAATTTTTTTCCGGCCGGTCAATCACCGTTGAGCGCCAGTCTCCGGCGTTGACTTTTTTTTTCTTGAATTTTTTTTCTTAGAAAAAAAAAAATATTTTAATTAATATTACTGTTTTGGCTACTAAATTACTGTCTCAGAGAGTAAATTACTGTTTATTATGAATATTATTTTCCCGAACAGTAATATTATTAATATTATTGTCTAAGACACTGTAATTTAGCATCCAATGCAGTAATATTAATTAAAATATTTTTTTAAGAAAAAAAAAATTCAATTAACAGTTAAATTATTGTCTCCGATAGTTAAATAACTGCTGGAGACAGTAATTTAGCAACGAATACAATAATATTAATTAAAAATATTTTTTTTAAGAATAAAAAAGTAAATTAACAGTTAAATTACTATCTCCAACAGTTAAATAACTGCTGGAGACAGCAATTTAGCAACGAATACAGTAATATTAATTAAAATATTTTTGAAGAAAAAAAAAAGTCAATTAACAGTTAAATTACTGTCTCCGACAGTTAAATAACTGTCGGAGACAGTAATTTAGCAGCCAAGACAGTAATATTAATTAAAATATTTTTTTACGAAAAAACAAAATTATATAAAAAAAAAAAAAAAAAAAAAAGTCAACGCCGGAGACCCGGCGGTCAACGGTAGTTGACCGGCCGGAAAAAAAATTCAGGAAAAAAAAAAGTTTTTCAAAAAAAAAAAAAAAAAAAAAGTCAACGCCAGAGACCGGCGGTCAACGGCGGCGACCGGCGATCTCCGGTGGTGGCGGGTCAAAATTAAAATTAGGGTTAAAATTGGTTAATTGATGAAATTGGGCTAAATTGGGGTGTAAATCATGAAATTGGAGTTTAATTGAGTTACAATGAATTGGGGGTAATTTTGGTATATATAAAAGGATTTTCCTTATTTGCAAATAAGTTTGAATGAGTTGGATTTTTTTGAAAGACAAAAAAGTTGGATGTCTCTCTTTTAATTAAGTGCCCTTGTCATGGGCCTATTTGGCATCACCCCTTTTAAAAAGGAGCTTAAAAGCTCTCAAATTTGAATTTTTAAAATATTTTTTAATTTTTTGACCACACTTTGAAAGAGCTTATAAGCCTTTAAATATCTCATAAGCTTTTTTTAATAGGTTATAAGCTTAGCTAAACACCCTCTTAGTATCCCCACAAAAATTGGGATGGAAGCGGAGCGGATACCCTCGAAAAAGTGAAATACCAGAACCATTACCACTTAATATATTTCAAATCAGAACCATAAAGGGAAAGGAAATCATCGGATTCGGAGATGAGATTCAGTGTCTGCTCAAGGGAAGCTACAGCAGCATAAGAACCCATTTCGTACTCTCTCTCTCTCTCTCTCTCTCTCTCTCTCAATCAATGTAGCAAGGCTCAATTTCGTAACATTTGCCATATTATATTGACATATTATATTGCCTCTTTTCTATGAACAGCTGCTATTTTGTCATGAGCAAGAATCTTCCTATTTAATATTCATTTGATGCCTGACACTTGCTAATTGTTGCCATAGTTTTCGTCATATTTTATTTTCTGTTCGACTTTTTAGAGCAATTAAATTTCTCAAGTTTTAAATAAATAAAATTTCAATTGACCACTGGAAATGTTCTATAACAAAGGTTTTAAATTTTAAAAAAGGTTAGTTTCAATTTTCATAATTAGAATACATACACAACTCTTTGATTAATATTACATACATAATTAGAAGGCATGTTGTAGAATGACTTCACCGTTAGACGGATCAAACAATGCTTCGATTTCTGTTGACGAAAATTCGCCTTCTTTAACTTCAACGGGCTTCTTCAAAAGCTTCACAGCTTGTTTCCAATTTCTATTATCTGAAATATTCAGAAAAAATAATATTAATCAAACTTCAAGAAAATTACGTATAGTTACCCGAGGAAACAACACCAAATTTCGAGTTACTTAGAAATATAATGTTTAAAGAAAGGGTAAATTACAACCACCCCTGAGGTATGGTAAAATTACGAAAACCCCCCTCATGTTTGGGTAATTACAACAACACCCCTCAACTATAAATTTTCTTACACGTCCACCCTTGCGGTTTCAAATTTAGTGAAATCTTCTTGATTATATGGAATATTATCACTTTTGTACCCGTTTTATTACATTCGAGCTCCACATTTTGAAGCTAGATGATCATCAGATGTGTTTTTTGGCTTGTATATATCAGATTGTGGTGCATCAGAAACTGTATTTTTACACAAAAGGAGTACAAACTAGAGCACATTCCACGGAATCTAGATGATTATGTTGAATTTGACACTAAAAGGATGGAGATGCAAGAAGATTCATAGTTGAGGGGTAGATGTAATTATCAAAACAAGAGGGGATTTTCGTAATTTGACCATACCTCAGGGGTGGTTGTAATTTACCCTTAAAGAACATATTAACAACGAGGTTATTATCCTCCCAAAAAAGGAAAAAGGAAAAAAACACACCTGGCCCTGTAGACAAAACGGTATTATCCTCCGCTTCGATAACCCAATCAATCCAAAGCACAAATCCATGGCACATTCCGGATTCTCTAAATCGAATCTGTAAAACAATTAGTGGAATAAACGAATCGAACCGAGATTGTTTGAGCTTATTTGAAATTTTATCAAGCTTTAGAAAAACAAAAAATATAGAAATACATACCATACATATATAATAACGTAATTCAAGACATATTTATAATCATTTTAAAAATACATACATACAAAAAATTTCATACTTAATTTATAATTTTTGCTCTAATCGAGTCGAGCTCAAGCTCATATCTTATTGAACATAAATACAAATTCAAGACAGTTATTGTTTAATAAAATACCGGAGTTTTCCCAGAACACGAGCTCATTGGTTTTGAAAAATCAAACTCCAAGACGGTGGCCGTTTCACTGAGTATCTGAAACACAAATTACAATAACATTATTAAGAGAAAAAGAAAACCCGGATCGAATATCGTAATAATAAAACAAGAATACCTTAGTTTCCCCGCACTGCCAAACATAAAAGGGCAGAAACGGACTTTCTTCAGTAAGGGGCAAATCTCCACATGCTCCCAATGTGGTATTTACGATTGAATGGTCGAACCCTTCAACTTCTTTCAGACAACATCGGCTTCTCCATAGGTTCTGCAGAAAATCGAAGAAAAAAAAATGATGTTGTAGACGCATAAAATTAATTAATTGGTTAATTAAATTAGCCAATTAAATTGTGTCTAAATTAAATTATAATTTATCTTGCAACATAAGTTATGGAGATAATTATCAATTAATTATTGACCAATAGGATTATTTCTTCTCTTCCAAGTTATAAGAGATAAATATCAATTTAAAGAGAGCCAATCAAATCGCGCCACGTCATCAAGCAGACTTTAAGTAGGACTCTTATTCTACCACTATAAATAGGGACCCTCCCTACACAATTCAAAACACAATTCAAGAAGAAGAAAAACCGTAGGAGAAAATTCTCTCTACAATATTCAAATCGTTCTTCAACAAATTCAAGGCGTTCTTCATCAAATCGAGGGAGTTCTTCAACAAATCAAGATCGAAGGAAGATTGAAGGGCCAAATTCATCAAGAACTCCAAGATCTTCAAGTCAAAACCCGTCAAAGTTCAACAAATCAAGATCGAAGGAAGATTGAAGGGCCAAATCCATCAAGAACTCCAAGATCTTCAAGTCAAAGCTCGTCAAAGTTCAGCGTTCGATCCGAGATTCAAGTCGCAAGACCCTCGGAAAACGTTATTCAAGTTCAAAATCAAATCCGGAGAATATCAAGTCAACGACCCGACTCCGAAATTCAAAGTCAACATATATTGTTCTTGAGAGAAGAATCAGAGGATTAAATTAGAGTTTGTAACCCGCAATATTTTATTTTAATTCAATAAATTATCTTTGTGCAAGTTTTTCTTGTTTGTCTAAATCGCAGATAAGAATTTGTTGCTACAAATTTTGGCACGCCCGGTGGGACATCTCTACCTCTCATCTCTTCTCTCTCTCGAAGATCCTCAAAGTGTTGCAGTGACTGCTCTACGTTCACAATGAAGATTGCTACTTCAGATTCATCAAGTGTGGGCTTAGGTACAAGGAGTATGGCTAAGAAGCTGCAACCATCCTCTGAGACTAACTCGACGCCTCAAACCATTCAGAAAAGCTTACCACCTCTTGTCAACACAAGCGCAGACGTGGAAGGTTCAAAACGAGAGATTTCACAGCCCACGCCTCGTTCAACATCAAACTACTCAGAGGTGGCATCCGTCATGACAACAAACGCTACAACCATGGAGGAGCAAATTGCAAGTTTGACAAAGGCCATTGAGGGACTCGCAAAGCATGTTCAACAACGAGATTCTCAAATTGCCGAGTTGATCAACAAGATGGACAAAGCCGATGCTAGTCAAGCTGTGGAGAATCAGATAGAGGTTCAAGACGAAGTCGAGACATCCACAAAGCAACAACCAGTTGAAAACGATAAGGCTCCAGCTCAAGAACTTCAAGTTTCTCCAGAAGGGATGATTCATGTAGATCAAGTGATGACGCTGATCAGTGGAACCATCAAAGACAAGTTGGAAGGAAGCTCGAAGTCTCCATCAACCTATGTCAAGCCATACACGCAAAGGATTGATGATCTAAGGATGCCAATGGGCTATATACCTCCAAAGTTTCAACAATTTGACGGCAAAGGCAACCCCAAGCAACATGTGGCACACTTCGTCGAGACTTGCAATGATGCCGGGACTTACGGAGATCACCTCGTCAAGCAATTCGTCCGATCGCTCAAAGACAACGCGTTTGATTGGTACATTGATTTGGGGGCAAACTTCATTGATAGTTGGAAGCACTTGGAGGAAGAATTTCTCAACCGCTTTTACAGCACTCGAAGAACAGTCAGCATGATTGAGCTCACCAATTCCCGCCAATGGAAGAAGGAACCTGTCATCCACTACATCAACCGTTGGAGAAATTTGAGTCTTAATTGCAAGGATCGACTGCCCGAGACATCATCTATTGAACTGTGCATCCAAGGAATGCAATGGGGACTCCGATATATCCTTCAAGGAATTCAACCTAAAAGTTTTGAAGAGTTGGCCACTCGAGCACATGATATGGAATTGAGCATAACTGCAAATGAAGTCGAAGAACCATCATTCCAAAAGCCGTACCAGCTCAATGAAGAACATGTCGAAGAAGAACAAGAAGATCATGAGGATGTGGGCAAGTCTTTTGAAGAAGCAACATCCTATGCAACATGTCCAAATTAAATGAAGCACTCCTTGACACGAGTTTAAAAGGTCTACATGTCCAAATACATTTAAGCACTCCTTGATACGAGTTTAAAAGGTCTACATGTCCAAATTAAATGAAGCACTCCTTGACACGAGTTTAAAAGGTCTACATGTCTTAATCAAGTGAAACACTCCTTGATACGAGCATAAACTATCTATTTATCCAAGTCAAAATCAAGGTTCCTTGATATGAGCATAAACTATCTATATATCTAAATCAAGTCAAGGCTCCTTGATACGAGCATAAACTATCTATATATCCAAATCAAGTCAAGGCTCCTTGATACGAGCATAAACTATCTACATATCCAAATCAAGTCAAGGCTCCTCGATACGAGCATAAACTATCTATATATTCAAATCAAGTCAAGGCTCTTTGATACGAGCATAAACTATCTATATATCCAAATCAAGTCAAGGCTCCTTGATACGAGTATAAACTATCTACATATCCAAATCAAGTCAAGGCTCCTCGATACGAGCATAAACTATCTATATATTCAAATCAAGTCAAGGCTCTTTGATACGAGCATAAACTATCTACAAATCCAAGACAAATACTCTTTCAGCACGAGTTTAAACTGCAAGTGTTTCTCCTTGTCGACATGAGTATAAATTGTGCACGACATCCCTCAAAAGGATATATTTTGAACTACGTTATGACTTGATCCCTTTATAGGGTACGTAGGCAACTTAGAATCTCTCTAAGTCCAGTCATGATTTCAAAAGATATATGTGCTTTGTTAGATCGAGCTGCAATTGAAGTTGAGCAATTATCGAGACTCATTCACTCCAAGATGCATTGTCCGTGAACAAGTCTCGAGGGGGCATTTGTAGACGCATAAAATTAATTAATTGGTTAATTAAATTAGCCAATTAAATTGTGTCTAAATTAAATTATAATTTATCTTGCAACATAAGTTATGGAGATAATTATCAATTAATTATTGACCAATAGGATTATTTCTTCTCTTCCAAGTTATAAGAGATAAATATCAATTTAAAGAGAGCCAATCAAATCGCGCCACGTCATCAAGCAGACTTTAAGTAGGACTCTTATTCTACCACTATAAATAGGGACCCTCCCTACACAATTCAAAACACAATTCAAGAAGAAGAAAAACCGTAGGAGAAAATTCTCTCTACAATATTCAAATCGTTCTTCAACAAATTCAAGGCGTTCTTCATCAAATCGAGGGAGTTCTTCAACAAATCAAGATCGAAGGAAGATTGAAGGGCCAAATTCATCAAGAACTCCAAGATCTTCAAGTCAAAACCCGTCAAAGTTCAACAAATCAAGATCGAAGGAAGATTGAAGGGCCAAATCCATCAAGAACTCCAAGATCTTCAAGTCAAAGCTCGTCAAAGTTCAGCGTTCGATCCGAGATTCAAGTCGCAAGACCCTCGGAAAACGTTATTCAAGTTCAAAATCAAATCCGGAGAATATCAAGTCAACGACCCGACTCCGAAATTCAAAGTCAACATATATTGTTCTTGAGAGAAGAATCAGAGGATTAAATTAGAGTTTGTAACCCGCAATATTTTATTTTAATTCAATAAATTATCTTTGTGCAAGTTTTTCTTGTTTGTCTAAATCGCAGATAAGAATTTGTTGCTACAGATGTCTTTAGGTTTTGGTATAGTATAGGAATTATTCGAGTGAGAGAATATTCCTTGGCAACTTACGGGGAGGTACATTGCGCAAACTTTCAACAGTCCTTTACAAGGGATTATTAGCACATCTTTTGATAGAATCGAATCCATCAAACTTCTTTCATTCCTACGAAATTATAAAAACGAGAACGTGACTATGCAATTTCCTGTTAATTATGCATTGGAAAAGGCCACGAAGAAATAAGTCAAATGTTACATAAAATTGGATCGTGAATTAGGTAACACCTACCAAAATCGCAGATTTTGCCATGGAAGTGCATTATCATTTCCGTAGTAGAACGGTTCTGCAACCAATAAGTTAATCTGAAAATTTGAAATGCGCGTTTTAAATGTTTAAAGCCAATAGCTATACATAAATAAATTTAAAAAAAAAAAAAAAAAAAAAAAAAAAAATGAGAGAGAACCCATGATAAAATAGTCAAGAAGATATTTCAAAATACCATAAATCAGCTCGACAATTATTTATTCGAAGTATGTGGAATATCTAACCGTTAGTTTAATTTACCTTTCTTTGGTGTGAATCTTGCATTGTAGATAGCAAATCCTTCTTCGATATGGTTTCTATGCGATCCATAGTGAAGCTATTTGCTGCACAAACCTTGTGCAGGTATTGCAAACCTTTCTTTCCAAGTCCCGGAAACAAAGGAATCACATTTGAACTCTTCGAAAGACGGGCAATAGCAATTGCCAAGAAAATACTGTCGTCCGCAACTAAACACAGAGGATCTATTCTTTGACGCAACTGAAAATGGAAAAATAAAATAAATTATTAAACAGTTATAATACTTGGATCAAGCCAATTATACTTTATCGAGTATGGAAGAATCTTACAGCTTTTTCAATGGCGTTAAGCATTAAACGTCTCCAACTACTATCTCCGTATAATGCATTTCTTTCTGGTGAAAGAGCTATCTGAAAATCGTCGGTACAGGCATCAACATGCGCCACCTGTCGCTTTTCATTTAAAGTTTTGAAGTCATATGAGATGCTCGTTTCGGTATGAAATGCGTGTAAGTGAACCTCTTCGTCTTTTAAGACATGCAGATCTAAGCTTTGTGGGAACCAAACACTTTGTTTCCAATGGTCACACCAATTATCAGAACCTAATTAAGCACAACGTACAATATTATTATTACATAACTAATTCATCGCGAGAAACACGATAGTGAAAAAGATTTTTTTTTCTTTCAATAATTATAATAATGAATCATAGAGCCGAAACTTACTATCGGAAGATGATTGCAACTCTCTTACATCATCAGGACGTCGTATCCAATTCGGCTCCGTGGAATAGAAGATTGTTCCTTCACTGTCTAGCTGAAGCAACCACCTGAAAGAGGACAAAAATCGTTCGTAACCCAAACTAGAGAAGTACATTCTCGTCGTAAAAAATACACACACAAAACACACAGAGACGAAAGGACAAAAATAAAACTGAATAATAAATGAAAAACAATGACCTATGAGCTGAATCGTGTACCATGAGATGATAGCATGAACTGTACCATCGTTCGTAGTCTTTATATGCAGCTCGGTTTCACGAGAACTGTCCGGCCTTTTCCAGAAATCAAAATCGAAAACTTTAAAAGGCTCCGAAAGCTGCACAAGATAATATATTAATTCGATTGAATAACTAACATTTGTTTATATCAAAGGAATATTCTCTCGGTAAATTGCGTAATCGTTACCAGTTTGATTTCTTCTTTAAGTGCATCACAATGCATTGCAAATTGCTGCTGCTTTTTGACGCCTAAAACACCAGCCATCCCACTCGGAACAAGACGAATACCGTCCGATAATTCTGCTTCTCTATTAACTAAATCATGCATGTCCCGTAAATATGTGCACTCAACCAGCTGAAAGGTAATTAAGAAAATTACGGGAATTTAATAACTTCGACGAATAAATATTTACATATATAATAATGTTGGAGAACACGGTAACGATGATGTATTTATTACCTGACCGTAAGTTGTTGCTCTGTAAGGAACAGTGAGCGGGATTTCGACTAATAGGTTATCATGTGCATGTTGTAGAGTCGGAATAAGACCTTCGCCCAATAACTCCGAGTCTAGGATCTCGCTTATCTGCATCGGGAAAATATTAACTGTCGATAATAGAATAATAATACGTATAGTTTCTTTATAAGCAGTGCAAGGATTAACGCGACAAAAGTTTCAAAAATGTATATCATAGAATCGGTAACTCACGAGAATATCAGCTCGCGAATGGATATCGGACCCCACTTCCAACTCATCCGACCTCTTGTTTAGGAGACGTATTTTACCATCCATGCCATTGGATCGAAGAACTTTCCTCATTAATTTTACCATGGGAAGGTACGACTCGCAAGCGGTGACCTTCCCATTCGAACACGAGCTATCACCTTTTCGATCAGTTAGCTCCATTGCACGAGCTGCCATCATTGACAGCAATCCTGTTCCTGCACTGTTCAAAATAAAACCCTAAACACTAAACCCCAAGTCTTTTAACCAATTAATAACTCAAAGCAATCTCATTCAAAAATTAAAATTGCAAACATATAAGCATAAAGCAAATGAAATTCATTCATCAAAATAATTGTTTTACTTTTTCTTTTTTGGTTGGAGTTTAAATTGGTGTTTTACAGTACCCAATATCAAGGACGTGGCAGGGTTTAGTGACGGCGTTGTCAATGGCGTGACGGTAGGCTCTGTTGCGGCGGGTATCGTTAAGCATGTCGAGATACGACGTCGTTGCGAGAAGGGCTTCTGGGGTTGTTTTGTCTTCTTCATCTTCTTCGATGACGACCCATTCCGATTTTCCAGTCAGCGGGTCGGTTTTTAGCTGAAACATTCGATGGGTCGATTCTCCGGTGGAGCTCATGGTTCTGACGGTGGTGGCGGCGGCGGCGGCGGGGCGGCGGGGAAATGTGAAGAATAGAGGTTTGAGAATGCCGGACAGCATTACACAGTTGGGGGGATTTAGCAGTAATTTTCAATTGTTTTTGCATAATAAAATTACATTTTATGTCCTTAAACTTTACCACTAAAACGATATATGTCCTCAAATTCCATGAAATATGTCGTCAAACTTACCACTTTTGATCACTTTATGTTTTGCCGTTAACGCCGGCAGCTAACTTCGCCGGAAATAGCCTGCTTGGCTCACATGACGTCTATGTGGCCGTTAAATGTCGAGCTGTTCAACACCCAGTGCCTACTTGGCCGACAAAACGTGATGTGGAACGACACGCCATTCCCCTCCCTTATTTCTATTCTAAAATCCATAATTCTCCATATCCCCAATTAACCCGTAAATCCAAGCCCTAAAACCCCATTTTGAATCCTTCAATTGAGGTGAAATTTAAAAATAGCAGAATCGTCTTCTCAAGTTTTTGAATGTCCGAGTAGTTAAAGCGCCATAATTGCAAAACAATTTTCGATTTGGTAAGTTTCCTCAAAGTTGTTATCTTTGAACAATTTTCGATTTTGGTAATTAGTCTACTTGTAGTGTTGATTTCACCTCAATGTTTTCGATGTAGCATAAAATATGAGTAAAGGATCTAATTATGGCTGTCGGAGCTCATCCTCAACGAGCTCTGATGCTCATTCAACATTTTGCACAATCAATTGTAAATGTGGATTTCGTTTGCCAGTGATTACGTAATGGACGCCAGACAATCCAGGGAGAAGATACCAAGCTTGCCCAAATTATGGGGTAAAATACTTTCTTTTTATTTGTTCATTACTGTATATTGGATTTGTTATTTCAAGCTTGCCCAAATTATGGGGTAAAATGCGTTCTTTTGATTCAAGTTTTGGGATTCATTACAGAAATCAACCTAATGTGGTGTATTCAAGTGGTTGGATCCTGAAATATGTGGTAGATCCAAGATGATTATCCCTGGACTGCTTAGGAGAATGAACAAACTAGAGGGTGAATTTGCTTGCTTCGAAGAGAAAGAAGAAATATTGAACCAAGTTGAAGATGAAGTGGCTTGTTACAAAGAGAGAAGGTGAACTTGCAAAGGAAGGAAGGATTATTCAGAAAAGAGCCAAGAAACTGGAGGGTGTGATTGCAATGTACAATAAGACGATGAAGTTGCAAGTCGGAGTCTTTATAGTAATACTTCTGTTCATTGCCATATATGTCATGAAAATTGGCATAGAAAGGGGGTCTATGCAAAATTTTGTTTGTATGTGGATGTTTTTTTTTTTTAGGATAAAATGAAGATATATTAGACTAAATGCGTCAGTTCAAGGGGTAAAGAAGAACCCTCATTACAATAGTCACTAAATCCAGTAGCTAGCGCATGGGCCAACATATTGCCGCTGCGTTTAACAAAAGAAAAATCGCATGATAATAAAGAACTAGATATGCGTAAAATGTCTTCAACGAAAACTCCAATCGACGAGAGAGAAAACTCTCTCGCTTTAAGAACATTGATAACTTGTAAGCAGTCACCTTCTAAAATGACCGAGTGCCATCCGTGATGTCGTGCTTGATTGATAGCTGTCAAAGCCGCGTGAGCCTCGCAATCCTCCACGGTCGGCCTGCATTTGAACTTGCGGACCGCCCACCAAATGCATACCCCACGCGAATCCCGTGCAACTATCGCCACCGAATAGAAGTCCTTCTCGATCGGCAAAGCTGCGTCGAAGTTGAGCTTGAGCACTCCCTCAGGAGGAGGATTCCAACTTTGTGCATGCACCTGCTTCACACCCGGGTTGGCCAAGATTTGGGCCTGTGTATAAGTGTCAAGAAACCTCCGGCTCCATCCAAGAATCTCGTTTCGGTGCATCGAGCACATGCCGGAGAACTACGGATTTTGCGTCGAAACAGATTCGACCCAGTAGGCAATATGTCCGAGCAAGGTCCCCATAGAAATATCCGAATCTTAGGTGGAATATGTAACGCCCATAAATATTTCCAATTTCGAGACCCCATTGTTAGAGATCCCTCCACCGTCGGGGCCACTATTCAAAATAGACGCACGCATGACAATATTATATTAACAAGTCCGGACAGAGAACTTACCGTCTCGGGATGCGTGCCAGACCCAACGATCCTTCGTGTAACAGCTGCTTATCGGCACCGATAAAATACGTGGCTGGTCGACTGGCAAAAATGTTGCCGTAATAACATCATGGTTCCAAGAGTTGGTGTCTGAATTAACCAGATCAGACACTTTGTTCGGGAACGGAGAATAAATTGGTCGTCGCGTAATGATTTTCCTATTTCCGTTGTCCCTTAACCACGGATCCGCCCAAATTGATGCATCACTTTCGTTTCCAATGCGCCGACGTAACCCCTGGATGAGTTGAGGTCGGGCCTTGAGTAAGCTGTGCCGGTGGCTGACGGCCTCGATCCGTATGCCGCTCCCAGCAACTCGTTGTTCGGAAAATAACGAGCTTTTAATATTTTTGAAATGAGAAGGTCAGGTGACGTGAGTATCCGCCACAGTTGCTCGGCAAGTAGTGCTAAATTGAAACTTCGTAAATCCCGAAACCCCACTCCCCCTTTAGATTTTGGCATGCAAAGCTTCCTCCAGGATAACCATGCCAATCATTTTCCGGTTCCTTTTCCCCACCAAAACCTCCTAATGGTCGATTCCAACTCATCCAATAGGCCGTGCGGCAATGCAAAGCAGCTCGTCATATAAGTTGGTATAGCTTGGAGTACCGATTTGACCATAACCTCTTTCCCCACTTGTGATAAGTGTTTTTCGCCCCATCCTTACATCTTGGCCCACAACCTGTCTCGGAGGTCGGAAAAAATTTCCTTCTTAGACTTACCAATGGAAGCTGGCAACCCAAGATACTTGTCGTGGCGGTCGACAATTTGAAAGCCTAGCCTCTCATGAATAGTTGTCTTTAGAGTTCCAGGAGTATTCAGACTAAAGCTCATAGTAGTCTTCTCAAAGTTCGTCTCTTCCAGGTGTGTATGTGGATGTTGTTTGTAATGTTTTGTTTATGGTTACTTTTCAGTTGTTATGAGTTCTTGTAATGGTGGATTTGATGATTTGGTTCTAGTTCTTGAATTTGGTGAATTTGAATGGTGAATTTGGTAGTGAGTCTTGTATTGGTCATTTCATTTGCTAGCTATTATCTTGGTTTCCATCAAGTACCTTGTATGTATTAATCAATTATAGAATTTCTATATACATAATTCAAAAACAGAAGCTTATTCATTAGCTTGAAATTCATATATCAAACATTCAATAACTTATAAAGAGTCATCAAACAACCCATACAAACCAAATGTGTTCAAATCAAAACATCTCATACAAAACATCTCACAAACCAACTGTGTTCAAATCCTAACAAACCATCAAACATTAAACAACCAAACAACATTCAAACATTCAAACAAACATCAAACTAGCTAACAAACATACAAAATAACAAAAGTACAATCTTGATCAAACTTGATCACTTCTTTATCTTGGAGGATGACTTGGAACCAGGGGCTGACTTAGAAACAAATGTGAACTTGGAAGCAACTACACACTTGGAAGATGCCTTGGAATTTGTGATGGATGCAGCGGCTGACTTAGAAGAACTTGCACCAATTTCAGAGCTTGAGTTTCCCTTAAGTTGATTGGTCACTGATGATGCTAAATTGGATAGTGTTATGAAATTAACACCTCATTTTACAATCATTGGAGCCTAGATTGTTGGAGAAGATTGACTTGGCTGTAATTAATAAGAAAATATAAATTAATATAAATATTTATTAAAAAAACATAATTATGAAAATATTAATTTACATACATTAAATGATCCAATTATGTTCCTTCTGTCTGTTACTGTCATTTTCTTCTGAGGTCTTCTAACCTGCAATTTTGAACACATAGCTTGCATAACTGAAATTTTTATATATTATATACATTGAGATACTGAAATTAAAAAAAAATATACAATTATAAACCTGTAATTTTTCTTTATTTTTTGCAGTGTGAATTGGTGGTTGTGGTACTTGTGGAGTTAAAACTGAAGCTTGAGTTGAAGCTTCAACTTCATTCCTTTGGTTTCCTTGTTTAGCACTCATACCAGCACCTTTGCTCCCTTCTTGAACCTGTAAAAACTTCCTCTTTTTGCATATTTTAGAGTTGTGGTTTGTGCCTCCACATGTTTTGTACTTGTTTGATCTTTTAACTCCAACCAGCCTATGAGGATTTTTTTTGCAACATGTGGCTCATCTGCTTCTCTCCTCCAAATTCTTTGAGGCCAACCTACTTTCTCTGTGTAATTGGGTGGTAATGGAGTCTCTATTGTACTGGCAAGCCACAATTCAGGTCCATTTAAAGGAAAGATAGGAGTTTCATAGCATTTCAGATAGGTCTCCACTTTGTAATAATTGTGCACATAAGATTAAAGATCCTCATTTCTACACCAGATAGCAGAATATGCATGTTTACAAGGGATTCCAATGAGATCCCATTTCCTACAGTTGCATCTCCTCTCTCTAACATCAACACTGTGCTGAGTTGAAGGTCCCATAATTTGGAAATTCCACTCATCCGACCTTATTGGAATGCACTCTCGAGCTTCTTTCATTGTCTTCACCAACACTTGCTTAATCTTAGGACAGAGAGGACCATCCCACTTAAGTGCTTTTTCTCTATTTATCTGAATTCTTGTCATCAAAAGATTTCTAATAGATTCAAGCAAAGAGATAATTGGGTTTTCTCATGCATCCAGTATGAAGATATTGAAACACTCACACATATTATTCAACAAAATATCACACTTGGGGTAGGTAGTGAAATGAGACCTAGACCAGTTTTGTTGAGGTTTTTTGGCTAGCCAAATATAGGCATTTTCATCTATCTCCTTCAACTCTTGCATTCTCCTCTAAAATTCCTCAACTCTAGTTGCCCTAGCTGCAGCCTATAATGCTGATTTGATGGCCAATCCAGTGAAACCATCCCTTTTCATGTTACAATGAAGATGCCTCACACAGTACCTATTTTCAGCAGTTGGGAACAAGGTTTCAAAGGCTGGAATCAAGCTCTTTTGCTTGTTAGAAATGAATGTCCATGTGTGTTCATTTTCACTAAAGTTGAGATCAATATTCAGCATATTCAAAAACCACACCCAACTCTTATTTGTCTCACTCTCAACTATTGCATATGCAATTGGATAGATGTTATTGTTTGGTTCTAATCCAACTGCACTAAGCAACTGACCCCCATGATTATCCTTTAACCAACATCCATCTACCCCAACCACTGGCCTGTAGCCATTCCTAAACCCAATTTTACATGCATTAAAACACATATAAAATCTTTTAAACCTGTTTTGATCATTCAACTGCATTCTCACAGTAGAGCCAGGGTTACTCCTATCTAACTCTTGACAATAATCCCTTATTTTGCTAAAGTGTTCCTCTAAAGTCCCCTGAATCAGTTTCCGAGCCTTTTGCTTTGCCTTATAGGCCTGGGATCTAGATACATTGGCCTTTAAGGTGGTACAAACTTCATTTCTAAACTCACTTGTGCCCAATTTTGGATTTTCTTTCAATTTTTTCACAAAAGTCTTCCCAGTCCAACTTGATTTAATGCTTGTGTTGTTATAATTCCAAGAGAATTTGTTATGATTTGGATTATAGCTCTTAATTTGCCAAGCACCATCCCCCTGCATTTTTCCCACATAGCAAAACCACTCACATCCATCTTTTTTACAAACTGCCATCAACCTAATCTTGTCAACCTTCTGAAATTTTATCATCATACCTCTCCTAAAGCAATGACTCTCAATGGCAAACTTAGCCTCATCCCTGCTACTGAAAATTAATCCTAGTTTAAGTTCTGGATTCTTTTTTTTCAGTCCTAGGATTGAACTTAGGGTATTTCACTCCAACACGTTCTTCATCACTACCACCACTGACATAGTCATCATCACTAGCAACAAGATTTTCCTCCCCTTCTTCATTATACAGCTTATCAAACATCTCACCACTTATGAATTCACTACCCTCATCTATCTTACCCTTGCCCTTGTCTAAACCACCAAACTCAGCTTCAGGATCAACATAAGCTTCAAATAGCTTATCATCATCCTCCATATCATACTCAGACTTATAAAAAATGTCATCATCTTCACTGTCATCACCCTCATCACTTAACTCTACCCCAGTTTCTTCTATCCCAATTTCATCGTTTATGACAGATTCAGTACCCCCCTCTGAGTTATTAACCTTTTCAATGAACATCTTAACTTAAAAGTTTGAAGGGATACAGTCAGCTATGCTAAGAACATCAACATCAGTTTCAATTGGCCTAAAACAATTCTCATGTTTTAGCCAAATTTTGAAACTTCCCTTCTCAGTGTACCTTAAAGCATTTGCAAAATCGCACATATCTAATATACCAAATTGGTCAATATCCAAAAAATTAAAGCATTCTACCTGCCCTCCTATATTTGTTCTAGTTGGGTTGGTTCATGCCTCATAATTCCACTATAAAAAAATTTTATGCTAAAACATGTAGGTTCACCCATTTCAGCTAAGGTGTTTGAGGAAGCAAAAAAAGAAAAGAAAAAAACAAAAAAAAAAAAAACAAAAATTAGACAAAACAAAAATCACATTTTCACATAATTTAACAACATAGATACAAAGTTAAGGATACTTACTGTAGTTTGGTGTCCACTGAAGGCCGAATTCACTCATTCTTGACATTTTCTTCTCTAGAAATCACCCAAAGCAGCGTAGCTTCTGAGAAGGGAAAAACTCTTCAAATGTTCGAAAATTTGAATTTTTTATGGGTTTATGACTTCAATTTTAGTATGGGTTCGAGCAAGAATGCATTGGATTGAAAATTTGAGAATGGGTTGAGGTGATTGAAATTGTGAAGTGTGGGAAAATTAGGGTTTAATGGGAATGAAACGTGATTTGGGATTTGGGATTTGGGAGAGTGAGTTAGAGGACATTAGTATATTCTTGTGCCACGTCAACATTTAATATTCAATATATTATTCCACGTCACATTTAACGGCCACATAGACGTCACGTAAGCCACGCGTGCTATTTCCGTCAAAGTTAGCTGCCGACGTTAACGGCAAAACATAAAGTGATCAAAAGTGGCAAGTTTGAGGACATATTTCGTGGATTGAAATGTTTAAGGACATAAATCGTTTTAGTGTAAAGTTTAGGGACATAAACTGTAATTTTCCCTTTTTCCCGCATTGAAATGTTTGGAATTCTTTTTAATTTATATTTAACACTTTAAATTATTATATGCAAGTAAAAATATCCATTTATTCATCAATCCATATGTACTTAATTATTGAGGAAAACTGAGAGTAAAAATCCGACAGAATACATCGGAAATTTCTTTTTCGGAAATTTTTTATTTTTTTTCAAAAGAAAAAATGGGTTCCAGTTTTCGTTCCCAGAAAAATCGGAATGCAAATATTCATTTTGATTTCGGAAAGCAAGAATATCGAAAAATTCGAAATTACATTAGTTTATAATCTTTCTTTCCAAATTCAAATACAATGGGAATTTTTACAATATTTTTCTATCTTTTTCAAAATTTTGCAGCAAAACGCAAGAAAGTCTTACAGAGAGTTCAACAAAATTGAAAATACAATAAATAAAACCACAGAGATTTTATGAAAAGAAAAAAATGCAATAAAGAGTTTATTATACCAATTAATCTTTTTTTCTTTTTAAGTTTTAGTTTACTTGACCCTTCAGTATTTATATTTTTCATATAAAATATAACATGAATTATATTATGGAATTACAAAATATATCATAAAATTATATTATATATTTCGAAAAACAATCAAAATATTCAAAACTAAAATCGGATCAGAAATCAGTATCCTTTAGTTTTGTTAAACGACATGGGAATGGGAATGGTATTGCTCATGCTCTAGCAGGTTTTGCTAATTATGATTGTAAGCAAGAGAAGTTTCTTCCCTCAACTTTGTTTCAAATGTATCTACTTATTATTTCTTATGAAGTGCTTAAATTGATTTCGCTATTTACACACTTCACCTTATACTTTATTCTCTTTGTATTCCTAATTGATAAATCATTTAGTCGTTCGAAAAATGCATTGTTAATCTGTAAACAGTCCCCTTCGAGCTTTATCGTCGGCCATCCCTTTCCTTTGCCCCTTGGTAAATGCATATAGGGCTGCGTGAGCTTCTCCATCAACTAATATCGGTCTTATCGGTTATTTGTGTACCGACCACCAAATTCATCCTCCTTTCCAATTCTGACCAACTATGGAGACCAAGTCAAAATTCACCTTTACCCATGGGGAATGAAGCATCAAAATTCACCCTTACCTCCCCCTCCAGTGGTGGATTCCATGCGACTGTGTGTAGAGGTTGCCGGAGTAAGTTGATTGGTTGTGTTTCTTGATACGCGTAAAACCTACGTATGAAAAACAACAAGTGTACAGTATCGCGTTTTGTAGAATAGTGAATTCCAGATATTGATCCACAGGGAATTAAGTTCCTAAATTTACCAAGTACCGTAATTATACTATCCTAAACTTTATCTAGACGATCGAAAGGGAGGGGGATGAAGCTAAAAAGAAAGAAACAATAATAAAAGCAACGGTCCGCCAGTAAAAGCGAGGAATTTCGACGTGTGATGGCTTCTAGGGTAAAATCCACCAATGTACAATCGATAAAGATCTACAAATCCGAATCTAATGTCAATTCTATATTCGCTAACCCAGACACTAAAATATCCTAACCCCCGTCTCCAGTGTAGTTAGAGTCTACCCACAGGTCCGACGTCTCCGTTCAGAACCTGATATTAAAAGAGCATTTAGGTCAAGTCCTTAAAGGCTACCCGAGGTGCATCACGTCTCCGTTTCCACACCCCGAGCTATGTTTTCCTAACTTCAAACGAGAAATCCTCTCTCGAGTTCATTCCCATTTACAATCAATTCAACTGTTGGCCAAACAATCGAAAGCATTTAATACAGGAAAACATAAACAGAATCAAAGAACGACAAATAGATCACAGATCTGGAAATCAAAATCAATATATACAAGGTTTCATTTCCCTAAAAGAAAATGCTTAGTTCATTACAAACATAGCATCCAAATGAAGAACACGAGAAATCATAAACTAAACGTAAAGAAAAAGCTTATGAAAAACCCGAGTCGAAACCCTTGTCAAAGCTTCCCGCGAAGAATTGGCGAAAACCGAAGACAACCCGAAGACGAAAATCGAAGAAAGTCGAACAACTCCCAAAAAGAGTGAGGGGCTTGCTTTTATTTATAGTAAGGCAAAGCTTCTTGAGGAAGTTTTGCCTTTTTAGATATTTTTTACACATCCCGAGGCCATATCGCGATATGGGCATCAGTATCGGACGATATGGTAAAATTGCAAGCTCTCTGTTTCGTTTCTCCCCATATCGCGGTACAGGATGGCATATCGCGCGATATGGCAAAAATGCAAGCTCTCTGTTTCATTTCTCCCCATATTGCGATACAGGATGGCAAATCGCGCGATATGGCAAAAATGCAAGCTCTCTGTTTCATTTCTCCCCATATCGCGATACAGGATGGAAATATCGCCATATGGTGACTGTCTGAACTTGAAACTCCGTGTTGACCCTTTTTCAGGCCGAATTCGACAAAAATGCATTTCACAAAAGTTGTAGCCCTTGCACTTGGCTTTCTAACTCCACTTGAATCAGCTCAATCGGAGGTCATATGAGAGAGTTATGCATGAAATACCGAACGCTGACATTGTCCGCTAAAATGCAACTTTGCACTTGTTTGGTTTGATTCTCGGCTTCGCTTCCAAAATCGTTTCGAATCGGCAAAAATAGCTTCTCTTTACCTATAATAGAAATAAAACAAGAAACGCAATAATATGTACAAATAACGCGGAAACTCGGACGAACGAAGACCAAAACTCGAAGATTCGATAAGTAAAAATCGTGCAAAATGAACACTTATCATTTCTCGTTGG